>NC_081391.1:21001628-21342628 GCF_030684315.1 Stegostoma tigrinum | reverse complement strand
CCAGGCAGCACATTCCAAATCCGAACAACTTTCTGAGTTAAGAGGTTTCTTCCCATTTCACTCTGATCTCCCCTACTGACAAACTGTGACCCCTCGTCACTGACAAGTCAACTGCTGAAATCAGAATATCCTGCTTTACTCTGACAAAATTGATCATAGTTTTGATCACGTCAATAAGGTCACCTACAAGGAGATTTCCCCCATTTTCCTTAATCTTTCCGTGTATCTAAAATTCCTCATTCCTGGGGTCATCGTAATAAATCACCTTTGAACACTTTTGAGGTTTTTCACATCCTTCCTTGAATGCCACGCCCAGAACTGAGTACATAATGGAAATGTGGTCTAACCAATGATTTGTAGAGGTGTAACATCAATTCGTTGCTTTTATACTCGATGCCTCAATTTGAAAACACAAGGTTCACAAAAGTGGCTCAATCTCCATTAATAACAGCTTCATCCTGCCTGACCACTTTCAGATAATCACATACTTGAAACCGAAAGTCGCTGAGCTCCTGTACTCACATCAGATTTGTAACATCGAGCCTGTTTTGACTTTGTGTTTCTTGGACAAAAATGCATTACTCACTTTTTTTATGTTTTGAAATTGGAAAGTGATTGGCAACATCAAACCTTGTGCAGTAAATATCTGTGCGTGCAGATATTGTCCTTTCCACAAAGAAATTGTTTTTGATATTATCCTGGATGATGTAGTTCTCATGTGAAGATTGTCATCCCATTCTACGCACAGTCCGAGATGATCATTGAGAAGAAATGGGTTCTTTCCTCTCTACCCTGTCAAATCCATTAATTCTCTGAAAATTATCAATTACAGCCATCCCTTAACTTCCTACACAGAGGGACTAGACAAGCCGTTATCATGAATTAACCATCTCTCTGTCCAGGTTACTTCCAGAAATTCTGTGCATAACCATCTTTGGGTCGAACCTGCCAGAACTGTGCACTCCGGCTGTGGTTGAACAGGAACTTGACCATTTCACCAAAACCTCTTCATCCAGAGGTATTTGAACCCCTCAGAGATCAGGGCCAACATTAGTTTAGAGAATGTGGTGACTTGCCTTCTTGCATTACTGTTGCCCATTTGGTGTAATCAAACCCATACTGCTGTTAGGGAGGGAACCTGGGGGCGATGTTTCCAACACCAGCTGATCGGTGGTTTGGTGTAGAACGTGGTGTTCCCACATATCATCTGCCCTTGTCCGATGGAAAGTAGTCAGAATTTTAAGAAGTTGTCTGAGGAGCTTTGGTGGATTCCTACAGCATTTGGTACATGGTATATATTGCAGTCTCTGCGTATGTCAGTGGTGGAAGGATAGACGAAAGTGGCTGCTCGTTTGCTGGAGGCTGTCAACATTCTGGAGTGTTAGACTGCCACCTGTAATCCTGATACTGTCTGACTTGACAGAATTTCATGCACATCATTCTCTTTCCAGAAGAGATGGTCCAAACAAGCCTCTTCTGGTTCACTAATATCCTTGTTCGTAAGAAACTGCCATCCTTACCTGATCGGGCCTTTGCGTAACGCCACAGGCAGAGCAAAGGGGTTTAATTTGAATTACTCATGGGCTGGGTGGGTAATCAGAGATGGATAATAAATGCTGCCTGTCAGTGATAGCCTGATCCTGTTAAAGCACTTACACAAACCAGTCACATTGTAATTCAGGGCTGATTGATAGTGATTAGGCCACCACAGTGCACTGTTTGGAGTCACAGGTCAGCCAGATCAGCTCTCCTGCTGAAGATTAATAAACGTAAAAATTGGAACTGCCGATTCTGCACATGGTATTTGTATTTTAGCTTGATTTTCCACCAGGCATCCTCAGTATTTGTCACCTCTTCGTTGCAGGGTAATAATAGAAATTATCACACAGGGAACGAGGTGGGCACCGCTTCATTCGCATGGCCGTTCCTAGACGTTAGCATTCTAAGAGAAGGTAGATTTTTCCTTCTCCTACATGTATAAAGGAAATACTGAAGAAACTAATTCCCTAGCTCTGGGAACAATGACATGAGCAATTGCTTATGTCAAAGAAAAAAAGAGACTGTGGAAAAGCATTGTATCTTAGTCTTGTAAGGAGGAATTTTACAAACTACTAAAATCACTAACATCTAGGCATGAGAACAAATTGCTGGAAAACACCTCACTGTCAGGCAACAAAGTCAATCAAGAGATGATTGAGTGTCTCATGTCCAGGTTCTGTTCAACCCTTCTCCCTACCAATGCTGCCCAACCTGAGATTTCCCAGCAGGTTGTGTTCCTGGTTTCCAGAATCTCCTTATTTAAAAGAGATGCAAACACATGGCCAAGGGCAGTGCATTAGATCAGTGCCTACCCTTTAGGCAAAGGAATGATTTCAGTCAGTGTATTGATTAGAAGCTGGTCCTGCAAACTTGTCCCTGTGAGTACATGTCAGTAATGCTGATTTATCTGTCAACAACCTTACCAGTTATGGAATTTCCAATAAAAGGATTGCCCACTCAATCCCCAGATACAGCAGAATCAAACACTGATCAAGGTACTGGGGCAGGCATTGAATCCAAGGTTGTCACAAAGAACAAAGGATTGATGATCAGACATTAAAACACAAAAAGCTCCAAGAACCAGAAGCTATGAAAATTACACACTGTGCTCAGTTCCATGGTGAACACTGTTTTAATTTGCTCAGAGCACAACTAGTCATTTAGTAGAATGAGGTCACCATGTACAACAGATATAGATTTTGACCCCATTCAGCCGAGTGAGAGCCTGTCAAACAGGTACTCTCCCATGCCATTGTCAGGGGCTCCCAGTCTCTTCAGGTTGGTGATGTGATCTCCCAGCTTCTTGATCATCATGACTTGCTCATCCAGGTAGTGCCTCTCCAGGAAGTCACACAGCTGGAAAGCAAAGAGGGGAACTGGTTAAATCTGACCAAATGCAGCTTGGGAGACCGAGCTGTGAAGTGATGTCATGGAGATTGCCAAATACACTCGAGAAAGTGCTCAGTTTTAGAAACAGGAGGATCTTGGTATAACCCAAGAAAACCCTCCACAATGTCAAGTGAGATCTTGTGGCTAACAAAAAGGACCAAGTGTCTGATCCCTGTTTTTATTCAGAAACCCAGATTTAAATACACCACACTCACATGAGGGTCCGTGTGGCCAGGGGCCAGTTTGTGCAGATCCAGCAGACTCTGGTTCACATCCTTCTCCATCTGCAGAGCTCTCTGCATTGCCTCCAGACCATTGCCCCACTCATCCTGCTCTGGCTTCTGGAGGGAGGGAAGCAGGAACAGAAAGCACAGCTCAGCAGGCAGTTGTATCATTAGTCTACATCTGATCAGTTAGTTACCCCTCATCATTGTAGGGGAGGCACTACAGGCCAACTTGACCTTGGTAAAACACCTGCTGTATTTGGTACTGTTCTTGAAGGGGACATTTCTAAACAGATCCTGCTATGCTGTGATCAGAGTGATATCAAGGCATCAGAAACATCTTTAGATGTATAAAGGCTTCATACTGATGCTTTCCGCACCTGAAAGATTTCTGTTTTCCCTTTTGACACCTCATGTTGTCCAAAGCAGCGTTAGACACCGATATGTGCTCACCATCCAGAATACTGGATTATCACAATTGCCAACTGTTGTTCAATCACAAGTGCAAAAGTGTTTCCTTTTAGTGAAGGGAATCTTATTGTGGTGAGCAACCCCCCCCATTCATACAGCATTTGTTCAGCCCTGAAGCTAAACAGATTGAGCGAGCCACAATTGAGTGGTATTTCACGAAAAGCTGCAAACAGAAGGCTTCAGAATCTAACCTTGATGTCCTGCAGGAGGATTCGGCCCCCACGTTTATTCTGGAAAGCCATCAGGTTCTCAGCGTGTTCCCGCTCCTCATGGGACTGCTCCTTGAAGAACTCAGCAAAGTGACGCAGGGCAACATTATCCCGGTCAAAGTAAGAGAACTGTGGGGAAGAGAAAGGCAGGAAAGGGAAACATATCTGATGTTAATCAATGGCACTCCTCAATCAGAAACTAACCTGGTCACTATCTTGATTCCACATTTAAGAACAAAGAAAATCACAGCACAGGAACAGGCCCTTTGGCCCTCCAAGCCTGCACCGATCGAGATCCTGTGTAAGTCTGTCATCTCTTTTCTAGGGTCAGTATCCCTTTGCTCCCTGCCCATCCATGTACCTGTCCTGATACATTTTAAAAAGACACTTGCGTGACTTCGTCTACCACCTCCACAGGCAAAGTGTGCCAGGCACCCTCCAACCTCTGCGTAAAGAGCTTGCCACACATCCACATGATAAATTGCCCGTAGGGTTCAGAAGTGTGGGGGGTTTTGGTGGGATTCTTCAAGGGCCAGTGTGGACATTTTTGGCTAAAAGGGCCTGTTTCCACACTGTAGGCAATCTAACCAAATCCCCTCTAAACTTTGCTCTTATTTTGAACTCATGACTCCGAGTCATTGAATCCCCGACTCTGGGAAAAAGCTTCTTGCTATTCACCTTGTCTATAGTTCTCATGATTTTGTTGACCTCAGTCAGGTTCCCCCCCGACCCCATCACCCTTCTAATGAAAATAATCTTAAATGCATTCATCTTTTATGTTATAGAACAGAGAACATGACAGCACAGTACAGGCCCTTCGGCCCTTGACGTTGTGCCGACCTGTCATACCGATCTGAAGCTCATCTAACCTACACTATTCCATGTACGTCCATATGCTTGTCCAATGACAACTTAAATGTACTTAAAGTTGGTGAATCTACTACCGTTGCAGGCAAAGCGTTCCACACCCTTGCTATTCTCTGAGTAAAGAAACTACCTCTGACATCTGTTGTATATCTTTCACCCCTCAATTTAAAGCTATGCCCCTCGTGCTCGCTGTCTCCGTCTTAGGAAAAAGGCTCTCCCTATGCAACCTGTCTAACCCTTTGATTATCTTATATGCCTCAATTAAGTCACCTCACAACCTTCTTTTCTCTAACGAAAACAGCCTCAAGTCCCTCAGCCTTTCCTCGTAAGACTTTCCCTCCATACCAGGCAACATCCCAGTAAACCTCCTCTGCACCCTTTCCAAAACTTCCACATCCTTCTTATAATGCGGTGACCAGAACTGTACGCAATGCTACAAGTGCGGCCGCACAAGAGTTTTGTACAGCTGCAGCATAACCTCTTGGTTCCGGAACACGATCCCTGTATTCATAAAAGCTAAAACACTGTTTGCCTTCTTAACAACCCTGTCAACCTGGGTGGCAACTTTCAAGGATCTGTGTACATGGTCACCGAGATCTCGCTGCTCATCTACACTACCAAGAATCTTACAGTACTTTGCCTTCCGGTTCCTCCCACCAAAGTGCATCACCTCACACTTGTCGGCATTAACCTCCATTTGCCACCTCTCAGCCCAGCTCTGCAACTTATCCACGTCTCTCTGTAACCTACAACATTCTTCGTCACTACCCACATCTCCACCGACCTTAGTGTCGTCTGCAAATTTACTAACCCATCCTTCTACGTTTATAAAAATGACAAACAGCAGTGGACCCAACACGGACCCTTGCGGTACACCGCGAGTAACCGGTCTCCAGGATGAACATTTCCCATCAACCACCACGCTGTCTTCTTTCAGCAAGCCAATTTCTGATCCAAACTGCTATATCTCCCACAATCCCATTCCTCCGCATTTGTACAATAGCCTACTGTGGGGAGCCTAATCGAACGCCTTGCCGAAATGCATATACACCACATCAACCGGTTTACTCTCATCCACCTGTTTCGTCATATGTTCCAATGGGAAAGTGATTGGCAACATCAACATCTTACCGAATAAATATCTAACTGCTCATTCACATATTATTCTTTCCAAAAAGCAGCTGTTTTTTGCTTTATCATGGATGATTTACTTCTACTGCTAGGAATGTAATCATATTCCCCCCTCTCAGTCCTGGATGCGAATTGAAAAGAAGCAGGATCTCTCTATCTACCCTGTCAAATCCATGAATCCACTTGTAAATTTCAAGCACAGACATCCCGTCCACTTCTACATCGAGGGACTTGGGAAAACGATTATCATCGTAGCCAATTAACTTTCTGCCCAGGTTCATTCCAGAAATTCTGTGCATAAGCATCTTTGGATTGAACCTGCTAGAACCGTGCACTCGAGATGGAGTTGAGCTAGAACTTGACAATTTCACAAAAGAAGGCCCAGCCAGAGGTATTTGACCCGCTCTGAGATCACACCCACCATGAGAGAATGGGGTGGCTTTCCTTCTTTAATTGCTGTAGTCAGATGCACAATGTTCCTAGTGAGGGAATTCCAGGATTCTGATCCACCGACACTGGAGAATGGGGTGTTATGTTTCCAACTCAGGATGGCATGTGGCTCGATGGAGAACTTAGAGGGGGTGGTTTTCCCCTGTATCAGATGCCTTTCGCCCATGGCAAGTAATTAGGGGTTTGGAAAGTATTGTCTCAGGAGCGTTGGTGGATTTCTACAGCTTTTTGGAGGTGGTACACAGTGTACTCCGTGTGTGTCAGTGGTGCAAAGAATGAATCTAGTGGCTGCAGGAGGCCATCAAGTTTCTGGAGTGGTGGAATGATCTCCTAATTCTGTGCGACAACTCTCTGGAGTTCTAGAATTAAGAAGCTGAGGAGGAGCATTATATTCAGTGTCAAAAACCCATCCTTACCTGGCCTGCGTATGACGCTGCAACCACAGCCATGTGTGAGACTCTGACCCGGCCTTGGGGACAATGAGCAATGGATAAATAAATGGTGTCAGCTCAGAGACATCCTCATCCTTTAAATAAAGGAAACTGTCACCCCTGAGCACCAGTAATTAGGCAGCCATAGCACATTGCAGGTGGAGGTACATGCCGGTCAGCGTACATCAGGAGACCTTATTTCCTTGCTAAGCACACAAACTGCTGCTTTCTGCTTGTGGCATTTGCATTCTAGCTTTATTTTTACTAGGTGTCCTGAGCCTTTGGCATCTCTGCATTGCAGAGCAATGAAAGAAGTTCTGCCACAGGGGCTCCAAGGTGGGCACTGCTGCATTACGTAATGAGGATCATTGTCTAGAAGCAGAAAGACTGATACACGGGAAAACAAATTTTGCCATTCTCCTACAATCAGGCAGTGCCCTTACTCCTTCCCCCACTGCAGCAAAAGAGAGTAAACTATTTCCCAGCTCTGGGAACAATTGCTTATCTAAAGTGCTAAAGATCAGTGCATCTTGATGCTGGATGTTCCACTATATATTCCTGTTCAAAAGAGTGAAAGTATGCTCAAATTGCTAGATTTGAAGTGCGACAAAAAAATTGCTGGAAAGCCTCACAACATCTGGCAACATCTGTCACGAGATGTGACTGTATCTTGGGTCCTGGGACTGAGAACAGTTCTCTCCACAGATGCTCCCCAAACCTGCTATTTCCTGCCCCTGCTTATTTACAAAAGAGACTTGAACATTGCCAAAGGCAGTGTCTAACATTGAGACAGGGGGCTGGTTTCACTGAAGATATTGACTAGAAGCTGGTTTGGAATAAAAAAGTCAATACAACACTGCTTACTAGCCAAAAACCCAAATTGAACACTTGTGGAATTTCTACTGCGAGGATTGCCCACCTAATTCCTACAAACAACAGAAAAGGAGCAGACGACTGGGGCAGGCATTGAATCAAAGGTTAATCAGAACAGAAAAGGAATTAATGATCAGGTGTCAAACAGCAATACCAAGAGCCAGAAGCAGCTGTGAAATTATACAAAGTACTCAGTTCCACGGTGAACACTATTTTATTTTGCTCAGAGCACAACCAAGTTACTAGCATTATGTCACCATGTACAACATACACATTATTGACCCCATTCAGCTGAGTGTGAGCCTGTCAAACAGGTACTCTCCCGTGCCATTGGCAGGGGCTCCCAGTCTCTTCAGGTTGGTGATGTGATCTCCCAGCTTCTTGATCATCTTCACTTGCTCATCCAAGTAGTGCCTCTCCAGGAAGTCACACAGCTGGAAGACAAAATTAATCCAGAGGATCAAAAAGGTGTCAGAAAGTGACTTCCCATGACAGAGGTGACCATCACCACCATGTGGAGGTCCACTTAGGTGATGCCTTTGAAAGGTTCTACCAGCCGGTAGGAAGCTTGGAGAAGGTAATTGGATTTTTAAACCAAGAGAGAGTGCACAAACACATCACTTTCTTCCAAGGAAGAGAGAGAATACAGTTTACAAACTCACATGAGGGTCAGTGTGGCCAGAGGCCAGTTTGTGCAGATCCAGCAGACTCTGGTTCACATCCTTCTCCATCTGCAGAGCTCTCTGCATTGCCTCCAGACCATTGCCCCACTCATCCTGCTCTGGCTTCTGGAGGGAGGGAAGTGGGAACAGAAAGCAGAGTTCAGCAGGCAGTTGGATCATTAGTCTACATCGGTTAGTTATCCCTCATCATTGTAGGAGGTACAACAAACAAACTTCAATTTGTTCAAGACAACTAGATTTTGTACTGAGGGACGAAGAAATTTTCTAAACACATTGTACTGTTCATGTCAATTCTCAATTCACATGCAGAGAATAGGCTTCACGATTGTGGTGTTAGAAACATCTTCTAGATTCTGAAAGGCTGGACACTGCTACTTTCCACACTGCAACAATTTCCTGTCTTAGCTTTTGTTCCCTTATTCTGTCTAAAGGAGAGTCATTCACATTGATATCTACTCACGATTCTGGTGAGTCTCAATTGATGATTATTTCCTTTCACCTAAAGGAAGCCTATTTTGCAGAACAACCTCCCCTTCATACAGTATTTGTTCAATGCTAAAGCTAAATAGAGGGAGACACCAGTCGATTGTAGCTGCTCACAAAGAGCTACACAAACAGAAGGCTTCAGAATCCAACCTTGATGTCCTGCAGGAGGACTCGACCTCCACGTTTATTCTGGAATGCCATCAGTTTCTCAGCGTGTTCCCGTTCCTCATGGGACTGCTCCTTGAAGAACTCAGCAAAGTGATGCAGGGCAACATCATCCCGTTCAAAGTAAGAGAACTGTGGGGGGAGAGAGAGAGAGGTTAAAAGGAAACTGTCTGAAATTCGTGAATGACACTCCTCACTCAGGAAATAACCTGGGCACCATCTTGATTCCACATTTAAGTGGTAAAAAACAGACAAAGCAGGAAGTCACCTTCCATGGATTATAACCCAAACAACAAATACTTAAGCAGCCTTTGTGCAGATATTTCACCAGCTTTCTGGAAATCAAGGACAAAAAGCAAATGCAATCCCTGGCCTGTGTGAGCGAGAAAGAGAGACAGTACATGTGGCATGGTGCCTGATGAAGGGGAGAGCTGTCTATACCCATTAGACATCCCTGCTCTGCAGGTTAGAAACACTATTGTTCAGGAGGTGGAGACCAGTTAGGCCCCTGTCCAACTGAATGAAGGGACATGTGTTCGTGAACACAGCCAGAAAGCTCAGTCAGCAGCCTCATTATCACCATCACCCACCTGAATAACCCCAGTGTCCTACCATCCACTCCACAGAATTCTAACTGCTTTGTTAGAGAGAGAAAAAAAAAATCACATACATAGTGTGAAAATGTGCCTCTTTCCTCACATTGCACAGCTCAAAGCCACTTGAGAAAGGGTCAGTGGACCCAGAGCTTGGTTTTCAACCAGATGTTTAGAGCTTTTCTGTTGGTGTTTAGTGTCCAGCAGCTGCTGTTCTTTTAGTTCAGGGAACTTTACATCCTGAGCACAAGACAGTCTGGTGAATGGGGCAAGGTTTTAAACAAAAAGGAGTATATTTGTGTCAGGAAAAGTTTCCACCAGGGAAGGCTTTTGTTGAGAAAAGGAATGCAACCAATTTTAAAAGTTAGTTATTGACAAAGACCAGATCATCCCTCCAGAGTTAGATGAAAAATCACCAAGGGTTACTTTGTCCAGAGATAGCAAGCTGGGCATCCACATCCAGGAGCCAGTTGGACATGAAGACAATGGTCAGGTTTTGAACAGAGAGTCAGTGTTAAGACCTGCACTAGATTGCAACAGGGGAAGGGCCACAGAAAATAATACATGTTACAGCTAATTCATTAACCCAGCATAAAAACCAAACAGGTCAACACTATCATAGCACAGGCTTCAATTCCACAAAGCTCACCATGGAGAGGTAAACATAGGAGGAATAGAGCTCCAGGTTGATCTGCTTGTTAACAGCATCCTCACAGTCCTTGTGGTAGTTCTGACACACTTGGGAAACCATCTTCACTATTCCTGCTCACAAGCACCAAGAAAACTCTAGAACTAAGTCTCTCGCTCCCACAGGCTCTTGTATTTATAGTCCTGGGACCATCCTGCAGTCACACAGAGAGAGGCAGAACTGATGATGACTGACAGTTGCTGCTGGCCAATCAGGAACCACCCCTGCATACAGGCACCAATGAGAGAGAGGGGGAGGGTGTGTTAAGCAGAGCTGATCAGAGGTGGAGATGAGAGCCAGGTCTGGATGGTTATTCTGTGATTGGAACAGCAGGAGGCCATTCGGCATCTCAAACCTTCTGCACCACTCAATCAGGTCATGGGTCATTTGGTTCTTTTCTAAAAGAAGTCAATTTGGTTTCAAAAAAGTTACACATTTTTTAAAAATTAAGGTGGTTGTGAGCAACTGCACGAGGGATTCAATGAGGAAGAGGGGCATCAGTTTCTCAGCTTGTTGTGCTGGGATTTGGGAAAGAAGGGTGGGAAATTGGCTCTGGGTCATAGAAAATTGTAACAGTGTCAGCTGTGGAAAAGACAGGAAGGATGTTCCTGATTATAGGGGAGGCCAGGACCAGGGTTTGCAATCTAAGGATACGTTTAGGACTGAGGGGAGGAGAAATCTCTTCACCTCGGGGGGCGGGGTGGTGGAACCTGTGGAATTCTCTGCCACAGAAAAGGATTGAAGCCAAAACAGGAATTGGGGAGAGCTTTGAGGGCTGGATCAAAAGGGATTGCAGAGAGGGTGAGAATATGGTGCTGAGTTATGGAATCAGCCACAATCACATGGAATGGCAGAGCAGGCTGGAAGGGATGAATGGCCGACTCAACATTTATTTTCTATGATTCTATGTTTGTGCAACCAGTGCAGCCAGGGTCTTGTGGTTTAGGGGTAATGTCCCTAGCTTTGGACCAAGAGGCCTTGGTACAAGTTCCTACCAGATCCAGAGATCTTAAATCATCTCTACAGGCAGATTTAGAAAACAACCAGAACAGGTACAGGCACAAAGGACCGAATGGCCTCCTGCTGTGCCATAACAATTCTCCGATTCTGTGGTGGGTCTGTACCTGAGCAGAATCTCCCTGCCTCCAGCTCCTGCCTGTGGATTGTCACCTCGCAGTGATGGAGAGCCTCGAGTGTTCTGTTGGTTCTCAGAGTGATAAGTGAAGAGGATTTCACCTCCTGGCAGGGCCACCCTGGACGGTATGATCGAGGGGAGGGTCCTGATAAGGTGCAATGCAAAACCAGTTCCCAGCGGCCATCCAAGTGGAAGATAGGTGTGTGCGATCGTTGGCTGTGACAGTGGGTGTTGGCCAGCAGTGGGGGGATCCCCAGTCAACATTTCTTTACCTGTGGAACTGGGTCTACCTTGTGTAAAGGACCATGTCTCTGCTGATGTGTAACAGCTTTCCCACATTCAAGGTGCCTTCTACAGGTGGAATTAAAAACCCCGTCCCCAAACTCTCAGAATTTCCTGGGTGGAAATTCAGAGCGTTCTTCACAACAGGAGGCCGTTCAGCCCACCGTTCCTGTATTAGCTTCTGAAAGAGCTACCTGATTAGTCCCACTTTCCAGCCCTATCTCTGTCCCTCTCTAAATTCATCACTTCCAAGGACATATCCAACTCTTGTTTTGAAACCTCCCATGGAATCCACCTCCGTCACTCTCCCAGGCAGCACATTCCAAATCCGAACAACTTTGAGCAAAGAGGTTTCTTCCCATTTCACTCTGATCTCTCCTACTGACAAACTGTGACTTCTCGTCACTGACAAGTCAACTGCTGAAATCAGAATATCGTGTTTACTCTATCAAAATTGTTCATAGTTTTGATCACGTCAACAAGGTCACCTCTCAATAAGGTCACCTACAAGGAGATTTCCCCCATTTTCCTTAATCTTTCCGTGTATCTAAAATTCCCCATTCCTGGGGTCATCGTAATAAATCACCTTTGAACACTTTTGAGGTTTTTCACATCCTTCCTTGAATGCCACGCCCAGAACTGAGTACATAATTGAAATGTGGTCTAACCAATGATTTGTAGAGGTGTAACATCAATTCGTTGCTTTTATACTCGATGCCTCAATTTGAAAACACAAGGTTCACATAAGTGGCTAAATCTCCATTAATAACAGTTTCATCCTGCCTGATCACTTTCAGATAATCACATACTTGAAACCGAAAGTCTCTGAGCTCCTGTACTCACATCAGATTTGTAACATCGAGCCTGTTTTGTCTTTCTGTGTTTCTTCTACGAAAATGCATTACTCACTTTTTTTATGTCTTGAAATTGGAAAGCGATTGGCAACATCAAACCTTGTGCAGTAAATATCTGTGCGCGCAGATATTGTCCTTTCCACAAAGTAACTGTTTTTGACATGGTCCTGGATGATGTAGTTCTCATGTGAAGATTGTCATCCCATTCTACGCACAGTCCGAGATGATCATTGAGAAGAAATGGGTTCTTTCCTCTCTACCCTGTCAAATCCATTAATCCTCCGAAAAATATCAATTACAGCCATCCCTTAACCTTCTGCACAGAGGGACTAGACAAGCCGTTATCATGAATTAACCATCTCTCTGTCCAGGTTACTTCCAGAAATTCTGTGCATAACCATCTTTGGGTCGAACCTGCCAGAACTGTGCACTCCGGCTGTGGTTGAACAGGAACTTGACCATTTCACCAAAACCTCTCCATCCAGAGGTATTTGAACCCCTCAGAGATCAGGGCCAACATTAGTTTCGAGAATGTGGTGATTTGCCTTCTTGCATTACTGTAGCCCATTTGGTGTAGGCAAATCGATACTGCTGTTAGGGAGGGAACCTGGGGTTACGATTCCAACGCCGGGTGATCGGTGGCTTGGTGTAGAATGTGGAGATGCGTGGTGTTCCTACATATCTGCAGCCCTTGTCCGATGGAAAGTAGTTGTGGTTTTAAGAAGTTAAGGAGCTTTGGTAGATGGTATATATTGCAGTCTCCGCGTATGTCAGTGGTGGAAGGATTGACGAGAGTGGCTACTCGTTTGATGGAGGCTGTCAACATTCTGGAGTGTTAGACTGCTACCTGTTATCCTGAGTCTGTCTGACATCACTGAATTTCACGCACATCATTCTCATTCCAGAAGACAGGGTCCAACCAAGCCTCTTCTGGTTCACTAATGTCCTTGTTTGTAAGAAACTGCCATCCTTACCTGATCTAGCCTATGTGTAACCCCACAGCAAAGGGTTTTAATTTGAATTACTCATGGGCTGGCTGGGGGGGGGAAAATCAGAGATGGATAATGTAATCAGAGATGGATAATAAATGCTGCCTGTCAGTGATAGCCTGATCCTGTTAAAGCCCTTACACAAACCAGTCACATTGTAATTCAGGGCTGATTGACAGTGATCAAGCCAGCCCAGTGCACTGTGTGGAGTCACAGGTCAGCCAGTCGACAGCAGGAGAGCTGATCTGCTTGAAAATTGAACACAAAGGTAAAAATTGGAACTGCTGATTTCTGTACATGGTATTTGCATTTTAGCTTGATTTTCTACCAGGCATCTGCAGTATTTGTCACCTCTTTGCAGGGTAATAATAGAAATTATCACACAGGGAACAAGGTGGGCACTGCTTCATTCCCAAGGCAGTTCCCAGGCATTAGCATTCTGAGACAAGGTAGATTTTTCTTTCTCCTACCTGTATAAAAGGAAATACCAAAGAAACTAATTCCCTAGCTCTGGGAACAGTGACATAAGCAATTCCTTATCAAGAGGAAAAACCTGCAGAAAAGCAGTGTATATTACTCTTTAAAAGGAGGAATTGTACAATCTACTAAAATCAGTAACATCGAGGCATTACAACAAATTGCTGGAAAACACCTCACTGTCAGGCAACGCAACATCAAATCAAGAGATGATCACGTGTCTCATGGCCAGGTTCTGTTCAACCCTTCTCCCTCTCAATGCTGCCAAACCTGAGATTTCCCAGCAGGTTGTGTTCCTGGTTTCCAGAATCTGCTTATTTACAAAGAGACCCAAACACATGGCCAAGGGCAGTGCATTAGATCAGTGCCTACCCTTCAGGCAAAGGACTGATTTCAGTCAGTGTATTGATTAGAAGCTGGTCCTGCAAACTTGTCCCTGTAAGTACATGTGAGTACATGTCAGTAATGCTGATTTATCTGTCAACAACCTTACCAGTTATGGAATTTCCAATAAAAGGATTGCCCACTCAATCCCCAGACACAGCAGAATCAAACACTGAGCAAGTTACTGGGGCAGGCATTGAATCAAAGGATGTCACAAAGAACAAAGGATTGATGATCAGACATTAAAACACAGAGCTCCAAGAACCAGAAGCTATGAAAATAAAACACTGTACTCAGTTCCATGGTGAACACTATTTTAATTTGCTCAGAGCACAACTAGTCATTTAGTAGAATGAGGTCACCATGTACAACAGATATAGATATTGACCCCATTCAGCTGAGTGAGAGCCTGTCAAACAGGTACTCTCCCATGCCATTGTCAGGGGCTCCCAGTCTCTTCAGGTTGGTGGTGTGATCTCCCAGCTTCTTGATCATCTTCACTTGCTCATCCAAGTAGTGCCTCTCCAGGAAGTCACACAGCTGGAAAGCAAAGAGGGGAACTGGTTAAATCTGACCAAATGCAGATTGGGAGACCGAACAGTGAAGTGATGTCATGGAGATTGCCAAATACACACGAGAAAGTGCTCAGTATTAGAAACAGGAGGATCTTGGTACAACCCAAGAAAACCCGCCACAATGTCAAAGGAGATCTTGTGGCGAACAAAAAGGACCAAGTGTCTGATCCCTGTTTTTATTCAAAAACCCAGATTTAAATACACCACACTCACATGAGGGTCCGTGTGGCCAGAGGCCAGTTTGTGCAGATCCAGCAGACTCTGGTTCACATCCTTCTCCATCTGCAGAGCTCTCTGCATTGCCTCCAAGCCACTGCCCCACTCATCCTGCTCTGGCTTCTGCGGGGAGGGAAGCAGGAACAGAAAGCACAGCTCAGCAGGCAGTTGTATCATTAGTCTACATCTGATCAGTTAGTTATCCCTCATCATTGTAGGGGAGGTACTACAGGCCAACTTGACCTTGGTAAAACACATGCTGTATTTGGTACTGTTCTTGAAGGGGACATTTCTAAACAGATCCTGCTAGGCTGTGATCAGAGTGATCTCAAGGCATCAGAAACATCTTCTAGATGTATAAAGGCTTCATTCTGATGAATTCAGCACCTGAAAGACTTCTGTTTTCCCTTTTGACACCTCATCTTGTCCAAAGCTGCAGCAGACACCGATATTTGCTCACCATCCAGAATACTGGATTATCACAATTGCCAACTATTGTTCAATCACAAGTGCAAAAAAGTGTTTCTTTTTAGTGAAGGGAATCTTATTGTGGTGAGCAACCTCCCATTCACACAGTATTTGTCTAATCCTGAACCTGATCATATTGAGATATCAGTCCATTGTATTGAGCTGAAAAAATTTTGAATCCAACCTTGATGTCCTGCAGAAGGACACGACCTCCACGTTTATTCTGGAATGTGATCAGCTTCTCTCCATGTTCTCGCTCCTCATGGGACTGCTCCTTGAAGAACTCAGCAAAGTGACGCAGGGCAACATCATCCCGGTCAAAGTAAGAGAACTGTGGGGGAAGAAACAGGCAGGAAGGGGAAGTGTATCTGAAATTCAATGGCACTCCTCAACCAGAAACTAACCCAGTCACCATCTTGATTCCACATTTAAGGACAAAAAGCTGCAGCACAGGAACAGGCTCTTTGACCCTCCAAGGCTGCACCGAGCGACATCTGGTCTCAAATTGGTCATCTATTTTCATAGGGTCTCTATCCCTTTGCTCCCTGCCCATCCATGTACCTGTCCAGATAGATCTTAAGACACTAGTGTGACTGCATCTACCACTTCCACAGGCAATGTGTGCCAGGCACCCTCCAACCTCTGCGTAAAGAGCTTTCCAAACATATCCACATGATAAATTGCCCGTCGCATTCCGAGGTATGGGGGTTATAGGGGAATGGGTCTGGGTGGGATGCTTCAAGGGCCAGTGTGCACTGAGCTAAAGGGCCTGTTTCCACACTGAAAGGAATCTCACCCAATCTTCCCTGAAAAAAACTTCCCTGCTCTTACTTTGAGCTCATGACCCCTAGTAATTGAGTTCCCCACTCAAGGAAAAAGCTTCTTGCTATCCACCTTGTCTACACCCCTCATGAATTTGAGGAGCTCAATCAGGACCCCACCCCCAAATCTGCCACCTTCTAATGAAAATAATGCTCATGTACTCAACTTGTCTTCCTAGCTCACACCCTCCATACCAGGCAACATCCTGGTGAACCTCCTCTGCACCCCCTTCCAAAGCATTCACATCCTTTTGTTAGTATGGCAACCAGAACTGGACATTTAATTACTGGAACATGATAGACAGGCAGAAAGTCTTGTCCCATGGAAGATAGAAGAAAGAGAGGACACACAACCAGCCGATCAAGGACACAGCACTGTAAGAAAGAGCACGTGGATGGACAGAGCCATGAATCGCAGTGAGCGCCAGCATTACAAACATCACCCACCTGAATAACCCCACTCTGTCCTACCATCTACTCAGCACTGAGTTCTAACTGGTTTTTTTTCCTGTAATTCACATTTGGAGTGTGAAAACATGCCACACTTGTCTTTCCTCCTACTGAATAGCTAGGAGGAGGATGACTTCTGCGGAAGAGTCACTGGACCCAAAACATGAACTGATTTCTCTAAATCCTGCCAGATCTGTAAAGCTATTCCAGCTGTTTTTGTTGCTGTTTCTAATTTCCAGCAGTTGCTTTTCTTTCAGAAAAGAAAGAACTCATTTAGGGCCAAATCAGACAGCAGCCTGGTGAATGGGGCAAAGTTTTAAGAGTGCAAGTACATTTTGCATAGAAAAATTCACCAGGGAAATCTTCTCTTTAAAAGAAAATTGCAACCAAATTTAAGGAAAATATAGGTTTATCAGCAACATCAGCTCATCCCTTCAGAGGAAGGAGAAAAGTCACTAAGGGGTACATTGTCCAGAGATAACAAAGTGGCCATTGTCACCCAGGAGTCAGTTGCAATACAAGACAAACATCAAGTTTCCAACAGAGTCAGTGTGAACCATTTCACTGGGATTCAGTCAGGGAAGGGCCACAGACCAAAACACATGCTACAACTAAATCATGAAACTAGGCAAGAAAATAAACCTAAGAGAGTCAATGCACATATATCACAGGCTTCAATTTGAGGTCAGGTCTTCAATGTCACAAGCCTCACCATGGAGAGGTAAGCATAAGAGGAATAGAGCTCCAGGTTGATCTGCTTGTTAACAGCATCCTCACAGTCCTTGTGGTAGTTCTGACATACTTGGGAGGCCATCTTCACTATTCCCACTCAAAAAGTGAGTTGCTCTTCCACAAGCTCTGTATTTATACTCCTGGGACCATCCTGCACTCACCCATGGAGAGGCAGAACTGATGATGACTGACAATTGCTGCTAGCCAATCAGGAACCACCCATGCATACAGGCACCAATGAGAGAGAGGGGGAGGGTGTGTTAAGCAGAGCTGATCACAGGTGGAGATGAGAGCCAGGTCTGGATGGTTATTCTGTGATTGGAACAGCAGGAGGCCATTCAGCATCTCAAACCTGTTGCTCCACTCAATCAGGTCATGGGTCATTTGTAGAACAAGGTGTTGAGCTGGATGAACACAGCAGGTCAAGCAGCATCAGAGGAACAGGAAAGCTGATGTTTCAGGTCTGGACACTTCTTCATAAGTTATTTGGCTCTTTTTTAAAAAGAACTGCATTTGGTTTGAAAAAAGCTTTAACATTTTGTTTCTAAATTAAGGTGGTTGTGACAAACTGCACGAGGAAGTCAATGAAGAAGAGGTGTCAGTTTCTCAGCCTGTTGTGCTGGGATATGAGACAGAAAGGTGGGAAATTTGACTCTGGGTCATAGAAAACTGTGACAGGATCAGACGGGGCAAGGACAGGAAGGATGTTCCCAATGAGGAGGGGGGGAGGGGGGGAAGTCCAGGATCAGGGTATCCTGATGTAAGAGGACTGGGTTGGACATTTAAGACTGAGAGGAATACAAACCCAAAATTTACAAAAGTTCCTGGGTGGACATTCAGAGGATTTTTAATGACAGAGGCCATTCATCCCATCATGTCCGTATCGGCTTCCGAAAGAGCTACCCACCTAGTCCCCCTCTCCAGCCCTATACCCTCTATATTCGTCACTCCCAAGTATATATCCAGCTCTTGTTTTGAAGCCACCTATGGGATCTACCTCCGCCACTCTCCCAGGCATCACATTCCAAATCCTAACAACCTTCTGAATAGAGAGGTTTGTTCTCATCTCAGAGCTCCATTACTGACAAACTGTGACCCCCTCATTACTGCCATAATCAACTGGTGAAAACAGAATGTCCTCCTTTACCCTGACAGAATTGTTCATTATTTTGATCACTTCAACAGAGTCACCTCTTAAACATTTATGCTCCAAGGAGATTTACCCCAATTTCTTCCATCTTTCCTTGTATCTGAAATACCTCATTCCTGGTGTCATTCTCGTAAATGCCCTTTGAACTCTGTCCAGGGCTTTAATGTCCTTCCTTAAATACCATGCCCAGAACTGAACACAACACTGCACATGTGGTCTAACCCATGATTTGTACAGGTGTAACATCTATTCTTCGCTTTTATACTCTCTGCGTCCATTTGAAAACACACATTTCACAAAAGCCTTATCATCGCAGCTTTATCCCGCTCAGCCACTTTCCAGTAATCACATACTTGAAACCCAAAGTCCCTCTGCTCTTGTACTCGCCTCAGAATTGAAACATCGAGCCTGTTTTGTCTTTCTACGTTTGTTCAAGCAAAATGCATTCATCTTTTATGTTCATATTGGAAAGCAATTGGCAACATCAAATCTGACCAAATAAAAATGTATCTGCTGATTCACATATTATCCTTTCCAAAACGAAGCTGTTTTTGGCTTTATCATAGATGATTTACTTCTAATGCGAGGATTGTAATCATATTCCCCACTCTTAGTCCTAGATGAGGATTGAAAAGAAGCAGGATCTCTCTATGTACCCTGTCAAATGCATTAATCCACTTTGAAACTTGAAGCACAGACGTCCTTTACACTTCTACACAGAGGGGCTTGGGCAAAGTATTATCATCGTAACCAATTAACTTTCTGTCCGGGGGCATTCCAGAAATTCTGTTCATAACGATCTTTGCGTCCAACCTGCTCGAACTGTGCACTCCAGATATGTTTGAACTAGAACAAAAGAACCTCCACGCTGAGATATTTGAACTGGTCCGAGATCAGGCCTAACATTAGATTCGCGAATGTGGTGGCTTGCCTTCTTGAACTGTTGTTGATTTAGTGGAGGCAGATCCCCAATGCTCCTGGTGAGGCAATGGCAGCATTTTGATCCACCAACACTGGATGAATGGGGGCTTTGGAAGGTGTTGTCTAAGAAGATTTGGTGGATTTCTACAGCATTTGTTAGACGGCACATATTGTAGTCCCTGTGTGTCAGTGGCGGAAAGAATGAATCTCGCGGCTGCTCTGAGCTGGAGGCTCTTAAGCTCCTGGCGTGTTGGACCGATACCCGTTGACCTGATTCTGTCTGAACAACTCTCTTCTGGCAATAAGAACCTAATAATGAGCTTGACAATCATTGCTTGGAGCTGGAGGCCATCAAGTTTCTGGAGTGTTGGCCTGATCTCCTGATTCTATCTGACACCGCTCTGGAATTAAGAAGGTAATGAGGAGCATTCAATTCAGTGTCAAAAACCCATCCTTACCGAGCCTGGCCTGCATATGACCCTGCAAGCACAGCGATGTGTGCACCTCTGACCTGGCCTTGTGGCAATTTGAAATGGATAATAAATGCTGTCAGCTCAGAGACATCCACATCCTTTTAATAGAGGAGACTGTCACCCCTGAACATCAGGAACAAGGCAGGCACAGAGCAGTGCATGTGCTGGCACATGCAGGTCAGTTGAGAGCAGGAGAGCTGATTTCATTGAAAATAAAGAGCTAAAGATTGGAACTGCTGATTTCTCCTCGTGGTATTTGGGTTCTAACTTTACTTTCACCTGGTGTTCTTAGCCTATGTAATCTTTACGTTGCAGAGCACTGAGAAGTTGTGCCACACCTGCTCCAAGATGGGCACTGCTGCCTTGACTAACAGGTCATTCTCTCTGGCGAGTGCACGCGTGAGAGCCTGAGACAAGTGAAAACAAGTTTTCTCATTCTCTTACAGGCAGCCATGAGACTCACTCCTTCCACCAGTGATAAAGGAGCAAAGGAAATGGGAGCGAAACCACTTGTATCCTTTGTAGATAAGCAATTGCTAAAGAGATCAGTGCATCTTCCAGGCTAAATTTTTTTTACTTTATATTCTTGTTTGCAAAGTGAATGTATGCTCAAATCATTAGACTCCAAGTGCTAGAAAAAGTCACAGGTGTGGCAACATCTGTCAGGAGATGATAATGTGTCTCAGGTCCTGGGACTGAACAGTTCTTCCCCCAGGTGCAGCCAAACCTGAGATTTCCTGCAGCTGCTTATTCCAATGAGACCTGAACATTGCACAGGGCAGGGCTCCAGTTCAGTTCCCAACACTTAGCTTGACTGAGACCAGTCCCCTGCCTATTGACTAGAAGCTGGTCCTGAAAAGTTGTTTGGCTAGTAAACAGTGTTGTACTGACAAAAAAAACCCGAACACTTGTGGGATTTCCACTACATTGATTGCTGACTGAATTCGTACAGCCAAAAGAGGAGCAAACTACTGGGGCAGGCATTGAATTAAAGGTTAATCAGAAGTAACAGAAAAGGATTTAATGATCAGATGTGCAAACAGCAATACCAAGAGCCAGAAGCAGCTGTGAAATTAGGCAAAGTACTCAGTTCCATGGTGAACACTATTTTGATTTGCTCAGCACAACCGAGTTACTAGCATTATGTCACCATGTACAACGTACACATTATTGACCCCATTCAGCTGAGTGTGAGCCTGTCAAACAGGTACTCTCCCGTGCCATTGGCAGGGGCTCCCAGTCTCTTCAGGTTGGTGATGTGATCTCCCAGCTTCTTGATCATCTTCACTTGCTCATCCAGGTAGTGCCTCTCCAGGAAGTCACACAGCTGGAAAACAAGACAAAATTAATTCAGAGGAATCTAAAAGGTGTCTGAAAGTGACCTCCCATGACAGATGTGACGATCACCACCATGTGGAGGTCCACTCAGGTGATGTATTTGAAAGTTTGTTTTAACAGCCTGCAGGAGGCTGGAGAGGTAGTTGGATTTTCACCCAGAGTGTGCACAAACACACCACTTTCTTCCAAGAAGAAAGTTTACAAACTCACATGAGGATCTGTGTGGCCAGAGGAGAGTTTGTGCAGATCCAGCAGACTCTGGTTCACATCCTTCTCCATCTGCAGAGCTCTCTGCATTGCTTCCAGACCATTGCCCCACTCATCCTGCTCTGGCTTCTGGAGGGAGGGTAGCAGGAACAGAAAGCACAATTCAGCAGGTAGTTGAGTCATTAGTCTACACTGGTTAGTCATCCCTCATCATTGTAGGAGGTACTACAAACCAATGTTAATTTGGGAAAGACTCCTAGATTTTGTACTGAGGGATTAAGAAATTTTCTAAACACATTCTACTGTGAATGTAGATTCTCAGAATTCACATGCAGAGAATAGGTACCAATGGAAGTAATTCCTGGCTTTCCTATTGTTGTGATTGGAATTGTCACAAGTTATCAGAAACATCTCCTAGATTCACAAAGGCTGGACACTGCTAGTTTCCACACCTGCAAAAGTTCCCTTTCATACTTTGTTACCTCACCTTGTCTCAAAGAGTCATTCACAGCAAAATCTACTCCCTATTCTGGTTCATTTCAATTGCCTTCTGCTGAAGAGTCACAAGGACAAAGTATTTCCTTTTGCCTGAAAGGGAATCCTATTGGAGAACACCCTCCCCTTCACTCAGGGTTTGTTCAATCCTGAAGCTAAATAGATGGAGATACCAGTCGATTGTAGCTGCTCACAACAAGCTGCAAACAGAAGGCTTCAGAATCCAACCTTGATGTCCTGCAGGAGGACTCGGCCCCCACGTTTATTCTGGAATGCCATCAGTTTCTCCGCATGTTCCCGTTCCTCATGGGACTGCTCCTTAAAGAACTCAGCAAAGTGTCGCAGGGCAACATCATCCTGGTCAAAGTAAGAGACCTGTCGAGGGGTAAAGAGGCAAGAAAGGGAAATGTCTGAAATACATCAATGCCTCTCCTCAGATACTAACCCAGTCACCATCTTGACTCCACATTTAAGTGGACAAAACTAGAGAGCCAGGAAGTCACCTTCCATGGATTATAACCCATATAACAGATACTTAGCCAGACTTCTGGAAATAAAAGGACAAAAGCCAAATGCAATCCCTCACCTGTGTTTCGGTAAGATGGTGCGATAGAGTGTGGCATGGTGCACAAAGGGGACAGCTGTCTATAACCATTACATATCCCTGTTCTGCACATGGAGACCAGTTAGACCCCTGTCCAACTGAATGAAGTGCTATGAATAATGCAGTCAGTCATTAACACAGCCAGAAATCTCAGTCAGCAGCCTCATTATCACCATCACCCACCTGAATAACCTTAGTGTCCTACCACCCACTCCACACAGAATTCTAACTGCTTTGTTGTACACGAGTTAATATTTCAAGTGTGTGCCACTTTTCATAGCTCACAAAACACACTGAGCAAGGGTCAGTGGACCCAAAATTTGACCCAATTTCTTCCACCATTCTTTGCAGATCTGTAGAACTTTTCCAGCTATTCTTGGTGCTGTTTGATTTCCAGCAGTTGCTGTTTTTAGTTAAGGGAACTTTAGATCTTGAACATAAGCCAGTCTGGCAAATGGGGCAAGGTTCAAACAAAAGGATACATTTGTGTCCTACCAGGGAAGGTTTTCTGAAGAAAAGGGATATAACCAAGTTAAATTTATCAGCAAAACCAGCTCAACCCTCCAGAGTTCAATGAAAACAATCACCAAGGGCTACACTGTCCCGAGATGGACAACTGGGGATCCACACCCAGGAGCCAGTTGTATATTAAGACAGTGTTCAAAACCTGAACAGAGAGTCAGTGTTAGGACTTGCACAAGATTGCATCAGGGGAAGGGCCACAGAAAACAATACATGCTACAGCTAAGTCATGAACCCAGCATAAAAACCCCAAACAGGTCAACACTGTTATCACACAGGCTTCAATTCCACAAAGCTCACCATGGAGAGGTAAACATAGGAGGAATAGAGCTCCAGGTTGATCTGCTTGTTAACAGCATCCTCACAGTCCTTGTGGTAGTTCTGACACACTCGGGAAGCCATCTTCACTATTCCTGCTCACAATCACAAGGACAACTCTGGAACAAAGGCCTCAATCCCCAAAGCTGTTGTGTTTCTACTCCTGAGACAACCGGCACTCACCCAGAGGGAGGCAGAACTGATGATGACTGACAGTTGCTGCTGGCCAATCAGGAACCACCCCTGCATACAGGCACCAATGAGAGAGAGGGGGAGGGTGTGTTAAGCAGAGCTGATCAGAGGTGGAGATGAGAGCCAGGTCTGGATGGTTATTCTGTGATTGGAACAGCAGGAGGCCATTCGGCATCTCAAACCTTCTGCACCACTCAATCAGGTCAGAGGTCATTTGGTTCTTTTTTAAAAGAAGTAAATATGGTTTGAGAAAAGATTGCTCGTTTTGTTTTTAAATTATGGTGGTTGTGATCAACTGCAGAAGGGACTCATTGAGGAAGGGGAGTGTCAGTTTCTCAGCCTGTTGTGCTGGGATTTGGGAAAGAAAGGTGGGAAATTGGCTCGGGGTCATCGAAAATTGTCATAGTGTCAGCTGTGGAAAAGACAGGACGGATGTTCCTGATGATGGAAAAGTTTAGGACCAGGGGTCACAGCCTAAGGACACATTTAGGACTGAGATGAGGAGAAATCTCTTCACCGAGAGAGTGGGGGTCCTGTGGAATTCTGTGCCACAGAAAACATTTGAGGCCAAAACTTTGAATTTTTTCCAGGAGCAGTTGGGTGTAGCTTTGAGGGCTGAAGGGATCAAAGAGTATGGAGAGAGAGTGGGAAGATGGGACTGAGTTATGGAATCAGCCACAATCACATGGAATGGCAGAGCAGTCTGGAGGGGGCTGAATGGCCGAATCCAACAATTTTTTTTCGATGATTCTAAGTTTGTACAACCAGTGCAGCCAGGGTATTGTGATTCAGGGGTAATGTCCCTAGCTGTGGACCAGGAAGCCTTGGTCCAAGTCCATACCAGATCCAGAGATTTTGTAACATCTCTACAGGCAGAATTAGAAAACAACCAGAACAGGTGCAGGCACAAAGGACCGAATGGCCGCCTGCTGTGCCACAACAATTCTCCGATTCTGTGATGGGTCTGTACCTGAGCAGCATCTCCCTGCCTCCAGCTCCTGCCTGTGGATTGTCACCTCGCAGTGATGGAGAGCCTCGAGTGTTCTGTTGGTTCTGAGAGTGATACCTGAAGAGGATTTCACCTCCTGGCAGGGCCACCCAGGACGGTACGATCGAGGGGAGGGTCCTGGTAAAGTGCAATGCAAAACAAGTTCCCAACGGCCATCCAGGTGGAAGATAGGCGTGTGCTATCGTTGGCTGTGACGGTGGGTGAAGGTCAGCAGTGGGGGGATCCCCAGTCAACATTTCTTTGCCAGTGGAACTGGGTCTACCTTGTGTAAAGGACCATGTCTCTGCTGATGTGTAACAGCTTTCCCACATTAAAGGTGCCTTGTACAGGTGCCCACTGAGAGGAGTACAAAGCCCCTCTCCAAACTCTGAGAATTTCCTGGGGGAACATGCAGAGGATTTTTAATGATAGGAGGCCATTTGGCCCATCGTGCCTGATTCAGTTTCTGAAAGCATTCCACACCCAGCCCCACTCTCCAGCCCTATGTCTGTATCCCTCTAAATTTGCCACTTCCATATATGTATACAGCTGCTTTGCTAAAGCCACCTACGGAATCTGCGTCCATCACTCCTGTCAGCTACGCATACCAAACCCTACCAACTTTCTGAGTGAAGAGGTTTCTCCTCCTCTCACTGTGAGCTCCCTCACTGACAAATTGTGACCCCTCGTCACTAACGTATCCACTGGTGAAAACAGAATATCCCCCTTTACCCTGACAGAATTGGTGATAATTTTGATCACTTCAACAAGTGCTCCTTGCTCCAAGGAGAATAAGCGCTATTTCTTTAATCTTTCCGTGTGTCTGAAATTCCCCATTCCAGGTGTCATTATTATAAATCACCTTTGAACTCTGTCCAGGGCTTGAATGCCCTTCCTTAAAAGCCACGCCCAGAACTGAGCACATCACTGCAAATGTGGTCTAACCAATGAGTTGTAGAGGGGTATCATCAATTCCTTGCTTTTATGCTCGATGCCTCAATTTGAAAACACAAGGTTCATAGAACAATACAGCGCAGAACGGGCCCTTCGGCCCTCGATGTTGCGCCGACCTGTGAGCTAATCCAAGCCCCACCTCCTACACAATCCCGTCACCATCCATATGCTTATCCAAGGACTGTTTAAATGCCCCTAACGTGGCTGAGTTAACTACATTGGCAGGCAGTGCTTTCCACGCCCTTACCACTCTCTGAGCAAAGAACCTGCCTCTGACAAATGTCTGAAATGTATCACCCCGCAATTTGTAGCTATGCCCCCTTGTACAAGTTGAAGTCATCATCCTCGGAAAAAGACTCTCACTGTCCACCCTATCTAATCCTCTGATCATCTTGTATGTCTCTATTAAATCCCCTCTTAGCCTACTTCTCTCCAATGAGAACAGATCCAAGTCCCTCAGCGTTTCTTCATTGGGCCTGCGCTCCAGACCAGGCAACATCCTGGTAAATCTCCTCTGCACCTTTCCCAATGCTTCCACATCCTTCCTGTAATGGGGTGACCAGAACTGCACGCAATATTCCAAATGAGGCCGCACTAGCGTTTTGTACAGTTGCAGCATGACATCACGGCTCCGGAACTCAATCGCTCTACCAATAAAACCTAACACACGGTAAGCCTTCTTATCAGCATTATCAACCTGGGTGACAACTTTCAGGGATCTATGTACATGGACACCAAGATCCATCTGCACATCCACACTGCCAAGAATCTTTCCATTGACCCGGTATTCTGCCTTCCTGTTATTCCCCCAAAATTGAATCAACTCACATTTATCTGCATTGAACTCCATTTGCCACCTTTCAGCCCAATTCTGCAGTTTATCCAAGTCTCCCTGCAACGTGCAACATTCTTCCACCCCGTCCACCACTCCACCGACTTTAGTGTCATCTGCAAACTTACTAACCCATCCACCTATGCCTGCGTCCAAGTCATTTATAAAAATGACAAACAGCAGTGGTCCTAAAGCAGATCCTTGAGGCACACTACCAGTGACCTGACTCCAGGCTGGATATTTTCCATCAACCACCACTCGTTGCCTTCTTACAGAAAGCCAGTTTCTAATCCAAACTGCTAAATCTCCCTCAATCCTGTGCCTCTGTATTTTCTCCAATAGCCTACGATGTGGAACCTTATCAAAGGCTTTACTGAAGTCCATGTACACCACGTCAACTGCCCTTCCCTCATCCACATGCTTGGTTCACCACAGCCTTCTCAATAACAGCATCATCTTGGCTGGTCACTTTCAGATAATCACATACTTGAAACCCAAAGTCTCTCTGCTCCTGTACTCACATCAGATTTGGAACATTGAGCCTGTTTTGTCTTTCTATGTTTCTCAAACAAAATGTGTTATTCACATATTTTTAGTGTTGAAATTAGAAAGTGATTGTCAAAGTCAAGCCTTACCCAATAAACATCTAACAGCACGTGCACATATTATCTTCTCCACAAAGAAGCTGTTTTTGACACTATCCTGGATGATTTAGTTGTAATGTGAAAATTATAATCCTATTTTGCACACAGTCCTCAATGACCATAGACAAGAAACAGATTCTGTCTGTCCACTCTGTCAAATCCATTAATCCTCTTTGAAATTTCAAACACAGCCATCCCTTAACCTTCTACACAGAGGGACTGGGACAAACTGTTATCATCAATGAACCAGCTCTCTGTCCAAGTTCATTGCAGAAATTCTGTGCATAACCATCTTTGGGTCGAAGCTGTTAGAACTGAGCACTCCAGCTGTGGTTGAGCTAGAACTTGACAATTTCACAAAAGAACCATCAGCCAGAGGTAGTTGAAACCCTCGGAGATCAGGCCTAACATTAGATGAGAAAATGTGGTGGCTTGCGTTCTTGAATTGCTGTTGCCCATTTGGTGTAGGCAGATCCCCAATGCTGTTCGGGAGGGAATTCCAGGATTCTGATCCAGCACACTAGGGGAATGGGACCATGTTTCCAACTCAGGATGGTGAATGGCTTGGTGTAGAACTTAGAGGCGGTTGTGTTCCATGTATTTGCTGCCCTTGTCCCATGGCAAGTAATGGGGGCTTTGGAAGGTGTTGTCTAGGGAGCTTTGGTGGATTTCTACAACATTTGGTGATAGTACACATTGCAGTCCCTGTGTGTCAGTGGTGGAAGGAGTGAATCTCGTGGCTGCTCTGAGCTGGCAACTGTTAAGCTTCTGGAGTGTGGGACTGATGCCCATTGTCCTGATTCTGTCTGAAAAACTCTCTTTGGGCATTATGAACCTAAAAATGAGCATGCAATTCCTAGTCTGAATAAAATATCCTTTTCACTGAAGTCATTCAGGGAAGGGAACTGCCAAACTGCCATCCTTACCTGGTCTGGCCAGTATATGACACCAAGCCTAAAGCACTGTAGTTGACTAATGGGCCCATGGGCAGTTCAGACAGAGGATAAATGCTGCCTGGTCAGTGACATCCTTATCCTGTCAAGGAATTGTCAGTGGTCACCCATTAGAAACCAGTGACTGATTGTGATTGACAGCAATGAGCTAGACCCAATGCAGCGTGTGTGGAGCCACATGGAGGCCAGATTACATCAGAAAGCTGATTTTCTTCACAATTAAATGTAAAGGAAATTGGAACTACTGACTTCTGCAAGTGGTATTTTGGTTTTTGCTTTATTGTCATCAGGTGTCCTCAGCATTTGTCACCTTTGCATTGCAGAGCAAGGACAGGAGTTACAGCAGATGCTTTAGAAGGTGGGCACTGCTTCATTGCCTAATAGAGGCCATAGTCATTAGCATTGTCAGGGAGAAAGCAGAGCTTTCATTCTACTGAATGGAAAGGACATACTAGAGAAACAATTCTCTAGCTCAGGAAACATGCAAATGGTAAGCAATTGCAGAAAAGCAGGTGTACCTTGCACGATTGGTCAACTTTATATCCTTGTAATGAGGAATTTTGTGACCTATTAAAGTCAGTAGGATTTAAGCAAGAGAACAAGTAGGTGCAAAACACCTCATGGCATGGCAACAAAATCAGTCAAGAGATAAACACGTGTCTCGTGTCCCGGTTCTGTTCAACACTTCTCACTACCAAACCTGAGATTTCCCAGCAGCTTTTGTTCCTGGTTTCCAGTGTCAGCTTGGTTTTTCCAAAAATGCTGAAGATTGAATGAATGGACAGGCCTTGGCAATGCCTAATGTTTAGGCACAGGACAGATTTCAGTCATGGTTTTGAGCCGAAGCTGGTCCTGAAAAATTGTCCTGGGAAAGCTGAGGACAGATTTTGTTCTGGCATTGTCTGCAATGCAGATATTTGCCAGTTGTGGCATTTCCAAGGACAAGATTGCCCACTCAATCCCTACAGACTCTCAGCAGAAGCAAACACCGAGCAAATTACTGGGGCAGGCATTGAATCAAAGGTTGCAAGAAAGAACAGAAAATGGATTTGATTACCAGATGTTAAAACACAAAAAACCTCCAAGAACCGGAAGCTATGAAAATTACACACTGTACTCAGTTCCATGGTGAACACTCTTTTAATTTGCTCAGAGAACAACTAGTCATTTAGTAGAATGAGGTCACCATGTACAACAGATATAGATATTGACCCCATTCAACGGAGTGGCAGCCTGTCAAACATGTACTCTCCCATGCCATTGTCAGGGGCTCCCAGTCTCTTCAGGTTGGTGATGTGATCTCCCAGCTTCTTGATCATCTTCACTTGCTTATCCAAGTAGTGCCTCTCCATGAAATCACAGCTGGAAGACAAAATTAATCCAACAAGGATCAAAAAATGTCAGTGACCTCCCATGACAGAAGTGACCATCACCTCACTATGGGGGAGGGGCATGCAAGTGATGCCTTCACAAGGTTTTGTTTAAACATCCTGCAGGAGGCAGGTAGAAAAATAATTGGATTCCCCACCCTGGAAGTACACAAACAGATCACTTTCTTCCAGGAAAGGGATAAAACCTCACATGAGGGTCTATGTGGTCAGAGGCAAGTTTGTGCAGATCCAGCAGACTCTGGTTCACATCCTTCTCCATCTGCAGAGCTCTCTGCATCACCTCCAGACCATTGCCCCACTCATCCTGCTCTGGCTTCTGAAGGGAGGGAAGCAGGAACAGAAAGCACAGCTCAGCAGGCAGTTCTATCATTAGTCTACATCTGATCAGTTAGTTATCCCTCATCATTTCCAGGGGTTACATTCAGACAAAAAATTTTACTTGGATACAAAAACCCTCTAGATTTTATGCTGGTCTGAGAATAAAGAAATGTTAACATATCTCACTGTTACTGTGAATTCTGAAAGAAGTCGTATCTAGAATCAGTCGCAATGGAAGTAATCCCTTGCTTTACTGTTTGATGTAGTGACCAGAATGGTCCCAAGGCATTACAAACCTCTTCTGGATGTAGTGAGGTTGGATGCTGCTGCTTTTTGTAGCTGCAAGTTCTCAGCCTTACCTTTTGTTACCTCACCTTGTCCATATAGAGTCACATACAGGGACATGTGCTCACCATCCAGTAGCCTGGATCATCTGAATTGCCTTCTGCTATTGAGTCACAAATGCAAAGTATTTCCCTTTTCCCTAAACAAATCCTGTTTTGGTGAACAACTTGCCCTTGACATAGTATTTGATCAATCCTGAAGCTAAATAGATGGAGATACCAGTCGATTGTAGCTGCTCAAAAAGCTGCAAACAGACAGACATTCTCAGAATCCAACCTTGATGTCCTGCAGGAGGACTCAGCCTCCACGTTTATTCTGGAATGCCATCAGTTTCTCAGCGTGTTCCCGCTCCTCATGGGACTGCTCCTTGAAGAACTCAGCAAAGTGATGGAGGGCAACATCATCCCGGTCAAAGAGAGAGAACTGCAAACAGACAAAATGGGAAGTAAATTTCACTCAATTCAGCTTGGTTTTGCTCACGAAATGGAAGTTAGATGGACAGTAAGAAGACAGGTATTTACATTTATGGTCATCCATAAACTAAACTAGACAGACATTTGTTCAAACATCTAGAAATAAAGATTAAGTAGCACCCGCTACAACCGCTGGTCGGTGACTTGGTGAGACAGTGCACGGTGACGGTCACAGCTGGCAACAGGCATTAGACATCCCTGCACTGCAGGTCAGAAACACTATTACCCAGTGCTGGAAGCCAATCAGGGCATTGTCCAACTGAACAAAGGGGCATGTGCATGTTGACCAAGAGAAGCTGAAATCTGAGCTCCTCACATTACCAACATCACTCATCTGATTTAGCCCCACTGTCCTAACACCTCATCTGCACAGAGACAGTGACTGATTTTTGTTCCAGATAATCCATCTTGGGAGTGGAAAAAGTCTGCTCCTCATAATTAGCAACTAAAAACCATGAAGGAAAGGTCACTGGACCAAAAACAGGAACTGATTTCTCACCACAGATCCTACCAGACCCACTAAGCTTTTCCAGCAGCTCATTTTAGTCTTTTATTTCCAGTAGTTAATCACAGTTAGGATGCTTATTAAAAAAAAGGCTTCATTAAAAGGACAAGATATAAAAAGTTAGATTTGGACTGATGCAGGCTTCCACAAGGATGTAAATGATTTCAAATATAAATGGGCCATTGATATCAACATGGAAGGAGGAGTTGAATTGAGAAGCAGAACCAGGCCATCCCTCAGCACCAAAAATGTGCTCTGCCCAGAATTACAACATACTGGGGACTCCTAGACAAGAGCCAGCTCCAACACAAGACAAGCTTAAAATTGCTACAGAATTAGTATTAAGAGCACTCACAGGATTCATTCCAGGAAGGACAACAGACAAGATATATGGTAGTACTAAATCATTGAGCAAGAAGCCACTTAAAGGCTCAGTACAATCATATCACAGCCCTAACACTGAAATAGACCATTCAAGATCACAAGTCTCACCATGGAGAGGTAAACATAGGAGGAATAAAGCTCCAGGTTGATCTGTTTGTTCACAGCATCCTCACAGTCCTTGTGGTAGGTCTGACACACTTGGGAGGCCATCATCACTAGCCTTGTTCATTAAAACCAAGACCACCCGAGAACTGAGTTGCTCCCCGACAAGCTCTGTATTTATACTCCTGGGGGCCATCCCGCACTGACGCAGAGAAGGGCAGAACTGATGATGACTGGCAATTGAAAAAAGCTTTAACATTTTGTTTCTAAATTAAGGCGGTTGTGACAAACTGCACGAGGAAGTCAATGAAGAAGAGGTGTCAGTTTCTCAGCCTGTTGTGCTGGGATATGAGACAGAAAGGTGGCAAATTGGCTCTGGGTCATAGAAAACTGTGAGAGGATCAGACGGGGCAAGGACAGGAAGGATGTTCCCAATGATGGGGGAGTCCAGGATCAGGGTATCCTGATGTAAGAGGACTGGGTTGGACATTTAAGACTGAGAGGAATACAAACCCAAAATTTACAAAAGTTCCTGGGTGGACATTCAGAGGATTTTTAACGACAGAGGCCATTCAGCCCATCATGTCCGTATCGGCTTCCGAAAGAGCTACCCACCTAGTCCCCCTCTCCAGCCCTACACCCTCTATATTCGTCACTCCCAAGTATATATCCAGCTCTTGTTTTGAAGCCACCTATGGGATCTACCTCCGCCACTCTCCCAGGCATCAGATTCCAAATCCTAACAACCTTCTGAATAGAGAGGTTTGTCCTCATCTCAGAGCTCCCTTACTGACAAATTGTGACCCCTCATCACTGCCGTATCAACTGGTGAAAACAGGATATCCTCCTTTACATGCCAGAATGTTCATTATTTTTGTCACTTCAACGGGGACACCTCTTAATCAACTATGCTTCAAGGAGATTTATCCCAATTTCCTTCATCTTTCCTTGTATCTGAAATCCCTCATTCCTGGTGTCATTCTCGTAAATGCCCTTTGAACTCTGTCGAGGGCTTTAATGTCCTTCCTTAAATACCATGCCCAGAACTGAACACAGTACTGCAAATGTGGTCTAACCCATGATTTGTGGAGGTGTAACATCTATTCCTCGCTTTTATACTCTCCGCATCTATTTGAAAACACACATTTCACAAAAGCCTTCTTCATAGCAGGTTAGTCCCGCTCGGCCACTTTCAGATAATCACATACTTGAAACCCAAAGTCCCTCTGCTCCCGTACTCACCTCAGATTTGTAACATCGAGCCTGTTTTGTCTTTCTATGTTTCTCAACCAAAATGCATTAATCTTTTATGTTATAGAACATAGAACATTACAGCACAGTACAGGCCCTTCGGCCCTGACGTTGTGCCGACCTGTCATACCGATCTGAAGCTCATCTAACCAACACTATTCCACGTACGTCCATATGCTTGTCCAATGACGACTTAAATGTACTTAAAGTTGGTGAATCTACGACCGTTGTAGGCAAAGCGTTCCATACCCTTCCTATTCTCTGAGTAAAGCAACTACCTCTGACATCTGTCCTATATCTTTCACCCCTCAATTTAAAGCTATGCCCCCTCGTGCTCGCCGTTTCCGTCCTAGGGAAAAGGCTCTCCCTATCCAACCTGTCTAACCCTTTGATTATCTTATATGTCTCAATTAAGTCACCTCTCAACCTTCTTCTCTCTAACGAGAACAGCCTCAAGTCCCTCAGCCTTTCCTCGTAAGACTTTCCCTCCATACCAGGCAACATCCTAGTAAACCTCCTCTGCACCCTTTCCAAAACTTCCACATCCTTCTTATAATGCGGTGACCAGAATTGTACGCAATGCTCCAAGTGCGGCCGCACCAGAGTTTTGTACAGCTGCAGCATAACCTCTTGGTTCCGGAACATGATCCCTGGATTCATAAAAGCTAAAACACTGTATGCCTTCTTAACAACCCTGTCAACCTGGGTGGCAACTTTCAAGGATCTGTGTACATGGTCACCGAGATCTCTCTGCTCATCTACACTACCAAGAATCTTACAGTACTTTGCCTTCCGGTTCCTCCTACCAAAGTACAACACCTCACACTTGTCCGCATTAACCTCCGTTTGCCACCTCTCAGCCCAGCTCTGCAACTTATCTACGTCTCTCTGTAACCTACAACATTCTTCGTCACTATCCACATCTCCACCGACCTTCGTGTCGTCTGCAAATTTACTAACCCATCCTTCTACGTTTATAAAAATGACAAACAGCAGTGGACCCAGCACCGACCCTTGCGGTACACCGCGAGTAACCGGTCTCTAGGATGAACATTTCCCATCAACCACCACGCTGTCTTCTTTCAGCAAGCCAATTTCTGATCCAAACTGCTATATCTCCCACAATCCCATTCCTCCGTATTTTGTACAATAGCCTAATCGAAAGCCTTGCCGAAATCCATATACACCACATCAACCGGTTTTCTCTCATCTACCTGTTTGGTCATATGTTGCAATGGGAAAGTGATTGGCAACATCAATATCCTACCGAATAAATATCTAACTGCTCATTCACATATTATCCTTTCCAAAAAGCAGCTGTTTTTTGCTTTATCATGGATGATTTACTTCTACTACTAGGAATGTAATCATATTCCCCACTCTCGGTCCTGGAATGGAATTGAAAAGAAGCAGGATCTCTCTATCTACCCTATCAAATCCATGAATCCACTTGTAAATTTCAAGCACAGACATCCCTTCCACTTCTACACCGAGAGACTTGGGAAAACTATTATCATCGTAGCCAATTAACTTTCTGCCCAGGTTCATTCCAGAAATTCTGTGCATAAGCATCTTTGGATTGAACCTACTGGAACAGTGCACTCCAGATGGGGTTGAACTAGGACTTGACAATTTCACAAAAGAAGGCCCATCCCGAGGTATTGGACCCGGTCTGAGATCAGGCTCACCATGAGAGAATGTGGTGGCTTTCCTTCTTGAATTGCTGTTGCCTATTTGCTGTCGTCAGATCCATAATGTTCCGAGTGAGGGAATTCCAGGATTCTGATCCACCGACCCTGGAGCATGGCGGGTCACGTTTCCAACTCAGGATGGCATGTCGCTTGGTGGAGTAGTTAGAGGGGGTGGTGTTCCCCTGTATGAGATGCTTTTCTCCCATGGCACGTAATTAGGGCTATGGAAAGTATTGTCTCAGGAGCGATGGTGGATTTCTGCAGCTTTTGGGAGGCAGTACACAGTGTACTCTGTGTGTGTCAGTGGTGCAAAGAATGAATCTCGTGGCTGGTGGGAGCGGGAGGCCATCACATTTCTGGAGTGGTGGACTGATCTTCTAATTCTGTGCAACAACTCTCTGGAGTTCTAGAATTAAGAAACTGATGAGTAGCATTAAATTCAGTGTCAAAAATGCATCCTTACTTAGTCTGGCCTGCATATGACACTGCAACCACAGCAAAGCGTGACACTCTGACCTGGCTTTGGCGGGGGGCAATCGGAAATGGATAAATGGTGTCAGCTCAGAGACATCCTCATCCTTTTTATAAAGGAATCTGTCACCCCTGAGCATCAGTAATTCGGCAGCCAGAGTGCTCTGCAGGTGTAGGTACATTCCAGTCAGTCAATCTACATCAGGAGAGCTTATTTCCTTGCTAAGAATAGGAACTGCTGCTTTCTGCCAGTGGCATTTGGGTTCGAGCTTTATTTTCTCCTGGTGTCATGAGCATTTGGCGTCCTTAGACTGCAGAGAAGTGATGAAGTTCTAGCACAGGGGCTCGAAGGTGGGGACTGCTTCATTACGTAATCAGGATCATTGTCTAGAAGCAGAGAGACTGATACACAAGAAAATAAACTTTGCCATTCTCCTACAAACAGCCACTGCCCTCACTCCTTCCACCACCGCAGCAAAAGAGGGAAACCAATTTCCCAGATCTGGACACAATTGCTTATCTAAATGCTAAAGATCAGTGCATCTGAAATGCTGGATGTTCTGCTATATATATTCCTGTTCCAAAAAGAGTGAATGTATGCTCAAATCATTAGATTTGAAGTGCGACAACAAAATTGCTGGAAAGCTTGGGTCCTGGGACTGAACAGTTTTCTCTCCACAGATGCTCCCCAAACTTGCTATTTCCTGCCCCTGCTGATTTACAAAAGAGACCTAAACATTTGCAAGGGCAGTGTCTAACATTGAGACAGGGGGCTGGTTTCACTGAAGATATTGACCAGAAGCTGGTTTGGAATAAAGAAGTCAATACAACACTGCTTACTAGCCAAAAAAACCCAAACTGAACACTTGTGGAATTTCCACTACAAGGATTGCCCACCTAATTCCTACAAACAAGAGAAAAGGAGCAAGCCAGTGGGGCAGGCATTGAATCAAAGGTTAATCAGAACAGAAAAACACTTCATGATCAGGTGTCAAACAGCAATACCAAGAGCCAGAAGCAGCTGTGAAATTATGCAAAGTACTCAGTTGCATGGTGAACACTATTTTAATTTGCTCAGAGCACAACCAAGTTACTAGCATTATGTCACCATGTACAACATACACATTATTGACCCCATTCAGCCGAGTGTGAGCCTGTCAAACAGGTACTCTCCCATGCCATTGTCAGGGGCTCCCAGTCTCTTCAGGTTGGTGATGTGATCTCCCAGCTTCTTGATCATCTTCACTTGCTCATCCAAGTATTGCCTCTCCAGGAAGTCACACAGCTGGAAGAGAAAATTAATCCAGAGGATCAAAAGTGTCTGAAAGTGACCCCCATGACAGATGTGACCATCACAACCAGGTGGAGGTCCACTGAGGTGATGCATTTGTAAGTTTGTTTTAACAGCCTGCAGGAGGCTGGGAGAAGGTAATTGGATTTTTACCCAGAGAGTGCACAAACACACCACTTTCTTCCAAGAAGAAAATTTACAAACTCACATGAGGGTCAGTGTGGCCAGAGGCGAGTTTGTGCAGATCCAGCAGACTCTGGTTCACATCCTTCTCCATCTGCAGAGCTCTCTGCATTGCCTCCAGACCACTGCCCCACTCATCCTGCTCTGGCTTCTGGAGGGAGGGAAGCAGGAACAGAAAGCACAGTTCAGCAGGCAGTTGTATCATCAGTCTACATCTGATCAGTTAGTTATCCCTCATCATTGTAGGGGAGGTACTGCAAACCAACTTTAATTTGAAGACAACAACTAGATTTTGTACTGAGGGAATAACAAATTTTCTAAACACATTCTACTGTTAATGTAGATTCTCAGAATTCACATGTAGAGAATAGGTACCAATGGAAGTAGTTCCTGGCTTCACTATTGTGGTGTTAGAAACATCTTCCAGATTCAGAAAGGCTGGACACTGCTACTTTCCACAGTGCAACAATTTCCTGTCTTAGCTTTTGTTACCTCATTCTGTCTGAAGGAGAGTCATTCACATTGATATCTACTCACTATTCTGGTTCCTCTCAATTGCCCTCATAAGTGCAGAGTATTTCCTTTCAACCTAAAGGAATCCTATTTTGGTGAACACCCTCCCCTTCACACAGTATTTGTTCAAGGCTAAAGCTAAATAGATGGAGATACCAGTCGATTGTAGCTGCTCACAAAAAGCTGCAAACAGAAGGCTTCAGAATCTAACCTTAATGTCCTGCAGGAGGACTCGACCTCCACGTTTATTCTGGAATGCCATCAGTTTCTCAGCGTGTTCCCGTTCCTCATGGGACTGCTCCTTGAAGAACTCAGCAAAGTGATGCAGGGCAACATCATCCCGGTCAAAGTAAGAGAACTGTGGGAAGAGAGGCTAAAAGGAAACTGTCTGAAATTCATGAATGACACTCCTCACTCTGGAACTAACCTGGGCACCATCTGGATTCCACATTTAAGTGGTTAAAAAAACAGACAAAGCAGGAAGTCACCTTCCATGGATGATGAAGGGGAGAGCTGTCTAGAGCCATTAGACATCCCTGCTCTGCAGGTTAGAAACACTATTGTTCAGGAGGTGGAGACCAGTTCGGCCCCTGTCCAACTGAATGAAGGGACATGTGTTCATTAACACAACCAGAAAGCTCAGTCAGCAGTCTCATTATCACTATCACCCACCTGAATAACCGCAGTGTCCTACCACCCACTCCACAGAATTTTAACTGCTTTGTTAGAGAGAGAAAGAAAAAAAAACACGTACATAGTCTGAAAATGTGCCCCTTTCCTCACATTGCATAGCTCAAAGCCACTTCTGAGAAAGGGTCAATGGACCCAGAGCTTGGATTTCTTCCAGCTCTGTAGAGCTTTTCTAGCTATTTTTGTTAGTGTTTAATGTCTAGCAGCAGCTGTTCTTTTAGTTCAGGGAACTTGACATCTTGAGCACAAGACAGTCCGGTGAATAGGGCAAGGTTTTAAAAAAGGAGTATATTTGTGTCAGGAAAAGCTTTTGTTGAGAAAAGGAATACAACCAAAGTTTTACAAAAATTAATTATTGACCAAGACCAGATCATCCCTCCAGAGTTAGATGAAAAAAATCACCAAGGGTTACATTGTCCAGAGACAGCAAGCTGGGCATCCACATCCAGGAGCCAGTTGGACATGAAGACAGTGATCAAGTTTTGAACAGAGAGTCAGTGATAAGACCTGCACTAGATTACAACAGGGGAAGGGCCACAGAAAATAATACATGTTACAGCTAATTCATTAACCCAGCATAAAAACCAAACAGGTCAACACTATCATAGCACAGGCTTCAATTCCACAAAGCTCACCATGGAGAGGTAAACATAGGAGGAATAGAGCTCCAGGTTGATCTGCTTGTTAACAGCATCCTCACAGTCCTGGTGGTAGTTCTGACACACTTGGGAAACCATCTTCACTATTCCTGCTCACAAGCACCAAGAAAACTCTAGAACTAAGTCTCTCTCTCCCACAGGCTCTTGTATTTATAGTCCTGGGACCATCCTGCAGTCACACAGAGAGAGGCAGAACTGATGATGACTGACAGTTGCTGGTGGCCAATCAGGAACCACCCCTGCAAACAGGCACCAATGAGAGAGAGGGGGAGGGTGTGTTAAGCAGAGCTGATCAGAGGTGGAGATGAGAGCCAGGTCTGGATGGTTATTCTGTGATTGGAACAGCAGGAGGCCATTCGGCATCTCAAACCTTCTGCACCACTCAATCAGGTCATGGGTCATTTGGTTCTTTTTTAAAATAAGTCAATTTGGTTTGAGAAAAGTTTTCACATTTTTTTTAATTAAGGTGGTTGTGAGCAACTGCACGAGGGATTCAATGAGGAAGAGGGGCATCAGTTTCTCAGCTTGTTATGCTGGGATTTGGGAAAGAAAGTTGGGAAATTGTCTCTGGATCATAGAAAATTGTAACAGTGTCAGCTGTGGAAAAGACAGGAAGGATGTTCCTGATTATGGGGGAGTTCAGGACCAGGGTTTGCAGTCTAAGGATACATTTAGAACTGAGGTGAGGAGAAATCTCTTCACCTCGGGGGGCGGGGTGGTGGATCCTGTGGAATTCTCTGCCACAGAAAAGGATTGAAGCCAAAACAGGAATTGGGGAGAGCTTTGAGGGCTGGATCAAAAGGGAATGCAGAGAGGGTGAGAATATGGTGCTGAGTTATGGAATCAGCCACAATCACATGGAATGGCAGAGCAGGCTGGAAGGGATGAATGGCCGACTCAACATTTATTTTCTATGATTCCACGTTTGTGCAACTAGCGCAGCCAGGGTCTTGTGGTTAAGGGGTCATGTCCCTAGCTGTGGACCAGGAGGCCTTGGTACAAGTTCCTACCAGATCCAGAGATCTTAAATCATCTCTACAGGCAGATTTAGAAAACAACCAGAACAGGTACAGGCACAAAGGACCGAATGGCCTCCTGCTGTGCCATAACAATTCTCCGATTCTGTGGTGGGTCTGTACCTGAGCAGAATCTCCCTGCCTCCAGCTCCTGCCCGTGGATTGTCACCTCGCAGTGATGGAAAGCCTCGAGTGTTCTGTTGGTTCTCAGAGTGATAAGTGAAGAGGATTTCACCTCCTGGCAGGGCCACCCAGGATGGTACGATCGAGGGGAGGGTCCTGATAAAGTGCAATGCAAAACCAGTCCCCAGCGGCCATCCAGGTGGAAGATAGGTGTGTGCGATCGTTGGCTGTGACAGTGGGTGTTGGTCAGCAGTGGGGGGATCCCCAGTCAACATTTCTTTGCCAGTGGAACTGGGTCTACCTTGTGTAAAGGACCATGTCTCTGCTGGCGTGTAACAGCTTTCCCACATTAAAGGTGCCTTGTACAGGTGGAATTCAAACCCCGTCCCCAAACTCTCAGAATTTCCTGAGTGGAAATTCAGAGCGTTTTTCACAACAGGAGGCCGTTCAGCCCACCGTTCCTGTAATAGCTTCTGAAAGAGCTACCTGATTAGTCTCACTTTCCAGCCCTATCTCTGTCACTCTCTAAATTCGTCACTTCCAACGACATATCCAACTCTTGTTCTGAAACCAACCATGGAATCGACCTCCGTCACTCTCCCAGGCAGCACATTCCAAATCCGAACAACTTTCTGAGCAAAGAGTTTTCTAACCATTTCACTCTGATCTCCCCTACTGACAAACTGTGACCCCTCGTCACTGACAAGTCAACTGCTGAAATCAGAATATCCTGCTTTACTCTGACAAAATTGATCATAGTTTTGATCACGTCAATAAGGTCACCTACAAGGAGATTTCCCCCATTTTCCTTAATCTTTCCGTGTATCTAAAATTCCCCATTCCTGGGGTCATTGTAATAAATCACCTTTGAACACTTTTGAGGTTTTTCACATCCTTCCTTGAATGTCACGCCCAGAACTGAGTACATAATGGAAATGTGGTCTAACCAATGATTTGTAGAGGTGTAACATCAATTCGTTGCTTTTATACTCGATGCCTCAATTTGAAAACACAAGGTTCACAAAAGTGGCTCAATCTCCATTAATAACAGCTTCATCCTGCCTGACCACTTTCAGATAATCACATACTTGAAACTGAAAGTCGCTGAGCTCCTGTACTCACATCAGATTTGTAACATCGAGCCTGTTTTGACTTTGTGTTTCTTCGACAAAAATGCATTACTCACTTTTTTTTGTTGAAATTGGAAAGTGATTGGCAACATCAAACCTTGTGCAGTAAATATCTGTGTGTGCAGATATTGTCCTTTCCACAAAGAAATTGTTTTTGATATTATCCTGGATGATGTAATTCTAATGTGAAGATTGTCATCCCATTCTGCGCACAGTCCGAGATGATCATTGAGAAGAAATGGGTTCTTTCCTCTCTACCCTGTCAAATCCATTAATCCTCTGAAAATTATCAATTGCAGCCATCCCTTAACTTCCGACACAGAGGGACTAGACAAGCCGTTATCATGAATTAACCATCTCTCTGTCCAGGTTACTTCCAGAAATTCCGTGCATAACCATCTTTGGGTCGAACCTGCCAGAACTGTGCACTCCAGCTATGGTTGAACAGGAACTTGACCATTTCACCAAAACCTCTTCATCCAGAGGTATTTGAACCCCTCAGAGATCAGGGCCAACATTAGTTTAGAGAATGTGGTGACTTGCCTTCTTGCATTACTGTTGCCCATTTGGTGTAATCAAACCCATACTGCTGTTCGGGAGGGAACCTGGGAGCGATGTTTCCAACACCAGCTGATCGGTGGTTTGGTGTAGAACGTGGTGTTAGAACATAGAACATAGAACAGTACAGCACAGAACAGGCCCTTCAGCCCACAATGTTGTGCCGACCATTGATCCTCATGGATGCACCCTCAAATTTCTGTGACCATATGCATGTCCAGCAGTCTCTTAAATGACCCCAATGACCTTGCTTCCACAACTGCTGCTGGCAACGCATTCCATGCTCTCACAACTCTCTGCGTAAAGAACCTGCCTCTGACATCCCCTCTATACTTTCCACCAACCAGCTTAAAACTATGACCCCTCGTGCTAGCCATTTCTGCCCTGGGAAATAGTCTGTGGCTATCGACTCTATCTATGCCTCTCATTATCTTGTATACCTCAATTAGGTCCCCTCTCCTCCTCCTTTTCTCCAATGAAAAGAGACCGAGCTCAGTCAACCTCTCTTCGTAAGATAAGCCCTCCAGTCCAGGCAGCATCCTGGTAAACCTCCTCTGAACCCTCTCCAAAGCATCCACATCTTTCCTATCATAGGGCGCCCAGAACTGGACGCAGTATTCCAAGTGCGGTCTAACCAAAGTTTTATAGAGCTGCAACAAGATCTCACGACTCTTAAACTCAATCCCCCTGTTAATGAAAGCCAAAACACCATATGCTTTCTTAACAACCCTGTCCACTTGGGTGGCCATTTTAAGGGATCTATGTATCTGCACACCAAGATCCCTCTGTTCCTCCACGCTGCCAAGAATCCTATCCTTAATCCTGTACTCAGTTTTCAAATTCGACCTTCCAAAATGCATCACCTCGCATTTATCCAGGTTGAACTCCATCTGCCACCTCTCAGCCCATCTCTGCATCCTGTCAATGTCCCGCTGCAGCCTACAACAGCCCTCTACACTGTCAACGACACCTCCGACCTTTGTGTCGTCTGCAAACTTGCTGACCCATCCTTCAATTCCCTCGTCCAAGTCATTAATAAAAATTACAAACAGTAGAGGCCCAAGGACAGAGCCCTGTGGAACCCCACTCACCACTGACTTCCAGGCAGAATATTTTCCTTCTACTACCACTCGCTGTCTTCTGTTGGCCAGCCAATTCTGTATCCAAGCAGCTAAGTTCCCCTGTATCCCATTCCTCCTGACCTTCTGAATGAGCCTTCCATGGGGAACCTTATCAAATGCCTTACTGAAGTCCATATACACCACATCCACAGCTTGACCCTCATCAACCTTACTAGTCACATCCTCAAAAAACTCGATAAGGTTTGTAAGGCATGACCTACCCCTCACAAAGCCGTGTTGACTGTATTTGATCAAGCCATGCTCTTCCAGATGGTCATAAATCTTATCCCTCAGAATCCTTTCTAACACCTTGCAGACGACAGACGTGAGACTTACCGGTCTATAATTGCCGGGGATTTCCCTATTTCCTTTCTTGAAGAGAGGAATTACATTTGCCTCTCTCCAGTCCTCAGGTACGACTCCAGTGGAGAGCGAGGATGCAAAGATCTTCGCAAGTGGCGAAGCAATTGCATTTCTCGCTTCCCAAAGCAGCCGAGGACAAATCTGATCCGGGCCTGGCGACTTGTCAATCTTAATGTTTGACAAAATTTTCAGTACATCAGCTTCCTCTATCTCTATCCATTCCAGCATGCACACCTGCTCTTCAAAAGGTTTCATTCACTACACAGGTCGTTTCTTTCGTAAAGACAGAAGCAAAAAACTCATTTAGGGCTTCCCCTACCTCCTCAGGCTCCACACACAAGTTCCCTATGCTATCCCTGATCGGCCCTACTCTTTCTTTGACCATTCTCTTATTCCTCACGTAAGTGTAAAATGCCTTTGTGTTTTCCCGGATTCCTTCTGCCAAGCCTTTCTCGTGCCCCCTCCTGGCTCTCCTCAGACCATTTTTGAGCTCCTTCCTTGCCTGCATGTAATCCTCTCTAGCTGAACTTGACCCTAGCTTCCTCCACCTTATGTAAGCTACCTTCTTCCTTTTCACTAGAAGCTCCACCGCTCTCGTCATCCAAGGTTCCTTTATCTTACCCCGTCTTGCCTGTCTCAGAGGGACATATTTACTCATCACTCCCAACAACTGTTCCTTAAACCATCTCCACATGTCTATAGTTCCCTTACCATGGAACAACTGCTCCCAGTCCATGCTTCCTAACTCGTGTCTAATCGCATCATAGTTTCCTCTTCCCCAATTAAATATCCTCCCATTCTGCCTAATCCTCTCCTTCTCCATAGCTATGTAGAATGAGAGAGTGTTATGGTCACTATCACCAAAATGCTCTCCCACCACAAGATCTGATACCTGCCCCGGCTCGTTTCCGAGCACCAAGTCTAGAATGGCCTCTCCCCTCGTCGGCCTGTCAACGTACTGCGTTAGGAAACCCTCCTGAACACACCTTACAAAAACAGCTCCATTCAAATCCTTCTGCTCGAAGGAGGTTCCAATCAATATTAGGAAAGTTAAAGTCACCCATTACAACAACCCTACTGCGTGCACACTTTTCCAAAATCTGTCGACCTATGCTTTCTACAATCTCCCTGCTGCTATTGGGGGGCCTGTAGTAAACCCCTAACGAGGTGACTACTCCCTTGCTGTTCCTAATTTCCACCCATACTGACTCAGTAGGCAGATCTTCCTCGACAATGGAAGCTTCTGTAGCTGTGATACCCTCTCTGATTAGTAGTGCTACACCCCCTCCTCTTTTTCCCCCCTCCCTATTCTTTTTAAATGTTCTAAACCCTGGAATATCCAGCAACCATTCCAGCCCATGAGAAACCCATGTCTCTGTTATGGCCACAACATCATAGCACCAGGTACTGATCCATGCTCTAAGTTCATCACTTTTATTCCTGATACTCCTTGCATTAAAGCAAACACACTTTAACCGATCCCTTGGTTCCTTCCCAGGAAAATCCTTCCCACTAGCTGGTCTACCTCTTGCTACTGCCTCACCTGCATCAACGCTCACCTCTGGTATACAGCTCAGGTTCCCACCCCCCTGCCATACTAGTTTAAACCCTCTCGAACTACTCGAGCAAACCTTCCACCCAGGACATTGGTCCCCTTCCAGTTCAGATGCAACCCGTCCTTCTTGTACAGGTCCCACCTTCCCCAGAAGGCATCCCAATTATCAACATATCTGAAACCCTCCCTCCTACACCAGCTGCGTAGCCACGTGTTCAGCTGCGCCCGCTCCCTGTTCCTCACCTCGCTATCTCGTGGCACCGGTAGTAAACCAGAGAACACTACTCTGTTCGTCCTGCTCTGCAGCTTCCATCCTAACTCCCTGAAATCACTTTTTATATCCTCAAACCTATTTCTGGCTATATCATTTGTGCCAATATGTAACACGATTTCTGGCTGTTCACCCTCCCCTTTCAGAACTTTATACACCCGATCGGAGACGTCCCGGACCCTGGCACCAGGGAGGCAACATACCTTCCGGGAATCCCGATCTTGCCCACAAAATCTCCTGTCGATTCCCCTAACTATCGAGTCCCCTACCACGAGTACTTTTCTATTCTGCCCCCTTCCCTTCTTTGCCACAGTGTCAGGCTCAGTGCCAGAGAACTGACTACTATGGCTTTCCTCTGGTAGGTCAACCCCCCCAGCAGTATCCAAAACGGTATACTTATTGCTGAGGGGAATGCCCACAGGGGATCTCTGCACTGTCTGTCTGTCCCCTTTCCTCCCCCTAACTGTAACCCATCTATCCTCGTCCTGAGCCTTAGGAGTGACCAACTCCCGATAACTCCTCTCAATTACCCCCTCTGCCTCCCGAATGATCCGTAGTTCATCCAGCTCCAGCTCCATTTCCCTAACACGGTTTTCAAGGAGCTGTAGCTGGGTGCACTTCCCGCAGATGTAGCCAGCGGAGACGTGTGCCACATCTCCCAACTGCCACATTTTGCAGGAGGAGCAAGCAACTGCCCTAGCATCCATACCCCACTTATCTGAACACCCACTCAGTACTAAAGCAGAAAGCTCACTTCAAGTAATAATAACAAATTAATAACAAACTTATGTTCAATAGAGAAAGTTTAGAATGAACCTTACCTTATTAACTAGGTTAGAGGAGGAGGGCGGGTGGGTGACACTACAGTTGTAGAGTCTCGGGTTTAGCTGCCTTGCTGATATATATGGTCACTGCTTTCCTTCCCGGCTGCCCCTCTGGTCCTCGTCACTTCCTCTGATGCTCCCGCTCCTTCTCTGAAAGAGCAAAAAAAAACACCGCTGCCCGCTACCGGTAAGTAATTTTAAAAATAAACTGCTTTACCTTAGCTGCAGTCTTCCGGGTCCGTCTTGCCTCCGCTGCTGCTCGCACTCAAAAAGTTCCCACATATCATCTGCCCTTGTCCGATGGAAAGTAGTTACGGTTTTAAGAAGTTGTCTGAGGAGCTTTGGTGGATTCCTACAGCATTTGGTAGATGGTATATATTGCAGTCTCTGCGTATGTCAGTGGTGGAAGGATAGACGAAAGTGGCTGCTCGTTTGCTGGAGGCTGTCAACATTCTGGAGTGTTAGACTGACACCTGTAATCCTGATACTGTCTGACTTGACAGAATTTCATGCACATCATTCTCTTTCCAGAAGAGATGGTCCAAACAAGCCTCTTCTGGTTCACTAATGTCCTTGTTCGTAAGAAACTGCCATCCTTACCTGATCGGGCCTTTGCGTAACGCCACAGGCAGAGCAAAGGGGTTTAATTTGAATTACTCATGGGCTGGGTGGGTAATCAGAGATGGATAATAAATGCTGCCTGTCAGTGATAGCCTGATCCTGTTAAAGCACTTACACAAACCAGTCACATTGTAATTCAGGGCTGATTGATAGTGATTAGGCCACCACAGTGCACTGTTTGGAGTCACAGGTCAGCCAGATCAGCTCTCCTGCTGAAGATTAATAAACGTAAAAATTGGAACTGCCGATTCTGCACATGGTATTTGTATTTTAGCTTGATTTTCCACCAGGCATCCTCAGTATTTGTCACCTCTTCGTTGCAGGGTAATAATAGAAATTATCACACAGGGAACGAGGTGGGCACCGCTTCATTCGCATGGCCGTTCCTAGACGTTAGCATTCTAAGAGAAGGTAGATTTTTCCTTCTCCTACATGTATAAAGGAAATACTGAAGAAACTAATTCCCTAGCTCTGGGAACAATGACATGAGCAATTGCTTATGTCAAAGAAAAAAAGAGACTGTGGAAAAGCATTGTATCTTAGTCTTGTAAGGAGGAATTTTACAAACTACTAAAATCACTAACATCTAGGCATGAGAACAAATTGCTGGAAAACACCTCACTGTCAGGCAACAAAGTCAATCAAGAGATGATTGAGTGTCTCATGTCCAGGTTCTGTTCAACCCTTCTCCCTACCAATGCTGCCCAACCTGAGATTTCCCAGCAGGTTGTGTTCCTGGTTTCCAGAATCTCCTTATTTAAAAGAGATGCAAACACATGGCCAAGGGCAGTGCATTAGATCAGTGCCTACCCTTTAGGCAAAGGAATGATTTCAGTCAGTGTATTGATTAGAAGCTGGTCCTGCAAACTTGTCCCTGTGAGTACATGTCAGTAATGCTGATTTATCTGTCAACAACCTTACCAGTTATGGAATTTCCAATTAAAGGATTGCCCACTCAATCCCCAGATACAGCAGAATCAAACACTGATCAAGGTACTGGGGCAGGCATTGAATCAAAAGCTTGTCACAAAGAACAAAGGATTGATGATCAGACATTAAAACACAAAAAGCTCCAAGAACCAGAAGCTATGAAAATTACACACTGTGCTCAGTTCCATGGTGAACACTATTTTAATTTGCTCAGAGCACAACTAGTCATTTAGTAGAATGAGGTCACCTTGTACAACAGATATAGATATTGACCCCATTCAGCTGAGTGTGAGCCTGTCAAACAGGTACTCTCCCATGCCATTGTCAGGGGCTCCCAGTCTCTTCAGGTTGGTGATGTGATCTCCCAGCTTCTTGATCATCTTCACTTGCTCATCCAGGTAGTGCCTCTCCAGGAAGTCACACAGCTGGAAGACAAAGAGGGGAACTGGTTAAATCTGACCAAATGCAGCTTGGGAGACCGAGCAGTGAAGTGATGTCATGGAGATTGCCAAATACTTTCGAAAGTGCTCAGTTTTAGAAACAGGAGGATGTTGGTATAACCCAAGAAAACCCTCCACAATGTCAAATGAGATCTTGTGGCTAACAAAAAGGACCAAGTGTCTGATCACTGTTTTTATTCAGAAACCCAGATTTAAATACACCACACTCACATGAGGGTCTGTGTTGCCAGAGGCCAGTTTGTGCAGATCCAGCAGACTCTGGTTCACAACCTTCTCCATCTGCAGAGCTCTCTGCATTGCCTCCAGACCATTGCCCCACTCATCCTGCTCTGGCTTCTGGAGGGAGGGAAGCAGGAACAGAAAGCACAGCTCAGCAGGCAGTTGTATCATTAGTCTACATCTGATCAGTTAGTTATCCCGCATCATTGTAGGGGAGGTACTACAGGCCAACTTGACCTTGGTAAAACACATGCTGTATTTGGTACTGTTCTTGAAGGGGACATTTCTAAACAGATCCTGCTATGCTGTGATTAGAGTGATATCAAGGCATCAGAAACATCTGCTAGATGTATAAAGGCTTCATACTGATGCTATCCGCACCTGAAAGATTTCTGTTTTCCCTTTTGACACCTCATGTTGTCCAAAGCAGCGTTAGACACCGATATGTGCTCACCATCCAGAATACTGGATTATCACAATTGCCAACTGGTGTTCAATCACAAGTGCAAAAGTGTTTCCTTTTAGTGAAGGGAATCGTATTGTGGTGAGCAACCCCCCCATTCATACAGTATTTGCTCAGTCCTGAAGCTAAACAGATTGAGCGAGCCACAATTGAGTGGTATTTCACGAAAAGCTGCAAACAGAAGGCTTCAGAATCTAACCTTGATGTCCTGCAGGAGGATTCGGCCCCCACGTTTATTCTGGAAAGCCATCAGGTTCTCAGTGTGTTCCCGCTCCTCATGGGACTGCTCCTTGAAGAACTCAGCAAAGTGACGCAGGGCAACATCATCCCGGTCAAAGTAAGAGAACCGTGGGGAAGAGAAAGGCAGGAAAGGGAAACATATCTGATGTTAATCAATGGCACTCCTCAATCAGAAACTAACCTGGTCACTATCTTGACTCCACATTTAAGAACAAAGAAAATCACAGCACAGGAACAGGCCCTTCGGCCCTCCAAGCCTGCACCGATCGAGATCCTGTGTAAGTCTGTCATCTCTTTTCTAGGGTCAGTATCCCTTTGCTCCCTGCCCATCCATGTACCTGTCCTGATACATCTTAAAAAGACACTTGCGTGACTTCGTCTACCACCTCCACAGGCAAAGTGTGCCAGGCACCCTCCAACCTCTGCGTAAAGAGCTTGCCACACATCCACATGATAAATTGCCCGTAGCGTTCAGAAGTGTGGGGGGTTTTGGTGGGATGCTTCAAGGGCCAGTGTGGACATTTTTGGCTAAAAGGGCCTGTTTCCACACTGTAGGCAATCTAACCAAATCCCCTCTAAACTTTGCTCTTATTTTGAACTCATGACTCCGAGTCATTGAATCCCCGACTCTGGGAAAAAGCTTCTTGCTATTCACCTTGTCTATAGTTCTCATGATTTTGTTGACCTCAGTCAGGTTCCCCCCCGACCCCATCACCCTTCTAATGAAAATAATCTTAAATGCATTCATCTTTTATGTTATAGAACAGAGAACATGACAGCACAGTACAGGCCCTTCGGCCCTTGACGTTGTGCCGACCTGTCATACCGATCTGAAGCTCATCTAACCTACACTATTCCATGTACGTCCATATGCTTGTCCAATGACAACTTAAACGTACTTAACGTTGGTGAATCTCCTACCGTTGCAGGCAAAACGTTCCACACCCTTGCTATTCTCTGAGTAAAGAAACTACCTCTGACATCTGTCGTATATCTTTCACCCCTCAATTTAAAGCTATGCCCCTCGTGCTCGCTGTCTCCGTCTTGGGAAAAAGGCTCTCCCTATCCAACCTGTCTAACCCTTTGATTATCTTAGATGTCTCAATTAAGTCACCTCTCAACCTTCTTTTCTCTAACGAAAACAGCCTCAAGTCCCTCAGCCTTTGCTCGTAAGACTTTCCCTCCATACCAGGCAACATCCCAGTAAACCTCCTCTGCACCCTTTCCAAAACTTCCACATCCTTCTTATAATGCGGTGACCAGAACTGTACGCAATGCTACAAGTGCGGCCGCACAAGAGTTTTGTACAGCTGCAGCATAACCTCTTGGTTCCGGAACACGATCCCTGTATTCATAAAAGCTAAAACACTGTATGCCTTCTTAACAACCCTGTCAACCTGGGTGGCAACTTTCAAGGATCTGTGTACATGGTCACCGAGATCTCGCTGCTCATCTACACTACCAAGAATCTTACAGTACTTTGCCTTCCGGTTCCTCCTACCAAAGTGCATCACCTCACACTTGTCGGCATTAACCTCCATTTGCCACCTCTCAGCCCAGCTCTGCAACTTATCCACGTCTCTCTGTAACCTACAACATTCTTCGTCACTACCCACATCTCCACCGACCTTAGTGTCATCTGCAAATTTACTAACCCATCCTTCTACGTTTATAAAAATGACAAACAGCAGTGGACCCAACACGGACCCTTGCGGTACACCGCGAGTAACCGGTCTCCAGGATGAACATTTCCCATCAACCACCACCCTGTCTTCTTTCAGCAAGCCAATTTCTGATCCAAACTGCTATATCTCCCACAATCCCATTCCTCCGCATTTTGTACAATAGCCTACTGTGGGGAGCCTAATCGAACGCCTTGCCGAAATGCATATACACCACATCAACCGGTTTACTCTCATCTACCTGTTTGGTCATATGTTCCAATGGGAAAGTGATTGGCAACATCAACATCTTACCGAATAAATATCTAACTGCTCATTCACATATTATCCTTTCCAAAAAGCAGCTGTTTTTTGCTTTATCATGGATGATTTACTTCTACTGCTAGGAATGTAATCATATTCCCCCCTCTCAGTCCTGGATGTGAATTGAAAAGAAGCAGGATCTCTCTATCTACCCTGTCAAATCCATGAATCCACTTGTAAATTCCAAGCACAGACATCCCGTCCACTTCTACATCGAGGGACTTGGGAAAACGATTATCATCGTAGCCAATTAACTTTCTGCCCAGGTTCATTCCAGAAATTCTGTGCATAAGCATCTTTGGATTGAACCTACTAGAACCATGCACTCGAGATGGAGTTGAGCTAGAACTTGACAATTTCACAAAAGGCGGCCCAGCCAGAGGTATTTGACCCGCTCGGAGATCACACCCACCATGAGAGAATGGGGTGGCTTTCCTTCTTTAATTGCTGTAGTCAGATCCACAATGTTCCTAGTGAGGGAATTCCAGGATTCTGATCCACCGACACTGGAGAATGGGGTGTTGTGTTTCCAACTCAGGATGGCAGGTAGCTTGATGGAGAACTTAGAGGGGGTGGTTTTCCCCTGTATCAGATGCCTTTCTCCCATGGCAAGTAATTAGGGCTTTGGAAAGTATTCTCAGGAGCTTTGGTGGATTTCTCCAGCTTTTGGGAGGCGGTACACAGTGTACTCCGTGTGTGTCAGTGGTGCAAAGAATGCATCTAGTGGCTGCTAGAGCCATCAAGTTTCTGGAGTGGTGGAATGATCTCCTAATTCTGTGCGACAACTCTCTGGAGTTCTAGAATTAAGAAGCTGATGAGGAGCATTATATTCAGTGTCAAAAACCCATCCTTACCTGGCCTGCGTATGACGCTGCAACCACAGCCACGTGTGTGACTCTGACCTGGCCTTGGGGACAATGAGCAATGGATAAATAAATGGTGTCAGCTCAGAGACATCCTCATCCTTTAAATAAAGGAAACTGTCACCCCTGAGCACCAGTAATTAGGCAGCCATAGCACATTGCAGGTGGAGGTACATGCCGGTCAGCGTAGATCAGGAGAGCTTATTTCCTTGCTAAGCACACAAACTGCTGCTTTCTGCTAGTGGCATTTGCATTCTAGCTTTATTTTTACTAGGTGTCCTGAGCCTTTGGCATCTCTACATTGCAGAGCAATGATAGAAGTTCTACCACAGGGGCTCCAAGGTGGGCACTGCTGCATTACATAATGAGGATCATTGTCTAGAAGCAGAAAGACTGATACACGAGAAAACAAATTTTGCCATTCTCCTACAATCAGGCAGTGCCCTTACTCCTTCCCCCACTGCAGCAAAAGAGAGTAAACTATTTCCCAGCTCTGGAAACAATTGCTTATCTAAAGTGCTAAAGATCAGTGCATCTTAGATGCTGGATGTTCCACTATATATTCCTGTTCAAAAGAGTGAAAGTATGCTCAAATTGCTAGATTTGAAGTGCGACAAAAAAATTGCTGGAAAGCCTCACAGGTCTGGCAACATCTGTCACGAGATGTGACTGTATCTTGGGTCCTGGGACTGAGAACAGTTCTCTCCACAGATGCTCCCCAAACCTGCTATTTCCTGCCCCTGCTTATTTACAAAAGAGACTTGAACATTGCCAAGGGCAGTGTCTAACATTGAGACAGGGGGCTGGTTTCACTGAAGATATTGACTAGAAGCTGGTTTGGAATAAAAAAGTCAATACAACACTGCTTACTAGCCAAAAACCCAAATTGAACACTTGTGGAATTTCCACTGCAAGGATTGCCCACCTAATTCCTACAAACAAGTGAAGAGAAAAGGAGCAGACGACTGGGGCAGGCATTGAATCAAAGGTTAATCAGAACAGAAAAGGAATTAATGATCAGGTGTCAAACAGCAATACCAAGAGCCAGAAGCAGCTGTGAAATTATACAAAGTACTCAGTTCCATGGTGAACACTATTTTAATTTGCTCAGAGCACAACCAAGTTACTAGCATTATGTCACCATGTACAACAGACACATTATTGACCTCACTCAGCTGAGTGTGAGCCTGTCAAACAGGTACTCTCCCATGCCATTGGCAGGGGCTCCCAGTCTCTTCAGGTTGGTGATGTGATCTCCCAGCTTCTTGATCATCTTCACTTGCTCATCCAAGTAGTGCCTCTCCAGGAAGTCACACAGCTGGAAGACAAAATTAATCCAGAGGATCAAAAAGGTGTCTGAAAGTGACTTCCCATGACAGACGCGACCATCACCACCATGTGGAGGTCCACTTAGGTGATGCCTTTGAAAGGTTTTACCAGCCGGTAGGAGGCTGGGAGAAGGTAATTGGATTTTTAAACCAAGAGAGAGTGCACAAACACATCACTTTCTTCCAAGGAAGAGAGAGAATACAGTTTACAAACTCACATGAGGGTCCATGTGGCCAGAGGCCAGTTTGTGCAGATCCAGCAGACTCTGGTTCACATCCTTCTCCATCTGCAGAGCTCTCTGCATTGCCTCCAGACCATTGCCCCACTCATCCTGCTCTGGCTTCTGGAGGGAGGGAAGTGGGAACAGAAAGCAGAGTTCAGCAGGCAGTTGTATCATTAGTCTACATCGGTTAGTTATCCCTCATCATTGTAGGAGGTACTACAAACAAACTTGAATTTGTTCAAGACAACTAGATTTTGTACTGAGGGAATAAGAAATTTTCTAAACACATTCTACTGTTCATGTCGATTCTCAATTCACATGCAGAGAATAGGCTTCACGATTGTGGTGTTAGAAACATCTTCCAGATTCAGAAAGGCTGGACACTGCTACTTTCCACACTGCAACAATTTCCTGTCTCAGCTTTTGTTCCCTCAGTCTGTCTAAAGGAGAGTCATTCACATTGATATCTACTCACTATTCTGGTGAGTCTCAATTGATGATTATTTCCTGTCACCTAAAGGAAGCCTATTTTGCAGAACAGCCTCCCCTTCATACAGTATTTGATCAATGCTAAAGCTAAATAGAGGGAGATACCAGTCGATTGTAGCTGCTCACAAAGAGCTACACAAACAGAAGGCTTCAGAATCCAACCTTAATGTCCTGCAGGAGGACTCGACCTCCACGTTTATTCTGGAATGCCATCAGTTTCTCAGCGTGTTCCCGTTCCTCATGGGACTGCTCCTTGAAGAACTCAGCAAAGTGATGCAGGGCAACATCATCCCGGTCAAAGTAAGAGAACTGTGGAGGGAGGGAGGGAGGGAGAGAGGTTAAAAGGAAACTGTCTGAAATTCGTGAATGACACTCCTCACTCAGGAAATAACCTGGGCACCATCTTGATTCCACATTTAAGTGGTAAAAAAACAGACAAAGCAGGAAGTCACCTTCCATGGATTATAACCCAAACAACAGATACTAAAGCAGCCTTTGTGCAGATATTTCACCAGCTTTCTGGAAATCAAGGACAAAAAGCAAATGCAATCCCTGGCCTGTGTGAGCGAGAAAGAGAGACAGTACATGTGGCATGGTGCCTGATGAAGTGGAGAGCTATCTATAGACATTAGACATCCCTGCTCTGCAGGTTAGAAACACTATTGTTCAGGAGGTGGAGACCAGTTAGGCCCCTGTCCAACTGAATGAAGGGACATGTGTTCGTGAACACAGCCAGAAAGCTCAGTCAGCAGCCTCATTATCACCATCACCCACCTGAATAACCCCAGTGTCCTACCATCCACTCCACAGAATTCTAACTGCTTTGTTAGGGAGAAAAAAAAAATCACATACATAGTGTGAAAATGTGCCTCTTTCGTCACATTGCATAGCTCAAGGCCACTTGAGAAAGGGTCAGTGGACCCAGAGCTTGGATTTCAACCAGATGTTTAGAGCTTTTCTGTTGGTGTTTAGTGTCCAGCAGCTGCTGTTCTTTTTGTTCAGGGAACTTTACATCTTGAGCACAAGACAGTCTGGTGAATGGGGCAAGGTTTTAAACAAAAAGGAGTATATTTGTGTCAGGAAAAGTTTCCACCAGGGAAGGCTTTTGTTGAGAAAAGGAATGCAACCAATTTTAAAATTTAGTTATTGACAAAGACCACATCATCCCTCCAGAGTTAGATGAAAAATCACCAAGGGTTACATTGTCCAGAGACAGCAAGCTGGGCGTCCACATCCAGGAGCCAGTTGGACATGAAGACAATGGTCAGGTTTTGAACAGAGAGTCAGTGTTAAGGCCTACACTAGATTGCAACAGGGGAAGGGCCACAGAAAATAATACATGTTACAGCTAATTCATTAACCCAGCGTAAAAACCAAACAGGTCAACACTATCATAGCACAGGCTTCAATTCCACAAAGCTCACCATGGAGAGGTAAACATAGGAGGAATAGAGCTCCAGGTTGATCTGCTTGTTAACAGCATCCTCACAGTCCTTGTGGTAGTTCTGACACACTTGGGAAACCATCTTCACTATTCCTGCTCACAAGCACCAAGAAAACTCTAGAACTAAGTCTCTCTCTCCCACAGGCTCTTGTATTTATAGTCCTGGGACCATCCTGCAGTCACACAGAGAGAGGCAGAACTGATGATGACTGACAGTTGCTGGTGGCCAATCAGGTACCACCCCTGCATACAGGCACCAATGAGAGAGAGGGGGAGGGTGTGTTAAGCAGAGCTGATCAGAGGTGGAGATGAGAGCCAGGTCTGGATGGTTATTCTGTGATTGGAACAGCAGGAGGCCATTCGGCATCTCAAACCTTCTGCAGCACTCAATCAGGTCATAGATCATTTGGTTCTTTTCTAAAAGAAGTCAATTTGGTTTCAAAAAAGTTACACATTTTTTAAAAATTAAGGTGGTTGTGACCAAATGCACGAGGGATTCAATGAGGAAGAGGGGCATCCGTTTCTCAGCTTGTTGTGCTGGGATTTGGGAAAGAAGGGTGGGAAATTGTCTCTGGGTCATAGAAAAATTATAACAGTGTCTGCTGTGGAAAAGACAGGAAGGATGTTCCTGATTATGGGGGAGGCCAGGACCAGGGTTTGCAATCTAAGGATACGTTTAGGACTGAGGTGAGGAGAAATCTCTTCACCTCGGGGGGCGAAGTGGTGGAACCTGTGGAATTCTCTGCCACAGAAAACGATTGAAGCCAAAACAGGAATTGGGGAGAGCTTTGAGGGCTGGATCAAAGGGGATTGCAGAGAGGGTGAGAATATGGTGCCGAGTTATGGAATCAGCCACAATCACATGGAATGGCAGAGCCGGCTGGAAGGGATGAATGGCCGACTCAACATTTCTTTTCTATGATCCTATGTTTCTGCAACCAGCGCAGCTAGGGTCTTGTGGTTTAGGGGTAATGTCCCTAGCTGTGGACCAGGAGGCCTTGGTACAAGTTCCTACCAGATCCAGAGCTCTTAAATCATCTCTACAGGCAGATTTAGAAAACAACCAGAACAGGTACAGGCACAAAGAACCGAATGGCCTCCTGCTGTGCCATAACAATTCTCCGATTCTGTGGCGGGTCTGTACCTGAGCAGAATCTCCCTGCCTCCAGCTCCTGCCTGTGGATTGTCACCTCGCAGTGATGGAAAGCCTCGAGTGTTCTGTTGGTTCTGAGAGGGATACCTGAAGAGGATTTCACCTCCTGGCAGGGCCACCCTGGACGGTACGATCGAGGGGAGGCTCCTGATAAGGTGCAATGCAAAACCAGTCCCCAGCGGCCATCCAGGTGGAAGATAGGTGTGTGCGATCGTTGGCTGTGACAGTGGGTGTTGGCCAGCAGTGGGGGGATCCCCAGTCAACATTTCTTTGCCAGTGGAACTGGGTCTACCTTGTGTAAAGGACCATGTCTCTGCTGATGTGTAACAGCTTTCCCACATTAAAGGTGCCTTGTACAGGTGGAATTCAAACCCCGTCCCCAAACTCTCAGAATTTCCTGGGTGGAAATTCAGAGCGTTCTTCACAACAGGAGGCCGTTCAGCCCACCGTTCCTGTATTAGCTTCTGAAAGAGCTACCTGATTAGTCCCACTTTCCAGCCCTATCTCTGTCCCTCTCTAAATTCGTCACTTCCAAGGACATATCCAACTCTTGTTTTGAAACCACCCATGGAATCGACCTCCGTCACTCTTCCAGGCAGCACATTCCAAATCCGAACAACTTTCTGAGCAAAGAGGTTTCTTCCCATTTCACTCTGATCTCCCCTACTGACAAACTGTGACCCCTCGTCACTGACAAGTCAACTGCTGAAATCAGAATATCCTTTTTACTCTATCAAAATTGTTCATAGTTTTGATCATGTCAACAAGGTCACCTGTAAGGAGATTTAGCCCATTTTCCTTCATCTTTCTGTGTATCTAAAATTCCTCATTCCTGGGGTCATTCTAATAAATCTCCTTTGAACTCTTTTGAGGTTTTTCATGTCGTGCGTTGAATGCCATGCCCAGAACTGAGTACATAATGGAAATGTGGTCTAACCAATGATTTGTACAGGTGCAATATCAATTCATTGCTTTTATTCTCGATGCCTCAATTTGAAAACACAAGGTTCACATAGGTGGCTCAATCTCCATTAATAACAGCTTCATCCTGCCTGACCACTTTCAGATAATCGCATACTTGAAACCGAAAGCCTCTGAGCTCCTGTACTCACATCAGATTTGTAACATCGAGCCTGTTTTGTCTTTCTGTGTTTCTTGGACAAAAATGCATTACTCACTTTTTTTTTTATGTCTTGAAATTGGAAAGTGATTGGCAACATCAAGCCTTGTGCAGTAAATATCTGTGCGTGCAAATGTTGTCCTTTCCACAAAGTAACTGTTTTTGACATGATCCTGGATGATGTAGTTCTCATGTGAAGATTGTCATCCCATTCTACGCACAGTCCGAGATGATCATTGAGAAGAAATGGGTTCTTTCCTCTCTACCCTGTCAAATCCGTTAGTCCTCTGAACAATATCAGTTACAGCCATCCCTTAACCTTCTACACAGAGGGACTGGACAAGCCATTGTGATGAATTAACCATCTCTCTGTCCAGGTTACTTCCAGAAATTCTGTGCATGACCATTGTCGGGGTCGTACCTGCCAGAACTGTGCACTCCGGCTGTGGTTGAACAGGAACTTGACAATTTCACCAATACCTCTCCATCCAGAGGTATTTGAACCCCTCAGAGATCAGGGCTAACATTAGTTTCGAGAACGTGGTGACTTTCCTTCTTGCGTTACTGTTGCCCATTTGGTGTAGGCAAAGCCATACTGCTGTTAGGGAGGGAATGTGGGGCTATGTTTCCAACGCCAGATGAGCAGTGGCTTAGTGTAGAACGTGGAGAGGCATGGTGTTCCCACATTTCTGCGGCCCTTGTCCGATGGAAAGTAGTTATGGTTTTAAGAAGCTGTCTGAGGAGCTTTGGTGGATTCCTACAGCATTTGGTAGATGGTATATATTGCAGTCTCTGCGTATGTCAGTGGTGGAAGGATTGACTAAAGTGGCTGCTCGTTTGCTGGAGGCTGTCAACATTCTGTAGTGTTAGACTGCAACCTGTTTTCCTGATTCTGTCTGACATCACTGAATTTCCTGCACATCATTCTCATTCCAGAAGTGATGGTGCAAACAAGCCTCTTCTAGTTCACTAATGTCCTTGTTTGTAAGAAACTGCCATCCTTACCTGCTCTGGCTTATGTGTAACCCCACGGCCACAGCAAAGGGGTTTAATTTGAATTACTCATGGGCTGGGTGGGTAATCAGAGATGGATAATAAATGCTGCCCGTCAGTGATAGCCTGATCCTGTTAAAGCACTTACACAAACCAGTCACATTGTAATTCAGGGCTGATTGATAGTGATTAGGCCCCCAGCGTGCACTGTGTGGAGTCACAGATCAGCCAGTCGACAGCAGGCGATCTGATCTGCTTGAAAATTGAAACTGCTGATTTCTGCACATGCTCGTTGCATTTTAGCTTGCTTTTGCACCAAGCATCCTCAGTATTTGTCACCTCTTCGTTGCAGGGTAATAATAGAAATTATCACACAGGCAACAAGGGGGGGCACTGCTTCATTCCCAACGCAGTTCCTCATCATCTTTAGCATTGTAAGACAAGGTAGATGTTTCCTTTCTCTTACATGTAAGAAGGAGATACTGAAGAAACTAATTCCCTAGCTCAGGGAAGAGTGCAATAAGCAATTGCTTATGTCAAAGAAAAAAACTGCGGAAAAGCATTCTATCTTACTCTTTGGGAGGAGGAATTTTACGATTTACGAAAATGAGTAACACCAAGGCATTAGAACAAATTGCTGGAAAACACCTCACTGTCAGGCAACAAAATCAAACAAGAGATGATCACGTGTCTCATGGCCAGGTTCTGTTCAACCCTTCTCCCTCCCAATGCTGCCAAACCTGAGATTTCCCAGCAGGTTTTGATCCTGGTTTCCAGAATCTGCTTATTTAAAAAGAGACCCAAACACATGACCAAGGGCAGTGCATTAGATCAGTGCCTACCCTTTAGGCAAAGGACTGATTTCAGTCAGTGCATTGATTGGAAGCTGGTCCTGCAAACTTGTCCCTGCGAGTGGATGTCAGTAATGCTGACTTATCTGTCAACAACCTTACCAGTTATGGAATTTCCAATAAAAGGATTGCCCACTCAATCCCCAGACACAGCAGAATCAAACACTGAGCAAGTTACTGGGGCAGGCATTGAATCAAAGGATGTCACAAAGAACAAAGGATTGATGATCAGACATGACAGCACAAAAAGCTCCAAGAACCAGAAGCTATGGAAATTACACACTGTACTCAATTCCATGGTGAATACTATTTTAATTTGCTCAGAGCACAACTAGTCATTTAGTAGAATGAGGTCACCATGTACAACAGATATAGATATTGACCCCATTCAGCTGAGTGTGAGCCTGTCAAACAGGTACTCTCCCATGCCATTGTCAGGGGCTCCCAGTCTCTTCAGGTTGGTGATGTGATCTCCCAGCTTCTTGATCATCTTCACTTGCTCATCCAAGTAGTGCCTCTCCAGGAAGTCACACAGCTGGAGAAAGCAAAGAGGGGAACTGGTTAAATCCAACAAAATACAGCTTGGGAGACCAACCAGTGAAGTGATGTCATGGAGATTGCCAAATACACTCGAGAAAGTGCACAGTTTTAGAAACAGGATGATCTTGGTATAACCCAAGAAAACCCTCCACAATGTCAAATGAGATCTTGTGGCTAACGAAAAGGACCAAGTGTCTGATCCCTGTTTTTAATTCAAAATCCCTGATTTAATACACCACACTCACATGAGGGTCCATGTGGCCAGAGGCTAGTTTGTGCAGATCCAGCAGACTCTGGTTCACATCCTTCTCCATCTGCAGAGCTCTCTGCATTGCCTCCAGACCATTGCCCCACTCATCCTGCTCTGGCTTCTGGAGGGAGGGAAGCAGGAACAGAAAGCACAGCTCAGCAGGCAGTTGTATCATTAGTCTACATCTGATCAGTTAATTATCCCTCATCATTGTCGGGGAAGTACTACAGGCCGACTTGACCTTGGTGAAACACCTGCTGTATTTGGTACTGTTCTTGAAGGGGACATTTCTAAACAGATCCTGCTATGCTGTGATCAGAGTAATCACAAGGCATCGGAAACATCTGCTAGATGTATTAAGGCTTCATACTGATGCTTTCCACACCTGAAAGATTTCTGTTTTCCCTTTTGACACCTCATCTTGTCCAAAGCAGCGGTAGACACCGATATTTGCTCACCATCCAGAATACTGGATTATCACAATTGCCAACTATTGTTCAATCACGTGCAAAAGTGTTTCCTTTTAGTGAAGGGAATCGTATTGTGGTGAGCAACCCCCCCATTCATACAGTATTTGCTCAGTCCTGAAGCTAAACAGATTGAGCTAGCCACAATTGAGTGGTATTTCACAAAAAGCTGCAAAAGAAAGCTTTGGAATCCAACCTTGATGTCCTGCAGGAGGATTCGGCCTCCACGTTTATTCTGGAAAGCCATCAGTTTCTCAGCGTGTTCCCGCTCCTCATGGAACTGCTCCTTGAAGAACTCAGCAAAGTGACGCAGGGCAACATCATCCCGGTCAAAGTAAGAGACCTGTCGGGGGACAGAGGCAATAAAGGGAAATGTCTGAAATACATCAATGCCTCTTCTCAGATACTAACCCAGTTACCATCTTGACTCCACATTTAAGTGGGCAAAACTAGAGAGAGCCAGGAAGTCACCTTCCATGGATTATAACCCATGTAACAGATACTTAGCCAGACTTCTGGAAATAGAGAACAAAAACCAAATGCAATCCCTCACCTGTGTTTTGCTAAAATGGTGCGATAGAGTGTGGCATGGTGCACAATGAAGGGGACAGCTGTCTATAGCTATTAGATATCCCTGTTCTGCAGGTGATAAAACACTGTTGTTCGCGAGGTGGAGACTAGTTAGGCCCCTATCCAACTGAATGAAATGCTATGAATAATGCAGTCAGTCATTAACACAGCCAGAAATCTCAGTCAGCAGCCTCATTATCACCATCACCCACCTGAATAACCCTAGTGTCCTACCACCCACTCCACACAGAATTCTAACTGCTTTGTTGTACACGAGTTAATATTTCAAGTGTGTGCCACTTGTCATAGCTCACAAAACACACTGAGCAAGGGTCAGTGGACCCAAAATTTGACCGGATTTCTTCCACCATTCCTTGCAGATCTGTAGAACTTTTCTAGCTATTTTTGTTGCTGTTTGATTTCCAGCAGTTGCTGTTTTTAGTTAAGGGAACTTTAGATCTTGAACATAAGCCAGTCTGGCAAATGGGGCAAGGTTCAAACAAAAGGATACATTTGTGTCCTACCAGGGAAGGTTTTCTGAAGAAAAAGGGATATAACCAAGTTAAATTTATCAGCAAAACCAGCTCAACCCTCCAGAGTTCAATGAAAACAATCACCAAGGGCTACACTGTCCCAAGATGGACAACTGGGGATCCACACCCAGGAGCCAGTTGTATATTAAGACAGTGTTCAAAACCTGAACAGAGAGTCAGTGTTAGGACTTGCACAAGATTGCATCAGGGGAAGGGCCACAGAAAACAATACATGCTACGGCTAAGTCATTAACCCAGCATAAAAACCCCAAACAGGTCAACACTATCATAGCACAGGCTTCAATTCCACAAAGCTCACCATGGAGAGGTAAACATAGGAGGAATAGAGCTCCAGGTTGATCTGCTTGTTAACAGCATCCTCACAGTCCTTGTGGTAGTTCTGACACACTCGGGAAGCCATCTTCACTATTCCTGCTCACAATCACAAGGACAACTCTGGAACAAAGGCCTCAATCCCCAAAGCTGTTGTGTTTCTACTCCTGAGACAACCGGCACTCACCCAGAGGGAGACCGAACTGATGATGACTGACAGTTGCTGCTAGCCAATCAGGAGCCACCCATGCATAGCGGCACCAATGAGAGAGAGGGGGAGGGTGTGTTAAGCAGAGCTGATCAGAGGTGGAGATGAGAGTCAGGTCTGGATGGTTATTCTGTGATTGGAACAGCAGGAGGCCATTCGGCATCTCAAACCTTCTGCACCACTCAATCAGGTCATAGGTCATTTGGTTCTTTTTTGAAAGAAGTAAATATGGTTTGAGAAAAGATTGCTCGTTTTGTTTTTAAATTATGGTGGTTGTGATCAACTGCAGAAGGGACTCATTGAGGAAGGGGAGTGTCAGTTTCTCAGCCTGTTGTGCTGGGATTTGGGAAAGAAAGGTGGGAAATTGGCTCGGGGTCATCGAAAATTGTCATAGTGTCAACTGTGGAAAAGACAGGAAGGATGTTCCTGATGATGGAAAAGTTTAGGATCAGGGGTCACAGCCTAAGGACACATTTAGGACTGAGATGAGGAGAAATCTCTTCACCGAGAGAGTGGGGGTCCTGTGGAATTCTGTGCCACAGAAAACATTTGAGGCCAAAACTTTGAATGTTTTCCAGGAGCAGTTGGGTGTAGCTTTGAGGGCTGCAGGGATCAAAGAGTATGGAGAGAGAGAGGGAAGATGGGACTGAGTTAGGGGATCAACTTTCTGAGCAAAGAGGTTTCTTCCCATTTCACTCTGATCTCCCCTACTGACAAACTGTGAACTCTCGTCACTGACAAGTCAACTGCTGAAATCAGAATATCCTGTTTACTCTATCAAAATTGTTCATAGTTTTGATCACGTCAACAGGGTCACCTCTCAATAAGGTCACCTGCAAGGAAATTCACCCCATTTTCCTTAATCTTTCCGTGTATCTAAAATTCCTCATTCCTGGGGTCATTCTGATAAATCTCCTTTGAACTCTTTTGGAGGTTCTTCTTGTCCTTCCTTGAATGCCACGCCCAGAACTGAGTACATAATTGAAATGTGGTCTAACCAATGATTTGTAGAGGTGTAACATCAATTCGTTGCTTTTATACTCGATGCCTCAATTTGAAAACACAAGGTTCATAGAACAATACAGCGCAGAACAGGCCCTTCGGCCCTCGATGTTGTGCCGACCTGTGAGCTAATCCAAGCCCCACCTCCTACACCATCCCGTCATCATCCATATGCTTATCCAAGGACTGTTTAAATGCCCCTAACGTGGCTGAGTTAACTACATTGGCAGGCAGGGCTTTCCACGCCCTTACCACTCTCTGAGTAAAGAACCTGTCTCTGACAAATGTCTTAAATGTATCACCCCGCAATTTGTAGCTATGCCCCCTTGTACAAGTTGAAGTCATCATCCTCGGAAAAAGACTCTCACTGTCCACCCTATCTAATCCTCTGATCATCTTGTATGTCTCTATTAAATCCCCTCTTAGCCTACTTCTCTCCAATGAGAACAGATCCAAGTCCCTCAGCGTTTCTTCATAGGGCCTGCGCTCCAGACCAGGCAACATCCTGGTAAATCTCCTCTGCACCTTTCCCAATGCTTCCACATCCCTCCTGTAATGGGGTGACCAGAACTGCACGCAATATTCCAAATGAGGCCGCACTAGCGTTTTGTACAGTTGCAGCATGACATCACGGCTCCGGAACTCAATCCCTCTACCAATAAAACCTAACACACGGTAAGCCTTCTTATCAGCATCAACCTGGGTGACAACTTTCAGGGATCTATGTACATGGACACCAAGATCCATCTGCACATCCACACTGCCAAGAATCTTTCCATTGACCCGGTATTCTGCCTTCCTGCTATTCCCCCAAAAGTGAATCAACTCACATTTATCTGCATTGAACTCCATTTGCCACCTTTCAGCCCAATTCTGCAGTTTATCCAAGTCTCCCTCCAACGTGCAACATTCTTCCACACCGTCCACCACTCCACCGACTTTAGTGTCATCTGCAAACTTACTAACGCATCCACCTATGCCTGCGTCCAAGTCATTTATAAAAATGACAAACAGCAGTGGTCCTAAAGCAGATCCTTGAGGCACACCACGAGTGACCTGACTCCAGGCTGGATATTTTCCATCAACCACCACTCGTTGCCTTCTCACAGAAAGCCAGTTTCTAATCCAAACTGCTAAATCTCCCTCAATCCTGTGCCTCTGTATTTTCTCCAATAGCTTACCATGTGGAGCCTTATCAAAGGCTTTACTGAAGTCCATGTACACCATGTCAACTGCCCTTCCCTCATCCACATGCTTGGTTCACCTCAGCCTTCTCAATAACAGCTTCATCTTGGCTGGTCACTTTCAGATAATCACATACTTGAAACCCAAAGTCTCTCTGCTCCTGTACTCACATCAGATTTGTAACATTGAGCCTGTTTTGTCTTTCTATGTTTCTCAAAGAAAATGTGTTATTCACATATTTTTAGTGTTGAAATTAGAAAGTGATTGTCAAAGTCAAGCCTTACCCAATAAATATCTAACAGCACGTGCACATATTATCTTCTCCACAAAGAAGCTGTTTTTGACATTATCCTGGATGATTTTGTTGAAATGTGAAAACTATAATCCTATTTTGCACACAGTCCTCAATGACCATAGACAAGAAATAGATTCTGTCTGTTCACTCTGTCAAATCCATTAATCCTCTTTGAAATTTCAAACACGGCCATCCCTTAACCTTCTACACAGAGGGACTGGGACAAACCGTTATCATCAATGAACCAGCTCTCTGTCCAAGTTCATTGTAGAAATTCTGTGCATAACCATCTTTGGGTCGAAGCTGCTAGAACTGAGCACTCCAGCTGTGGTTGAGCTAGAACTTGACAATTTCACAAAAGAACCATCAGCCAGAGGTAGTTGAAACCCTCGGAGATCAGGCCTAACATTAGATGAGAGAATGTGGTGGCTTACGTTCTTGAATTGCTGTTGCCCATTTGGTGTAGGCAGATCCCCAATGCTGTTAGGGAGGGAATTCCAGGATTCTGATCCAGCAACCTAGGGGAATGGGACCATGTTTCCAACTCAGGATGGTGAATGGTTTGGTGTAGAACTTAGAGGCGGTTGTGTTCCATGTATTTGCTGCCCTTGTCCCATGGCAAGTAATGGGGGCTTTGGAAGGTGTTGTCTAAGGAGCTTTGGTGGATTTCTACAACATTTGGTGATAGTACACATTGCAGTCCCTGTGTGTCAGTGGTGGAAGGAGTGAATCTCGTGGCTGCTCTGAGCTGGCAACTCTTAAGCTTCTGGAGTGTTGGACTGATGCCCATTGTCCTGATTCTGTCTGAACAACTCTCTTCGGGCATTAAGAACCTAAAAATGAGCATGCAATTCCTAGTCTGAATAAAATATCCTTTTCACTGAAGTCATTCAGGGAAGGGAACTGCCAAACTGCCATCCTTACCTGGTCTGGCCAGTATATGACACCAAGCCTAAAGCACTGTGGGTGACTAATTGTCCCATGGGCAGTTCAGAGAGAGGATAAATGCTGCCTGGTCAGTGACATCCTTATCCTGTCAAGGAATTGTCAGTGGTCACCCATTAGAAACCAGTGACTGATTGTGATTGACAGCAATGAGCTAGACCCAATGCAGCGTGTGTGGAGCCACATGGAGGCCAGATTACATCAGAAAGCTGATTTTCTTCACAATTAAATGTAAAGGAAATTGGAACTACTGACTTCTGCAAGTGGTATTTTGTTTTTAGCTTGATTTTCACCAGGTGTCCTCAGCATTTGTCACCTTTGCATTGCAGAGCAAGGACAGGAGTTACAGCAGATGCTTTAGAAGGTGGGCACTGCTTCATTGCCTAATAGAGGCCATAGTCATTAGCATTGTCAGGGAGAAAGCAGAGCTTTCATTCTACTGAATGGAAAGGACATACGAGAGAAACCACTTCTCTAGCTCAGGAAACATGTAAATGGTAAACAGTTGCAAAAAAGCAGGTGTACCTTGCATGATTGGTCAACTTTATATTCTTCTAATGAGGAATTTTGTGACCTATTAAAGTCAGTAGAATTTAAGCAAGAGAACAAGTAGGTGGAAAACACCTCATGGCCTGGCAACAAAATCAGTCAAGAGATAAACACGTGTCTCATGTCTCGGTTCTGTTCAACACTTCTCACTACCAAACCTGAGATTTCCCAGCAGCTTTTGTTCCTGGTTTCCAGTGTCAGCTTGGTTTTTCCAAAAATGCTGAAGATTGAGTGAATGGACAGGCCTTGGCAATGCCAATTGTTTAGGCACAGGACAGATTTCAGTCATGGTTTTGACCAGAAGCTGGTCCTGAAAAATTGTCCTGGGGAAGCGGAGGACAGATTTTGTTGTGGCATTGTCTGCAATGCAGATGTTTGCCAGTTGTGGCATTTCCAAGGTCAAGATTGCCCACTCAATCCCTACAGACAGACGCTCAGCAGAAGCAAACACCGAGCCAATAACTGGGGCAGGCAGTGAATCAAAAGGTTGTCAAAGAACAAAATCCATTTTGTGATCACTTGTTAAAACAGCAACCAGAAGCAGCTATGAAGTGACACAGTACTCAGTTCCATGGTGAACACTACTTTTATTTGCTCAGAGCACAACCAAAGCCATTCACGAGAATGAGGTCACCATGTACAACAGATATTATTGACCCCACTCAGCTGAGTGTGAGCCTATCAAACAGGTACTCTCCCGTGCCATTGTCAGGGGCTCCCAGTCTCTTCAGGTTGGTGATGTGATCTCCCAGTTTCTTGATCATCTTCACTTGCTCATCCAGGTAGTGCCTCTCCAGGAAGTCACACAGCTGGAAGACAAAATTAGTCCAGAGGATCAAAAAGCAGTCTGAAAGTGACCTCCCATGACAGATGTGACCATCACCACCACGTGGAGGTCCACGTAGGTGATGCCTTTGAAAGGTTTTAACAGCCGGCAGGAGGCTGGGAGAAGGTAATTGGATTTTTAACCCAGAGAGTGCACAAACACACCACTTTCTTCCAAGAAAGAGAGAGAAAAGTTTACAAACTCACATGAGGGTCAGTGTGGCTAGAGGAGAGTTTGTGCAGATCCAGCAGACTCTGGTTCACATCCTTCTCCATCTGCAGAGCTCTCTGCATTGCCTCCAGACCATTGCCCCACTCATCCTGCTCTGGCTTCTGGAGGAAGGGAAGCAGGAACAGAAAGCACAGCTCAGCAGGCAGTTGTATCATTAGTCTACATCTGATCAGTTAGTTATCCCTCATCATTGTAGGGGAGGTGCTACAGGCCAACTTGACCTTGGTAAAACACATGCTGTATTTGGTACTGTTCTTGAAGGGGACATTTCTAAACAGATCCTGCTATGCTGTGATCAGAATGATATCAAGGCATCAGAAACATCTTCTCGATGTATAAAGGCTTCATACTGATGCTTTCGGCACCTGAAAGATTTCTGTTTTCCCTTTTGACACCTCATCTTGTCCAAAGCAGCGTTAGACACTGATATTTGCTCACCATCCAGAATGCTGGATGATCACAATTGCCAACTGTTGTTCAATCACAAGTGCAAAAGTGTTTCCTTTTAGTGAAGGGAATCTTATTGTGGTGAGCAACCCCCCATTCATACAGCATTAGTTCAGTCCTGAAGCTAAACAGATTGAGCTAGCCACAATTGAGTGGTATTTCACAAAAAGCTGCAAACAGAAGGCTTTGGAATGCAACCTTGATGTCCTGCAGGAGGATTCGGCCCCCACATTTATTCTGGAAAGTCATCAGGTTCTCAGCGTGTTCCTGCTCCTCATGGGACTGCTCCTTGAAGAACTCAGCAAAGTGACGCAGGGCAACATCATCCCGGTCAAAGTAAGAGAACCGTGGGGAAGAGAAAGGCAGGAAAGGGAAACATATCTGATGTTAATCAATGGCACTCCTCAATCAGAAACTAACCTGGTCACCATCTTGATTGCACACTTAAGAACAAAGAAAATCACAGCACAGGAGCAGGCCCTTTGGCCCTCCAAGCCTGCACCGATCGAGATCCTGTGTAAGTCTGTCATCTCTTTTCTAGGGTCAGTATCCCTTTGCTCCCTGCCCATCCATGTACCTGTCCTGATACATCTTAAAAAGACACTTGCGTGACTTCGTCTACCACCTCCACAGGCAAGGTGTGCCAGGCACCCTCCAACCTCTGCGTAAAGAGCTTGCCACACATCCACATGATAAATTGCCCGTAGGGTTCAGAAGTGTGGGGGTTTTGGTGGGATGCTTCAAGGGCCAGTGTGGACATTTTTGGCTAAAAGGGCCTGTTTCCACACTGTAGGCAATCTAACCAAATCCCCTCGAAACTTTGCTCTTATTTTGAACTCATGACTCCGAGTCATTGAATCCCCGACTCTGGGAAAAAGCTTCTTGCTATTCACCTTGTCCATAGTTCTCATGATTTTGTTGACCTCAGTCAGGTTCCCCCCCGACCCCATCACCCTTCTAATGAAAATAATCTTAAATGCATTCATCTTTTATGTTATAGAACAGAGAACATGACAGCACAGTACAGGCCCTTCGGCCCTTGACGTTGTGCCGACCTGTCATACCGATCTGAAGCTCATCTAACCTATACTATTCCATGTACGTCTATATGCTTGTCCAATGACAACTTAAATGTAGTTAAAGTTGGTGAATCTACTACCGTTGCAGGCAAAACGTTCCACACCCTTGCTATTCTCTGAGTAAAGAAACTACCTCTGACATCTGTCGTATATCTTTCACCCCTCAATTTAAAGCTATGCCCCTCGTGCTCGCCGTCTCCGTCTTAGGAAAAAGGCTCTCCCTTTCCAACCTGTCTAACCCTTTGATTATCTTATATGCCTCAATTAAGTCACCTCTCAACCTTCTTTTCTCTAACGAAAACAGCCTCAAGTCCCTCAGCCTTTGCTCGTAAGACTTTCCCTCCATACCAGGCAACATCCCAGTAAACCTCCTCTGCATCCTTTCCAAAACTTCCACATCCTTCTTATAATGCGGTGACCAGAACTGTACGCAATGCTACAAGTGCGGCCGCACAAGAGTTTTGTACAGCTGCAGCATAACCTCTTGGTTCCGGAACACGATCCCTGTATTCATAAAAGCTAAAACACTGTATGCCTTCTTAACAACCCTGTCAACCTGGGTGGCAACTTTCAAGGATCTGTGTACATGGTCACCGAGATCTCGCTGCTCATCTACACTACCAAGAATCTTACAGTACTTTGCCTTCCGGTTCCTCCTACCAAAGTGTATCACCTCACACTTGTCCGCATTAACCTCCATTTGCCACCTCTCAGCCCAGCTCTGCAACTTATCCACGTCTCTCTGTAACCTACAACATTCTTCGTCACTATCCACATCTCCACCGACCTTAGTGTCGTCTGCAAATTTACTAACCCATCCTTCTACGTTTATAAAAATGACAAACAGCAGTGGACCCAGCACCGACCCTTGCGGTACACCGCGAGTAACCGGTCTCCAGGATGAACATTTCCCATCAACCACCACGCTGTCTTCTTTCAGCAAGCCAATTTCTGATCCAAACTGCTATATCTCCCACAATCCCATTCCTCCGTATTTTGTACAATAGCCTAATCGAATGCCTTGCCGAAATCCATATACACCACATCAACCGGTTTTCTCTCATCTACCTGTTTGGTCGTATGTTGCAATGGGAAAGTGATTGGCAACATCAACATCTTACCGAATAAATATCTAACTGCTCATTCACATATTATCCTTTCCAAAAAGCAGCTGTTTTTTGCTTTATCATGGATGATTTACTTCTACTGCTAGGAATGTAATCATATTCCCCACTCTCGGTCCTGGAATGGAAGTGAAAAGAAGCAGGATCTCTCTATCTACCCTATCAAATCCATGAATCCACTTGTATATTTCAAGCACAGACATCCCTTCCACTTCTACACCGAGACACTTGGGAAAACTATTATCATCGTAGCCAATTAACTTTCTGCCCAGGTTCATTCCAGAAATTCTGTGCATAAGCATCTTTGGATTGAACCTGCTGGAACAGTGCACTCAAGATGGGGTTGAACTAGGACTTGACAATTTCACAAAAGGCGGCCCATCCAGCGGTATTGGACCCGGTCTGAGATCAGGCTGACCGTGAGAGAATGTGGTGGCTTTCCTTCTTGAATTGCTGTTGCCTATTTGCTGTAGTCAGCTCCATAATGTTCCTAGTGAGGGAATTCCAGGATTCTGATCCACCGACACTGGAGCATGGCGGGTCACGTTTCCAACTCAGGCTGGCATGTAGCTTGGTGGAGTCGTTAGAGCGGGGTGGTGTTCCCCTGTATCAGATGCCTTTCTCCCATGGCAAGTATTGTCTCAGTAGCGTTGGTGGATTTCTACAGCTTTTGGGAGGCGGTACACAGTGTACTCTGTGTGTGTCAGTCATGCAAAGAATGAATCTAGTGGCTGCTGGGAGCTGGAGGCCATCACATTTCTGGAGTGGTGGACTGATCTCCTAATTCTGTGCAACAACTCTCTGGAGGTCTAGAATTACAAAGCTGATGAGGAGCATTAACTTCCGTGTCAGAAGCCGCGCGGCCGGTCAGCCGGTCAGTCGACAGCAGGAGAGCTTATTTCCTTGCTAAGAATAGGAACTGCTGATTTCTGCCAGTGGCCTTTGGGTTCGAGCTTTATTTTCACCTGGTGTCCTGAGCATTTGGCGTCTCTAGACCGCAGAGAAGTGATAGAAGTTCTACCACAGGGGCTCGAAGGTGGGGACTGCTTCATTACCTAATCAGGATCATTGTCTAGAAGCAGAGAGACTGATATCCGAGAAAACAAACTTGGCCATTCTCCTACAAACAGCCACTGCCCTCACTCCTTCCACCACTGCAGCAAAAGAGAGAAAACAATTTCCCTGCTCTGGACACAATGTCTTATCTCAATGCTTAAGATCTGAGCATCTGAAATGCTGGATGGTCTACTATATATATATATATATGTATATTCCTGTTCAAAAAAGTCAATGCACGCTCAAATCATTAGATTTGAAGTGTGACAACAAAATTGCTGGAAAGCCTCACCGGTCTGGCCACGTCTGTCACGAGATGATAATGTATCCTGGGACCTGGGACTGAGAACAGTTTTCTCTCCACAGATGCTCCCCAAACCTACTATTTCCTGCCCCTGCTTGTTGACAAAAGACATCTAAACAATGCCAAGGGCAGTGTCTAACATTGAGACAGGGGGCTGGTTTCACTGAAGATATTGACTTGAAGCTGGTATGGAATAAAAGAGTCAATACAACACTGCTTACTTGCCAAAAACCCAAATTGAACACTTGTGGAATTTCCACTGCAAGGATTGCCCACCTAATTCCTACAGACAAGAGAAAAGGAGCAGACCACTGGGGCAGGCATTGAATCAAAGGTTAATCAGAACAGAAAAGGAATTAATGATCAGGTGTCAAACAGCAATACCAAGAGCCAGAGTCAGCTGTGAAATTATGCCAAGTACTCAGTTCCATGGTGAACACTATTTTAATTTGCTCAGAGCAAACCAAGTTACTAGCATTATGTCACCATGTACAATATAAACATTATTGACCTCATTCAACTGAGTGAGAGCCTGTCAAACAGGTACTCTCCCATGCCATTGTCAGGGGCTCCCAGTCTCTTCAGGTTGGTGATGTGATCTCCCAGCTTCTTGATCATCTTCACTTGCTCATCCAAGTAGTGCCTCTCCAGGAAGTCACACAGCTGGAAGACAAAGAGGGGAACTGGTTAAATCCGACAAAATACAGCTTGGGAGACCGAGCAGTGAAGTGATGTCATGGAGATTGCCAAATACACGTGAGAAAGTGCTCAGTTTTAGAAACAGGAGGATCTTGGTATAACCCAAGAAAACCCTCCACAATGTCAAGTGAGATCTTGTGGCTAACAAAAAGGACCAAGTGTCTGATCCCTGTTTTTATTCAAAATCCCTGATTTAAATACACCACACTCACATGAGGGTCCATGTGGCCAGAGGCCAGTTTGTGCAGATCCAGCAGACTCTGGTTCACATCCTTCTCCATCTGCAGAGCTCTCTGCATTGCCTCCAGACCATTGCCCCACTCATCCTGCTCTGGCTTCTGGAGGGAGGGAAGCAGGAACAGAAAGCACAGCTCAGCAGGCAGTTGTATCATTAGTCTACATCTGATCAGTTAGTTATCCCTCATCATTGTCGGGGAGGTGCTACAGGCCGACTTGACCTTGGTGAAACACCTGCTGTATTTGGTACTGTTCTTGAAGGGGACATTTCTAAACAGATCCTGCTATGCTGTGATCAGAGTGATCTCAAGGCATCAGAAACATCTTTAGATGTATAAAGGCTTCATACTGATGCTTTCCACACCTGAAAGATTTCTGTTTTCCCTTTTGACACCTCATCTTGTCCAAAGCAGCGTTAGACACTGATATTTACTCACCATCCAGAATACTGGATGATCACAATTGCCAACTGTTGTTCAATCACAAGTGCAAAAGTGTTTCCTTTTAGTGAAGGGAATCCTATTGTGGTGAGCAACCCTCCCATTCATACAGCATTTGTTCAGTCCTGAAGCTAAACAGATTGAGCTAGCCACAATTGAGTGGTATTTCACGAAAAGCTGCAAACAGAAGGCTTTGGAATCCAACCTTGATGTCCTGCAGGAGGATTCGGCCCCCACGTTTATTCTGGAAAGCCATCAGGTTCTCAGCGTGTTCCTGCTCCTCATGGGACTGCTCCTTGAAGAACTCAGCAAAGTGACGCAGGGCAACATCATCCCGGTCAAAGTAAGAGAACTGTGGGGGAAGAGAAAGGCAGGAAAGGGAAACATATCTGATGTTAATCAATGGCACTCCTCAATCAGAAACTAACCTGGTCACCATCTTGATTGCACACTTAAGAACAAAGAAAATCACAGCACAGGAGCAGGCCCTTTGGCCCTCCAAGCCTGCACCGATCGAGATCCTGTTGACGTCTGTCATCTCTTTTCTAGGGTCAGTATCCCGTTGCTCCCTGCCCATCCATGTACCTGTCCAGATACATCTTAAAAAGACACTTGCGTGACTTCGTCTCCCACCTCCACATGCAACGTGTGCCAGGCACCCTTCAACCTCTGCGGAAAGAGCTTGCCACACATCCACATGATAAATTGCCCGTAGGGTTCAGAAGTGTGGGGGGTTTTGGTGGGATGCTTCAAGGGCCAGTGTGGACATTTTTGGCTAAAAGGGCCTGTTTCCACATTGTAGGCAATCTAACCAAATCCCCTCGAAACTTTGCTCTTATTTTGAACTCATGACTCCGAGTCATTGAATCCCCGACTCTGGGAAAAAGCTTCTTGCTATTCACCTTGTCGATAGTTCTCATGATTTTGTTGACCTCAGTCAGGTTCCCCACCGACCCCATCACCCTTCTAATGAAAATAATCTTAAATGCATTCATCTTTTATGTTATAGAACAGAGAACATGACAGCACAGTACAGGCCCTTCGGCCCTTGACGTTGTGCCGACCTGTCATACCGATCTGAAGCTCATCTAACCTACACTATTCCATGTACGTCCATATGCTTGTCCAATGACAACTTAAATGTACTTAAAGTTGGTGAATCTACTACCGTTGCAGGCAAAACGTTCCACACCCTTGCTATTCTCTGAGTAAAGAAACTACCTCTGACATCTGTCATATATCTTTCACCCCTCAATTTAAAGCTATGCCCCTCGTGCTCGCTGTCTCCGTCTTAGGAAAAAGGCTCTCCCTATCCAACCTGTCTAACCCTTTGATTATCTTATATGCCTCAATTAAGTCACCTCTCAACCTTCTTTTCTCTAACGAAAACAGCCTCAAGTCCCTCAGCCTTTCCTCGTAAGACTTTCCCTCCATACCAGGCAACATCCCAGTAAACCTCCTCTGCACCCTTTCCAAAACTTCCACATCCTTCTTATAATGCGGTGACCAGAACTGTACGCAATGCTACAAGTGCGGCCGCACAAGAGTTTTGTACAGCTGCAGCATAACCTCTTGGTTCCGGAACACGATCCCTGTATTCATAAAAGCTAAAACACTGTCTGCCTTCTTAACAACCCTGTCAACCTGGGTGGCAACTTTCAAGGATCTGTGTACATGGTCACCGAGATCTCGCTGCTCATCTACACTACCAAGAATCTTACAGTACTTTGCCTTCGGGTTCCTCCTACCAAAGTGCATCACCTCACACTTGTCCGCATTAACCTCCATTTGCCACCTCTCAGCCCAGCTCTGCAACTTATCTACGTCTCTCTGTAACCTACAACATTCTTCGTCACTACCCACATCTCCACCGACCTTAGTGTCGTCTGCAAATTTACTAACCCATCCTTCTACGTTTATAAAAATGACAAACAGCAGTGGACCCAACACGGACCCTTGCGGTACACCGCGAGTAACCGGTCTCCAGGATGAACATTTCCAATCAACCACCACCCTGTCTTCTTTCAGCAAGCCAATTTCTGATCCAAACTGTTATATCTCCCACAATCCCATTCCTCCGCATTTTGTACAATAGCCAACTGTGGGGAGCCTAATCGAACGCCTTGCTGAAATCCATATGCACCACATCAACCGGTTTACTCTCATCTACCTGTTTCGTCATATGTTCCAATGGGAAAGTGATTGGCAACATCAACATCTTACCGAATAAATATCTAACTGCTCATTCACATATTATCCTTTCCAAAAAGCAGCTGTTTTTTGCTTTATCGTGGATGATTTACTTCTACTGCTAGGAATGTAATCATATTCCCCCCTCTCAGTCCTGGATGCGAATTGAAAAGAAGCAAGATCTCTCTATCTACCCTATCAAATCCATGAATCCACTTGTAAATTTCAAGCACAGACATCCCGTCCACTTCTACATCGAGGGACTTGGGAAAACGATTATCATCGGAGCCAATTAACTTTCTGCCCAGGTTCATTCCAGAAATTTTGTGCATAAGCATCTTTGGATTGAACCTACTAGAACCGTGCACTCGAGATGGAGTTGAGCTAGAACTTGACAATTTCACAAAAGGCGGCCCAGCCAGAGGTATTTGACCCGCTCTGAGATCACGCCCACCACGAGAACATTGGGGTGGGGGGGCTTTCCGTCTTTAATTGCTGTAGCCTATTTGCTGTAGTCAGATCCACAATGTTCCTAGTGAGGGAATTCCAGGATTCTGATCCACCGACACTGGAGAATGGGGTGTTATGTTTCCAACTCAGGATGGCAGGTAGCTTGATGGAGAACTTAGAGGGGGTGGTTTTCCCCTGTATCAGATGCCTTTCTCCCATGGCCAGTAATTAGGGCTTTGGAAAGTATTGTCTCAGGAGCTTTGGTGGATTTCTACAGCTTTTGGGAGGCGGTACACAGTGTACTCCGTGTGTGTCAGTGGTGCAAAGAATGCATCTAGTGGCGCTGGAGGCCATCAAGTTTCTGGAGTGGTGGACTCATCTAATTCTGTGCGACAACTCTCTGGAGTTCTAGAATTAAGAAGCTGATGAGGAGAATTATATTCAGTGTCAAAAACACATCCTTACCTGGCCTGCGTATGATGCTGCAACCACAGCCATGTGTGAGACTCTGACCTGGCCTTGGGGACAATGAGCAATGGATAAATAAATGGTGTCAGCTCAGAGACATCCTCATCCTTTAAATAAAGGAAACTGTCACCCCTGAGCATCAGTAATTAGGCAGCCATAGTGCATTGCAGGTGGAGGTACATGCCGGTCAGTGTACATCAGGAGAGCTTATTTCCTTGCTAACCACAGAAACTGCTGCTTTCTGCTAGTGGCATTTGCATTCTAGCTTTATTTTTACTGAGCCTTTGGCATCTCTACATTGCAGAGCAATGATAGAAGTTCTACCACAGGGGCTCCAAGGTGGGCACTGCTGCATTACGTAATGAGGATCATTGTCTAGAAGCAAAAAGACTGATACATGAGAAAACAAATTTTGCCATTCTCCTACAATCAGGCAGTGCCCTTACTCCTTCCCCCATCCCCCACTGCAGCAAAAGAGAGTAAACTATTTCCCAGCTCTGGAAACAATTGCTTATCTAAAATGCTAAAGATAAGTGCATCTTAGATGCTGGATGTTCCACTATATATTCCTGTTCAAAAGAGTGAAAGTATGCTCAAATTGCTAGATTTGAAGTGCGACAAAAATAATTGCTGGAAAGCCTCACAGGTCTGGCAACATCTGTCAGAAGATGTGATTGTATCTTGGGTTCTGGGACTGAGAACAGTTCTCTCCACAGATGCTCTCCAAACCTGCTATTTCCTGCCCCTGCTTATTTACAAAAGAGACTTGAACATTGCCAAGGGCAGTGTCTAACATTGAAACAGGGGGCTGGTTTCACTGAAGATATTGACTAGAAGCTGGTTTGGAATAAAAAAGTCAATACAACACTGCTTAGTAGCCAAAAACCCAAATTGAACACTTGTGCAATTTCATCTGCGAGGATTGCCCACCTAATTCCTACAAACAAGAGAAAAGGGGCAGACATTGAATCAAAGGTTAATCAGAACAGAAAAGGAATTAATGATCAGGTGTCAAACAGCAATACCAAGAGCCAGAAGCAGCTCTGAAATTATGCAAAGTACTCAGTTCCATGTGAACACTATTTTAATTTGGTCAGAGCACAACCAAGTTACTAGCATTATGTCACCATACACATTATTGACCCCATTCAACTGAGCGTGAGCCTGTCAAACAGGTACTCTCCCATGCCATTGTCAGGGGCTCCTAGTCTCTTCAGGTTGGTGATGTGATCTCCCAGCTTCTTGATCATCTTCACTTGCTCATCCAAGTAGTGCCTCTCCAGGAAGTCACACAGCTAGAAGACAAAATTAATCCAGAGGATCAAAAAGGTGTCTGAAAGTGACCCCCATGACAGACGTGACCATCACCACCATGTGGAGGTCCACTGAGGTGAAGCCTTTGCAAGGTTTTACCAGCCGGTAGGAGGCTTGGAGAAGGTAATTGGATTTTTAAACCAAGAGAGAGTGCACAAACACATCACTTTCTTCCAAGGAAGAGAGAATACAGTTTACAAACTCACATGAGGGTCCATGTGGCCAGAGGCCAGTTTGTGCAGATCCAGCAGACTCTGATTCACATCCTTCTCCATCTGCAGAGCTCTCTGCATTGCCTCCAGACCATTGCCCCACTCATCCTGCTCTGGCTTCTGGAGGGAGGGAAGTGGGAACAGAAAGCAGAGTTCAGCAGGCAGTTGTATCATTAGTCTACATCGGTTAGTATCCCTCATCATTGTAGGAGGTACTACAAACAAACTTGAATTTGATCAAGACAACTAGATTTTGTACTGAGGGACTAAGAAATTTTCTGAACACATTCTACTGTTCATGTCGATTCTCAGAATTCACATGCAGAGAATAGGTGCCAATGGAAGTAATTCCTGGCTTGAATCTTCCAGATTCAGAAAGGCTGGACACTGCTACTTTCCACACTGCAACAATTTCCTGTCTTAGCTTTTGCTCCCTCATTCTGTCTGAAGGAGAGTCATTCACATTGATATCTACTCACTATTCTGGTGAGTCTCAATTGCCCTCAAGTGCAGAGTATTTCCTTTCACCTAAAGGAAGCCTATTTTGCAGAACAACCTCCCCTTCATACAGTATTTGTTCAATGCTAAATTGAATTAGCTGGAGATACCAGTCGATTGTAGCTGCTCAAAAAGCCACAAAACAGAAGGCTTCAGAATCCAACCTTAATGTCCTGCAGGAGGACTCGACCTCCACGTTTATTCTGGAATGCCATCAGTTTCTCAGCGTGTTCCCGTTCCTCATGGGACTGCTCCTTGAAGAACTCAGCAAAGTGATGCAGGGCAACATCATCCCGGTCAAAGTAAGAGAACTGTGGGAAGAGAGAGGTTTAAAGGAAACTGTCTGAAATTCGTGAATGACACTCCTCACTCAGGAACTAACCTGGGCACCATCTTGATTCCACATTTAAGTGGTTAAAAAAACAGACAAAGCAGGAAGTCACCTTCCATGGATTATAACCCAAACAACAGATACTTAAGCAGCCTTTGTGCAGATATTTCACCAGCATTCTGGAAATCAAGGACAAAAACCAAACGCAATCCCTGGCGAGAGAGAGAGAGAGAGAGAGAGAGAGAGAGAGAGAGAGAGAGAGAGAGAGAGAGGCATAGTGCCATGATGAAGGGGACAGCTGGCTATTGCCATCAGACATCCCTGCTCTGCAGGTTAGAAACACTATTGTTCAGGAGGTGGAGACCAGTTAGGCCCCTGTCCAACTGAATGAAGGGACGTGTGTTCGTGAACACAGCCAGAAAGCTCAGTCAGCAGCCTCATTATCACCATCACCCACCTGAATAACCCCAGCGTCCTACCATCCACTCCACAGAATTCTAACTGCTTTGTTAGAGAGAGAAAAAAGATCACATACATAGTGTGAAAGTGTGCCTCTTTCCTCACATTGCATAGCTCAAGGCCACTTGAGAAAGGGTCAGTGGACCCAGAGCTTGGTTTTCTTCCAGATGTTTAGAGCTTTTCCAGCTTTTCTGTTGGTGTTTAGTGTCCAGCAGCTGCTGTTCTTTTAGTTCAGGGAACTTTACATCTTGAGCACAGGACAGTCTGGTGAATGGGGCAAGGTTTTAAACAAAAAGGAGTATATTTGTGTCAGGAAAAGTTTCCACCAGGGAAGGCTTTTGTTGAGAAAATGAATGCAACCAAGTTTTCAAAAAATTAATTATTGACCAAGACCACATCATCCCTCCAGAGTTAAATGAAAAATCACCAAGGGTTACATTGTCCAGAGACAGCAAGCTGGCCGTCCACATCCAGGAGCCAGTTGGACATGAAGACAATGGTCAAGTTTTGAACAGAGAGTCAGTGTTAAGACCTGCACTAGATTACAACAGGGGAAGGGCCACAGAAAAAAATACATGTTACAACTAATTCATTAACCCAGCGTAAAAACCAAACAGGTCAACACTATCATAGCACAGGCTTCAATTCCACAAAGCTCACCATGGAGAGGTAAACATAGGAGGAATAGAGCTCCAGGTTGATCTGCTTGTTAACAGCATCCTCACAGTCCTTGTGGTAGTTCTGACACACTTGGGAAACCATCTTCACTATTCCTGCTCACAAGCACCAAGAAAACTCTAGAACTAAGTCTCTCTCTCCCACAGGCTCTTGTATTTATAGTCCTGGGACCATCCTGCAGTCACACAGAGAGAGGCAGAACTGATGATGACTGACAGTTGCTGCTGGCCAATCAGGAACCACCCCTGCATACAGGCACCAATGAGAGAGAGGGGGAGGGTGTGTTAAGCAGAGCTGATCAGAGGTGGAGATGAGAGCCAGGTCTGGATGGTTATTCTGTGATTGGAACAGCAGGAGGCCATTCGGCATCTCAAACCTTCTGCACCACTCAATCAGGTCGTGTGTTATTTGGTTCTTTTTTAAAAGAAGTAAATATGGTTTGAGAAAAGATTGCTCGTTTTGTTTTTAAATTATGGTGGTTGTGATCAACTGCAGAAGGGACTCATTGAGGAAGGGGAGTGTCAGTTTCTCAGCCTGTTGTGCTGGGATTTGGGAAAGAAAGGTGGGAAATTGGCTCGGGGTCATCGAAAATTGTCATAGTGTCAGCTGTGGAAAAGACAGGAAGGATGTTCCTGATGATGGAAAAGTTCAGGATCAGGGGTCACAGCCTAAGTACACATTTAGGCCTGAGATGAGGAGAAATCTCTTCACCGAGAGAGTGGGGGGCCTGTGGAATTCTGTGCCACAGAAAACATTTGAGGCCAAAACTTTGAATGTTTTCCAGGAGCAGTTGGGTGTAGCTTTGAGGGCTGCAGGGATCAAAGAGTATGGAGAGAGAGTGGGAAGATGGGACTGAGTTATGGAATCAGCCACAATCACATGGAATGGCAGAGCAGTCTGGAGGGGGCTGAATGGCCGAATCCAACAATTTTTTTTCGATGATTCTAAGTTTGTACAACCAGTGCAGCCAGGGTATTGTGATGCAGGGGTAATGTCCCTAGCTGTGGACCAGGAAGCCTTGGTCCAAGTCCATACCAGATCCAGAGATTTTGTAACATCTTTACAGGCAGAATTAGAAAACAACCAGAACAGGTGCAGGCACAAAGGACCGAATGGCCGCCTGCTGTGCCATAACAATTCTCCGATTCTGTGATGGGTTTGTACCTGAGCAGCATCTCCCTGCCTCCAGCTCCTGCCTGTGGATTGTCACCACACAGTGATGGAGAGCCTCGAGTGTTCTGTTGGTTCTGAGAGTGATACCTGAAGAGGATTTCACCTCCTGGCAGGGCCACCCAGGACGGTACGATCGAGGGGAGGGTCCTGGTAAAGTGCAATGCAAAACAAGTTCCCAACGGCCATCCAGGTGGAAGATAGGCATGTGCTATCGTTGGCTGTGACGGTGGGTGAAGGTCAGCAGTGGGGGGATCCCCAGTCAACATTTCTTTGCCAGTGGAACTGGGTCTACCTTGTGTAAAGGACCATATCTCTGCTGATGTGTAACAGCTTTCCCACATTAAAGGTGCCTTGTACAGGTGCCCACTGAGAGGAGTACAAAGCCCCTCTCCAAACTCTGAGAATTTCCTGGGGGAACATGCAGAGGATTTTTAATGATAGGAGGCCATTTGGCCCATTGTGCCTGATTCAGTTTCTGAAAGCATTCCACACCCAGCCCCACTCTCCAGCCCTATGTCTGTATCCCTCTAAATTTGCCACTTCCATATATGTATACAGCTGCTTTTCTAAAGCCACCTACGGAATCTGCGTCCATCACTCCTGTCAGCTACGCATACCAAACCCTACCAACTTTCTGAGTGAAGAGGTTTCTCCTCCTCTCACTGTGAGCTCCCTCACTGACAAATTGTGACCCCTCGTCACTAACGTATCCACTGGTGAAAACAGAATATCCCCCTTTACCCTGACAGAATTGGTGATAATTTTGATCACTTCAACAAGTGCTCCTTGCTCCAAGGAGAATAAGCGCTATTTCTTTAATCTTTCCGTGTGTCTGAAATTCCCCATTCCAGGTGTCATTATTATAAATCACCTTTGAACTCTGTCCAGGGCTTGCATGCCCTTCCTTAAAAGCCACGCCCAGAACTGAGCACATCACTGCAAATGTGGTCTAACCAATGAGTTGTAGAGGGGTATCATCAATTCCTTGCTTTTATACTCGATGCCTCAATTTGAAAACACAAGGTTCATAGAACAATACAGCGCAGAACGGGCCCTTCGGCCCTCGATGTTGCGCCGACCTGTGAGCTAATCCAAGCCCCACCTCCTACACAATCACGTCACCATCCATATGCTTATCCAAGAAATGTTTAAATGCCCCTAACGTGGCTGAGTTAACTACATTGGCAGGCAGGGCTTTCCACGCCCTTACCACTCTCTGAGCAAAGAACCTGCCTCTGACAAATGTCTTAAATGTATCACCCCGCAATTTGTAGCTATGCCCCCTTGTACAAGTTGAAGTCATCATCCTCGGAAAAAGACTCTCACTGTCCACCCTATCTAATCCTCTGATCATCTTGTATGTCTCTATTAAATCCCCTCTTAGCCTACTTCTCTCCAATGAGAACAGATCCAAGTCCCTCAGCGTTTCTTCATAGGGCCTGCGCTCCAGACCAGGCAACATCCTGGTAAATCTCCTCTGCACCTTTCCCAATGCTTCCACATCCTTCCTGTAATGGGGTGACCAGAACTGCACGCAATATTCCAAATGAGGCCGCACTAGCGTTTTGTACAGTTGCAGCATGACATCACGGCTCCGGAACTCAATCCCTCTACCAATAAAACCTAACACACGGTAAGCCTTCTTATCAGCATTATCAATCTGGGTGACAACTTTCAAGGATCTATGTACATGGACACCAAGATCCATCTGCACATCCGCACTGCCAAGAATCTTTCCATTGACCTAGTATTCTGCCTTCCTGTTATTCCCCCAAAATTGAATCAACTCACATTTATCTGCATTGAACTCCATTTGCCACCTTTCAGCCCAATTCTGCAGTTTATCCAAGTCTCCCTGCAACGTGCATCATTCTTCCACACCGTCCACCACTCCACCGACTTTAGTGTCATCTGCAAACTTACTAACCCATCCACCTATGCCTGCGTCCAAGTCATTTATAAAAATGACAAACAGCGGTGGTCCTAAAGTAGATCCTTGAGGCACACTACGAGTGACCTGACTCCAGGCTGGATATTTTCCATCAACCACCACTCGTTGCCTTCTTACAGAAAGCCAGTTTCTAATCCAAACTGCTAAATCTCCCTCAATTCTCTGCCTCTGTATTTTCTCCAATAGCCTACCATGTGAAACTTTATCAATGGCTTTACTGAAGTCCAATTACACCACGTCAACTGCCCTTCCCTCATCCACATGCTTGGTTCACCACAGCCTTCTCAATAACAGCATCATCTTGGCTGGTCACTTTCAGATAATCACATACTTGAAACCCAAAGTCTCTCTGCTCCTGTACTCACATCAGATTTGGAACATTGAGCCTGTTTTGTCTTTCTATGTTTCTCAAAGAAAATGTGTTATTCACATATTTTTAGTGTTGAAATTAGAAAGTGATTGTCAGAGTCAAGCCTTACACAATAAATATCTAACAGCACGTGTGTTGTCTAAGGAGCTTTGGTGGATTTCTACAACATTTGGTGATAGTACACATTGCAGTCCCTGTGTGTCAGTGGTGGAAGGAGTGAATCTCGTGGCTGCTCTGAGCTGGCAACTGTTAAGCTTCTGGAGTGTGGGACTGAGGCCCATTGTCCTGATTCTGTCTGAAAAACTCTCTTTGGGCATTATGAACCTAAAAATGAGCATGCAATTCCTAGTCTGAATAAAATATCCTTTTCACTGAAGTCATTTAGGGAAGGGAACTGCCAAACTGCCATCCTTACCTGGTCTGGCCAGTATATGACACCAAGCCTAAAGCACTGTGGTTGACTAATTGTCCCATGGGCAGTTCAGACAGAGGATAAATGCTGCCTGGTCAGTGACATCCTTATCCTGTCAAGGAATTGTCAGTGGTCACCCATTAGAAACCAGTGACTGATTGTGATTGACAGCAATGAGCTAGACCCAATGCAGCGTGTGTGGAGCCACATGGAGGCCAGATTACATCAGAAAGCTGATTTTCTTCACAATTAAATGTAAAGGAAATTGGAACTACTGACTTCTGCAAGTGGTATTTTGTTTTTAGCTTTATTGTCATCAGGTGTCCTCAGCATTTGTCACCTTTGCATTGCAGAGCAAGGACAGGAGTTACAGCAGATGCTTTAGAAGGTGGGCACTGCTTCATTGCCTAATAGAGGCCATAGTCATTAGCATTGTCAGGGAGAAAGCAGAGCTTTCATTCTACTGAATGGAAAGGACATACTAGAGAAACAATTCTCTAGCGCAGGAAACATGTAAATGGTAAGCAATTGCAGAAAAGCAGGTGTACCTTGCACGATTGGTCAACTTTATATTCTTGTAATGAGGAATTTTGTGACCTATTAAAGTCAGTAGGATTTAAGCAAGAGAACAAGTAGGTGGAAAACACCTCATGGCCTGGCAACAAAATCAGTCAAGAGATAAACACGTGTCTCATGTCCCGGTTCTGTTCAACACTTCTCACTACCAAACCTGAGATTTCCCAGCAGCTTTTGTTCCTGGTTTCCAGTGTCAGCTTGGTTTTTCCAAAAATGCTGAAGATTGAATGAATGGACGGGCCTTGGCAATGCCTAATGTTTAGGCACAGGACAGATTTCAGTCATGGTTTTGAGCCGAAGCTGGTCCTGAAAAATTGTCCTGGGAAAGCTGAGGACAGATTTTGTTGTGGCATTGTCTGCAATGCAGATATTTGCCAGTTGTGGCATTTCCAAGGACAAGATTGCCCACTCAATCCCTACAGACAGACGCTCAGCAGAAGCAAACACCGAGCAAATTACTGGGGCAGGCATTGAATCAAAGGTTGCAAGAAAGAACAGAAAATGGATTTGATTACCAGATGTTAAAACACAAAAAACCTCCAAGAACCAGAAGCTATGAAAATTACACACTGTACTCAGTTCCATGGTGAACACTCTTTTAATTTGCTCAGAGAACAACTAGTCATTTAGTAGAATGAGGTCACCATGTACAACAGATATAGATATTGACCCCATTCAATGGAGTGGCAGCCTGTCAAACATGTAGTCTCCCATGCCATTGTCAGGGGCTCCCAGTCTCTTCAGGTTGGTGGTGTGATCTCCCAGCTTCTTGATCATCTTCACTTACTTATCCAAGTAGTGCCTCTCCATGAAATCACAGCTGGAAGACAAAATTAATCCAACAAGGATCAAAAAATGTCAGTGACCTCCCATGACAGAAGTGACCATCACCTCCCTATGGGGGAGGGGCATGCAAGTGATGCCTTCACAAGGTTTTGTTTAAACATCCTGCAGGAGGCAGGTAGAAAAATAATTGGATTCCCCACCCTGGAAGTACACAAACAGATCACTTTCTACCAGGAAAGGGATAAAACCTCACATGAGGGTCTATGTGGTCAGAGGCAAGTTTGTGCAGATCCAGCAGACTCTGGTTCACATCCTTCTCCATCTGCAGAGCTCTCTGCATCACCTCCAGACCATTGCCGCACTCATCCTGCTCTGGCTTCTGAAGGGAGGGAAGCAGGAACAGAAAGCACAGCTCAGCAGGCAGTTGTATCATTAGTCTACATCTGATCAGTTAGTTATCCCTCATCATTTCCAGGGGTTACATTCAGACAAAAAATTTTACTTGGATACAAAAACCCTCTAGATTTTATGCTGGCCTGAGAATAAAGAAATGTTAACATATCTCACTGTTACTGTGAATTCTGAAAGAAGTCGTATCTAGAATCAGTCGCAATGGAAGTAATCCCTTGCTTTACTGTTTGATGTAGTGACCAGAATGGTCCCAAGGCATTACAAACCTCTTCTAGATGTAGTGAGGTTGGATGCTGCTGCTTTTTGTAGCTGCAAGTTCTCAGCCTTACCCTTTGTTACCTCACCTTGTCCATGTAGAGTCACATACAGGGACATGTGCTCACCATCCAGTAGCCTGGATCATCTGAATTGCCTTCTGCTATTGAGTCACAAATGCAAAGTATTTCCCTTTTCCCTAAACAAATCCTGTTTCGGGGAACAACTTGCCCTTGACATAGTATTTGATCAATCCTGAAGCTAAATAGATGGAGATACCATTCGATTGTAGCTGCTCAAAAAGCTGCAAACAGACAGACATTCTCAGAATCCAACCTTGATGTCCTGCAGGAGGACTCAGCCTCCACGTTTATTCTGGAATGCCATCAGTTTCTCAGCGTGTTCCCGCTCCTCATGGGACTGCTCCTTGAAGAACTCAGCAAAGTGATGGAGGGCAACATCATCCTGGTCAAACAGAGAGAACTGCAAACAGACAAAATGGGAAGTAAATTTCACTCAATTCAGCTTGGTTTTGCTCACGAAATGGAAGTTAGATGGACAGTAAGAAGACAGGTATTTACATTTATGGTCATCCATAAACTAAACTAGACAGACATTTGTTCAAACATCTAGAAATAAAGATTAAGTAGCACCCGCTACAACCCCTGGTAGGTGACTTGGTGAGACAGTGCACGGTGACGGTCACAGCTGGCAACAGGCATTAGACATCCCTGCACTGCAGGTCAGAAACACTATTACCCAGTGCTGGAAGCCAATCAGGGCATTGTCCAACTGAACGAAGGGACATGTGCATGTTGACCAAGAGAAGCTGAAATCTGAGCTCCTCACATTACCAACATCACTCATCTGATTTAGCCCCACTGTCCTAACACCTCATCTGCACAAGAGACAGTGACTGATTTTTGTTCCAGATAATCCATCTTGGGAGTGGAAAAAGTCTGCTCCTCATAAGTAGCAACTAAAAACCATGAAGGAAAGGTCACCGGACCAAAAACAGGAACTGATTTCTCACCACAGATCCTACCAGACCCACTAAGCTTTTCCAGCAGCTCATTTCAGTCTTTTATTTCCAGTAGTTAATCACAGTTAGGATGTTTATTAAAAAAAAGGCTTCATTAATAGGACAAGATATAAAAAGTTATATTTGGACTGATGCAGGCTTCCACAAGGATGTAAATCATTAGTACAATCATATCACAGCCCTAACACTGAAATAGACCATTCAAGATCACAAGTCTCACCCTTACTATTCTCTGAGTAAAGTAACTACCTCTGACATCTGTCCTATATCTTTCACCCCTCAATTTAAAGCTATGCCCCATCGTGCTCGCCGTTTCCGTCCTAGGGAAAAGGCTCTCCCTATCCAACCTGTCTAACCCTTTGATTATCTTATATGCCTCAATTAAGTCACCTCTCAACCTTCTTCTCTCTAACGAGAACAGCCTCAAGTCCCTCAGCCTTTCCTCGTAAGACTTTCCCTCCATACCAGGCAACATCCTAGTAAACCTCCTCTGCACCCTTTCCAAAACTTCCACATCCTTCTTATAACGCGGTGACCAGAACTGTACGCAATGCTCCAAGTGTGGCCGCACCAGAGTTTTGTACAGCTGCAGCATAACCTCTTGGTTCCGGAACATGATCCCTGGATTCATAAAAGCTAAAACACTCTAGGCCTTCTTAACAACCCTGTCAACCTGGGTGGCAACTTTCAAGGATCTGTGTACATGGTCACCGAGATCTCTCTGCTCATCTACACTACCAAGAATCTTACAGTACTTTGCCTTCCGGATCCTCCTACCAAAGTACATCACCTCACACTTGTCCGCATTAACCTCCGTTTGCCACCTCTCAGCCCAGCTCTGCAACTTATCCACGTCTCTCTGTAACCTACAACATTCTTCGTCACTATCCACATCTCCACCGACCTTCGTGTCGTCTGCAAATTTACTAACCCATCCTTCTACGTTTATAAAAATGACAAACAGCAGTGGACCCAACACGGACCCTTGCGGTACACCGCGAGTAACTGGTCTCCAGGATGAACATTTCCCATCAACCACCACCCTGTCTTCTTTCAGCAAGCTAATTTCTGATCCAAACTGCTATATCTCCCACAATCCCATTCCTCCGTATTTTGTACAAGAGCCTAATCGAAAGCCTTGCCGAAATCCATATACACCACATCAACCGGTTTTCTCTCATCTACCTGTTTGGTCATATGTTGCAATGGGAAAGTGATTGGCAACATCAATATCTTACCGAATAAATATCTAACTGCTCATTCACATATTATCCTTTCCAAAAAGCAGCTGTTTTTTGCTTTATCATGGATGACTTACTTCTACTGCTAGGAATGTAATTATATTCCCCACTCTCGGTCCTGGAATGGAATTGAAAAGAAGCAGGATCTCTCTGTCTACCCTATCAAATCCATGAATCCACTTGTAAATTTCAAGCACAGACATCCCTTCCACTTCTACACCGAGAGACTTGGGAAAACTATTATCATCGTAGCCAATTAACTTTCTGCCCAGGTTCATTCCAGAAATTCTGTGCATAAGCATCTTTGGATTGAACCTACTGGAACAGTGCACTCCAGATGGGGTTGAACTAGGACTTGACAATTTCACAAAAGAAGGCCCATCCAGAGGTATTGGACCCGGTCTGAGATCAGGCCCACCATGAGAGAATGTGGTGGCTTTCCTTCTTAAATTGCTGTTGCCTATTTGCTGTCGTCAGATCCATAATGTTCCGAGTGAGGGAATTCCAGGATTCTGATCCACCGACACTGGAGCATGGCGGGTCACGTTTCCAACTCAGGATGGCATGTAGCTTGGTGGAGTAGTTAGAGGGGGTGGTGTTCCCCTGTATCAGATGCCTTTCTCCCATGGCACGTAATTAGGGCTATGGAAAGTATTGTCTCAGGAGCGATGGTGGATTTCTACAGCTTTTGGGAGGCAGTACACAGTGTACTCTGTGTGTGTCAGTGGTGCAAAGAATGAATCTCGTGGCTGGTGGGAGCGGGAGGCCATCACATTTCTGGAGTGGTGGACTGATCTTCTAATTCTGTGCAACAACTCTCTGGAGTTCTAGAATTAAGAAACTGATGAGGAGCATTAAATTCAGTGTCAAAAATGCATCCTTACTTAGTCTGGCCTGCATATGACACTGCAACCACAGCAAAGCGTGACACTCTGACCTGGCTTTGGCGGGGGGCAATCGGAAATGGATAAATAAATGGTGTCAGCTCAGAGACATCCTCATCCTTTTTATAAAGGAATCTGTCACCCCTGAGCATCAGTAATTAGGCAGCCAGAGTGCTCTGCAGGTGTAGGTACATTCCAGTCAGTCAATCTACATAAGGAGAGCTTATTTCCTTGCTAAGAATAGGAACTGCTGATTTCTGCCAGTGGCATTTGGGTTCGAGCTTTATTTTCTCCTGGTGTCATGAGCATTTGGCGTCCTTAGACTGCAGAGAAGTGATAGAAGTTCTACCACAGGGGCTCGAAGGTGGGGACTGCTTCATTACCTAATCAGGATCATTGTCTTGAAGCAGAGAGACTGATACACAAGAAAACAAACTTTGCCATTCTCCTACAAACAGCCACTGCCCTCACTCCTTCCACCACCGCAGCAAAAGAGAGAAACCAATTTCCGAGGTCTGGACACAATTGCTTATCTAAATGCTAAAGATCAGTGCATCTGAAATGCTGGATGTTCTGCTATATATATTCCTGTTCCAAAAAGAGTGAATGTATGCTCAAATCATTAGATTTGAAGTGCGACAACAAAATTGCTGGAAAGCTTGGGTCCTGGGACTGAACAGTTTTCTCTCCACAGATGCTCCCCAAACCTGCTATTTCCTGCCCCTGCTTATTTACAAAAGAGACCTAAACATTTGCAAGGGCAGTGTCTAACATTGAGACAGGGGGCTGGTTTCACTGAAGATATTGATCAGAAGCTGGTTTGGAATAAAAAAGTCAATACAACACTGCTTACTAGCCAAAAAACCCAAACTGAACACTTGTGGAATTTCCACTACAAGGATTGCCCACCTAATTCCTACAAACAAGAGAAAAGGAGCAAACCAGTGGGGCAGGCATTGAATCAAAGGTTAATCAGAACAGAAAAACACTTCATGATCAGGTGTCAAACAGCAATACCAAGAGCCAGAAACAGCTGTGAAATTATGCAAAGTACTCAGTTGCATGGTGAACACTATTTTAATTTGCTCAGAGCACAACCAAGTTACTAGCATTATGTCACCATGTACAACATTCACATTATTGACCCCATTCAGCTGAGTGTGAGCCTGTCAAACAGGTACTCTCCCATGCCATTGTCAGGGGCTCCCAGTCTCTTCAGGTTGGTGATGTGATCTCCCAGCTTCTTGATCATCTTCACTTGCTCATCCAAGTATTGCCTCTCCAGGAAGTCACACAGCTGGAAGAGAAAATTAATCCAGAGGATCAAAAGTGTCTGAAAGTGACCCCCATGACAGATGTGACCATCACCACCATGTGGAGGTCCACTGAGGTGATGCATTTGTATGTTTGTTTTAACAGCCTGCAGGAGGCTGGGAGAAGGTAATTGGATGTTTACCCAGAGAGTGCACAAACACACCACTTTCTTCCAAGAAGAAAGTTTACAAACTCACATGAGGGTCAGTGTGGCCAGATGCGAGTTTGTGCAGATCCAGCAGACTCTGGTTCACATCCTTCTCCATCTGCAGAGCTCTCTGCATTGCCTCCAGACCATTGCTCCACTCATCCTGCTCTGGCTTCTGGAGGGATGGAAGCAGGAACAGAAAGCACAGCTCAGCAGGCAGTTCTATCATTAGTCTACATCTGATCAGTTAGTTATCCCTCATCATTGTAGGGGAGGTACTTCAGACCAACTTTACCTTGGTTAAACACCTGCCAGATGTTGTACTATTCTTTTCTTGAAGAGGAAATTTTCCAAACATATCCTACTATTCAGTGATCAGAATGATCCCCAGGCATCAGAAACATCTTCTAGATGTGGAAGGGCTGCATCAAATGCTTCCCACACCTGACAATTTTCTGTCTTACCTTTTGATAGCTCATCTTGTCCAAAGAAGCGTTAGACGCTGACATTTGCTCACCATCCAGTATTCTGGATGATCACAATTGCTGACTGTTATTCAATCACAAGTGCAAAGTATTTCCTTTTAAAGGAGCCTCATTGTGGTGAACAGCCTCCCGTTCATAGTATTTGTTCAGTCTTGAAGCTGAACATATTGAGATACCAGTCAATTGTCGTGAGCAGATTAAAAAAGGTTAGAATCCAATCTTGATGTCCTGCAGGTGGACTTGGCCTCCACGTTTATTCTGGAACGTGATCAGTTTCTCAGCATGTTCTCGCTCCTCATGGGACTGCGCCTTGAAGAACTCAGCAAAGTGACGCAGGGTAACATAATCCCGGTCAAAGTAAGAGAACTGTGGGGAGGAGAAAGGCAGGAAAAGGAAACATAGCTGAAATTCATCAATGGCACTCCTCAATCAGAAACTAACCTGGTCACCATCTTGATTCCACATTTAAGAACAAAGAAAATTACAGCACAGGAACGGGCTCTTTGACCATCCAAGCCTGCACCGATTGAGATCCGGTCTAAATCTGTCATCTCTTTTCTAAGGGTTTGTATCTCTTTGCTCCCTGCTCATCCATGTACCTGTCCCCACACATCTTAAAAGACACGAGCGTGACTGCGTCTACCACCTCCACGGGCAGCATGTGCCAGGCACCCACCAATCTCTGGGTAAAGAACTTCTCCACACATATCCACATGATAAATTGCCCGTAGGGTTCAGAGGTGTGGGGGTTATAGGGGATGGGTCTGTTTGGGATGCTTCAAAGGGGCGGTGTGGTACTTTTGGGCTAAAAGGCCTCTTTCCACACTGTGGGAATCTAACCTGATTCCCCGCTAAACTTTCCTCCTCTTACATTGAACTCGTGAACCCTAGAAAGTGAGTCTCACTCTGGCGAAAAAGCTTCTTGCTGTCCACCTTGTCTATGCCCCTCACGATTTTGTCGACCTCAAATCAGGCCACCCACCATCCCCTCAATCGCCCTCCTTCTCATGAAAATAATCCTAATCTACTCATCCTTTCTTCATAGCTAGCACCCTCCATACCAGGCAATATCCTGGTGAACCTCCTCTGCACCCCCTTCCAAATCATTCACATCCTTTTGGTAATGTGGCGACCAGAACTGTACATGCAATTACTGGAATGTGATCCTGCCAGATCTGTAAAGCAGGAAGGCTTTTTCCATGGATTACATCCTAAACAGAGGGCACACAACCAGCCAATCAGGGACACACACACACACACACCCACCAACGGCCAGGATTTGCAGTGAGGTCCAGCATTACCATCATCACCCACCTGAATAACCCCACTCTGTCCTACCTTCTCCCCAGCACTGAATTCTAACTGGTTTCTTTTTCAGTAATTCACATTTGGAGTGTGAAAACATACCACACTTGTCCTTCCTCCTACTGAATAGCTGAGAAACCTACTTCTGAGGAAGAGTCACTGGACCCAAAACATGAACTGGTTTCTCTAAGTCCTGCCAGATCTGTAAAGCTATTCCAGCTCTTTTTGTTGCTGTTTCTAATTTCCAGCAGTTGCTGTTCTTTTAGAAAAGAAAAAAACTCATTTAGGGCCAGAGCAGAGGGCAGCCTGGTGAATGGGGCAACATTTTAAGAGTGCGAGTACATTTTGCATAAAGTGAGTGAGAGTACATGTTGCTTTGAAATTTTCACACGAGGGAAAGCTTTTCTAACAAAAAAGTTGCAACCAACTTTAAGAAAAGTATAGGCTCATCAGCAACGCCAGCTCATCCCTTCACAGCATGAAGAAAAATCACTAGGGTGTACATTGTCCAGAGATAAGTGGTAAATGTCGCCCATGACTCAGTTAGAACACAACATAAACTTCAAGTTTCCAACAGAGTCGGTGTTAACAATTTTACTGGATTCACTCAGGGAAGGGCCACAGACCAGAACACATGCTACAGCTAAATCATTAAACGAGGCAAGAAAATAAACCTGAGGGTCAATGCAAATATATCACAGGCTTCAATTTGAGGTCAGATCTTCAATGTCACAAGGCTCACCGTGGAGAGATAAACATAGGAGGAACAGAGCTCCAGGTCGATCTGTTTGTGAACAGCATCCTCACAGTCCTTGTGGTAGTTCTGACACACTGGGGAAGCCATCTTCACTATCCCTACTGATTATAACCAAGATCACTCTAGAACTGAGATAATAAAATGTGAGGCTGGATGAACACAGCAGGCCAAGCAGCATCTCAGGAGCACCAAAGCTGACGTTTCGGGCCGAGACCCTTCTGAAGGGTCTAGGCCCGAAACGTCAGCTTTTGTTCTCCTGAGATGCTGCTTGGCCTGCTGTGTTCATCCAGCCTCACATTTTATTATCTTGGATTCTCCAGCATTTGCAGTTCCCATTATCTCTCACTCTAGAACTGAGTTGCTCGCCCACAAGCTCTGTATTTATACTCCTGGGGCCGTCCTGCACTCACACAGAGAGAGGCAGAACTGATGATGACTGATAGTCGCTGCCAGCCAATCAGGAACCACCCATGCATACAGGCACCAATGAGAGAGAGGGGGAGGGTGTGTTAAGCAGAGCTGATCAGAGGTGGAGATGAGAGCCAGGTCTGGATGGTTATTCTGTGATTGGACCAGGAGTTCATTCAGCCTCTCAAACCTTCTGCACCACTCAATCAGGTCATTCTCGTAAATACCCTTTGAACTCTGTGCAGGGCTTTAATGTCCTTCCTTAAATACCACGCCCAGAACTGAACACACCACTGCAAATGTGGTCGAACCAATGATTTGTAGAGGTGTAACATCTATTCCTCACTTTTATTCTGTCTGCGTTTATTTGAAAACACACATTTCACAAAAGCCTTCTTCATAGCAGCTTAGTCCCGCTCGGTCACTTTCCAATAATCATACACTTGAACCCAAAGTCCCTCTGCTCCTGTACTCACCTCAGATTTGTAACCTCAAGCCTGTTATGTCTTTCCATGTTTCTTCAACCAAAATGCATTCATCTTTTATGTTGAAATTTGAAAGCGATTGGCAACATCAAATCTTACTGAATAAAAAAATCTAACTGCTCATTCACATATTATCCTTTCCAAAACAAAGCTGTTTTTGGCTTCATGATGGATGATTTACAGCTAATACTCGGAATGTAATCATATTCCCCACTCGCAATCCTAGATGAGGATTGGAAAGAAGCAGGATCTCTCTAACTATCCTCTCAAATTCACTTGGAAACTTCAAGCACAGGCATCCTTTACACTTCTACACAGGGTGGCGGGGGCGCTTGGGCAAACATTATCATTGTAATCAATTAATCAGCTCTCTGCCCAGGTTCATTCTCAAAGTTTTGTGCATAACCAGCTTTGGGTCAAAACTGCTAGACCTGTGCAGTCCTGATGTAATTGAACTTGACAATTTCACCAAAGAACTTCTGTCCAGAGGTATGTGAACCACTCTGAGGTCAGGCTTAACATTAGATTAGAGAACATGGTGGCTTGCCTTCTTGAATTGCTGTTGCCCATGTGGCGCAGGCAGATCCACAATGTTGCCTTTGAGGGAATTCCAGGATTCTGATCTACCAATGCTGGAGGAATGGGGTTATGTTTCCAACTCAGCACAGCAAGTAGCTTGGTGTAGAAATTACAGAGCGTGATGTTCCCATGTATCAGATATCCTTCTCCCATGGCAAGTAATAGGGGCTTTAGAATGCTTTGGTGGATTTGTATAGGAATTGGGAGGTGATACCCATTGCAGTCCCCACACAGTGTTGGAAAGAGGCAATCCAGTGGCTGCTTGGAGATGGAAGCCAATCAAGTTTCTGGAGTGTTGGACTGTTCTCCTAACAACACTCTGGATTTAACTTAATGCTAATCATTAGCTTAAGTGCCAAAAACCCATCCTTAACTGGTCTGGCCTGCATATGACCCTACAACTACAGTAATTGTTTGACTCTGGCCTGGCCTTGGGACAATTAGACATGGAGAATAAACACTATCCTTTTAATAAAAAGGAGACCATCACAAATTAGGCAGCCATAGTGCAGCACATGTGCAGTCAGCTGCAGGAGCGCTGATTTCATTGTAAATAAGGTAAAAATCTGAACTGCTGTTTTCTGCCAGTGGTAGTTTGGTTCCAGCTTTATTTTCACCATGTGCCCTTGGCATTTGTTATCTCTGCATTGCAGAGCAATGCTAGAAGTTCTACCACATGGGCTCCAAGGTGCGCACTGCTGCATTTCCAAATACAGGTCATTCTAAATGACGAGAGAGACTGATACAAGGGAAAGCTGATTTTGCCATTCTCCAAGATGCAGCCACTGGACAAAGTCCTTCCACCACTGCTAAGGCAGAAAGGGGAAAAGGAGAGAGAAACCGATTCCCTACTTGTGGGAGCAATTGCTTATCAAAAAAAACTGAAAAAAGCAGTGCATCTTTGATGCTAAATGTTTTACTTGGTATTCCTGTTTGAAAGAGTGAATGTACGCACAAATATTAAATTCCAAGTGAAAGAACAAATTGCTGGAAAAACCTCACAGGTCTGGCAACACTTGTCAAAAGATGATGTGTCTCAGGTCCTGGGACCGAGAACAGTTTCCCCTGCACAGATGCTGCCATACCAGAGATTTCCGGTAGCTGCTTATCTCAACGAGACCTAAACATAGCACAGGGAAGGGCTCTAGCTCAGAAAAACATTTAGACAGGGGGCTGCTCAATCAGGGTATTGACTAGAAGCTGGTCCTGAAAAATTGATTGTCAGTACAACACTGCTTACAAGCCAAACCCAAAAACACCACAGACAACACTGAATTTCCACTACAAGGATTGCCCACTTAATTCCTATAGACAAGAGAAAAAAGAGAGCAAACTACTGGGGCAGGCATTGAATCAAAGGTTAATCAGAAATAACAGGAGGATTTAATGATCAGGTGTCAAACAGCAATACCAAGAGCCAGAAGCAGCTGTGAAATTATGCAAAGTACTCAGTTCCATGGTGAACACTACTTTAATTTGCGCAGAGCACAACCAAATTATTTGGATTATGTCACCATAAACAAAGATATTATTGACCCCACTCAGCTGAGTGTGAGCCTGTCAAACAGGTACTCTCCCGTGCCATTGGCAGGGGCTCCCAGTCTCTTCAGGTTGGTGATGTGATCTCCCAGCTTCTTGATCATCTTCACTTGCTCATCCAAGTAGTGCCTCTCCAGGAAGTCACACAGCTGGAAGACAAATAATCCAGATGATCAAAAAGGAGTCTGAAAGTGACCTCCCATCACAGATGTGACCATCATCACCAAGCAGATGTGGACTCGGGTGATGCGTTGGAAAGGTTTTGTTTTAACAGCCTGCCGGAGGCTGGGAGAAGGTAATTGGATTTTTAACCCAGAGAGTGCACAAACACACCACTTTCTTCCAAGGAAAGAGAAAGAGTTTACAAACTCACATGAGGGTCAGTGTTGCCAGAGGCGAGTTTGTGCAGATCCAGCAGACTCTGGTTCACATCCTTCTCCATCTGCAGAGCTCTCTGCATTGCCTCCAGACCATTGCCCCACTCATCCTGCTCTGGCTTCTGGAGGGAGGGAAGCAGGAACAGAAAGCACAGTTCAGCAAGCAGTTGTGTCATTAGTCTACATCAGATCAGTTAGTTATCCCTCATCATTGTAGGGGAGGTACTGCAAACCAACTTTAATTTGAAGACAACAACTAGATTTTGTACTGAGAGAATAACAAATTTTCTAAACACATTCTACTGTTAATGTAGATTCTCAGAATTCACATGTAGAGAATAGGTACCAATGGAAGTAATTCCTGGCTTCACTATTGTGGTGTGAGAAACATCTTCCAGATTCAGAAAGGCTGGACACTGCTACTTCCCACACTGCAACAATTTCCTGTCTTAGCTTTTGTTACCTCATTCTGTCTGAAGGAGAGTCATTCACATGGATATCTACTCACTATTCTGGTTCCTCTCAATTGCCCTCATAAGTGCAGAGTATTTCCTTTCACCTAAAGGAATCCTATTTTGGTGAACACCCTCCCCTTCACACAGTATTTGTTCAAGGCTAAAGCTAAATAGATGGAGATACCAGTCGATTGTAGCTGCTCACAAAAAGCTGCAAACAGAAGGCTTCAGAATCTAACCTTGATGTCCTGCAGGATGACTCGACCTCCACGTTTATTCTGGAATGCCATCAGTTTCTCAGCGTGTTCCCGTTCCTCATGGGACTGCTCCTTGAAGAACTCAGCAAAGTGATGCAGGGCAACATCATCCCGGTCAAAGTAAGAGAACTGTGGGAAGAGAGGCTAAAAGGAAACTGTCTGAAATTCATGAATGACACTCCTCACTCAGGAACTAACCTGGGCACCATCTTGATTCCACATTTAAGTGGTTAAAAACAGACAAAGCAGGAAGTCACCTTCCATGAATGATGAAGGGGACAGCTGTCTATAGCCATTAGACATCCGTGCTCTGCAGGTTAGAAACACTATTGTTCAGGAGGTGGAGACCAGTTCAGCCCCTGTCCAACTGAATGAAGGGACATGTGTTCATTAACACAACCAGAAAGCTCAGTCAGCAGTCTCATTATCACTATCACCCACCTGAATAACCGCAGTGTCCTACCACCCACTCCACAGAATTTTAACTGCTTTGTTAGAGAGAAAGAAAAAAAAACACATACATAGTCTGAAAATGTGCCTCTTCCCTCACATTGCATAGCTCAAAGCCACTTCTGAGAAAGGGTCAGTGGACCCAGAGCTTTGATTTCTTCCAGCTCTGTAGAGCTTTTCTAGCTATTTTTGTTAGTGTTTAATGTCTAGCAGCAGCTGTTCTTTTAGTTCAGGGAACTTTACATCTTGAGCACAAGACAGTCCAGTGAATAGGGCAAGGTTTTAAAAAAGGAGTATATTTGTGTCAGGAAAAGCTTTTGTTGAGAAAAGGAATACAACCAAAGTTTTACAAAAAAAAAATTGACCAAGACCAGATCATCCCTCCAGAGTTAGATGAAAAATCACCAAGGGTTACATTGTCCAGAGACAGCAAGCTGGGCATCCACATCCAGGAGCCAGTTGGACATGAAGACAATGTTCAAAACTTGACCAGAGAGTCAGTGTTAAGACCTGCACCAGATTGCAACAGGGGAAGGGCCACAGAAAATAATACATGTTACAGCTAATTCATTAACTCAGCATAAAAACCAAACAGGTCAACACTATCATAGCACAGGCTTCAATTCCACAAAGCTCACCATGGAGAGGTAAACATAGGAGGAATAGAGCTCCAGGTTGATCTGCTTGTTAACAGCATCCTCACAGTCCTTGTGGTAGTTCTGACACACTTGGGAAACCATCTTCACTATTCCTGCTCACAAGCACCAAGAAAACTCTAGAACTAAGTCTCTCTCTCCCACAGGCTCTTGTATTTATAGTCCTGGGACCATCCTGCAGTCACACAGAGAGAGGCAGAACTGATGATGACTGACAGTTGCTGCTGGCCAATCAGGAACCACCCCTGCATACAGGCACCAATGAGAGAGAGGGGGAGGGTGTGTTAAGCAGAGCTGATCAGAAGTGGAGATGAGAGCCAGGTCTGGATGGTTATTCTGTGATTGGAACAGCAGGAGGCCATTCGGCATCTCAAATCTGCTGCACCACTCACTCAGGTCATAGGTCATTTGGTTCTTTTCTAAAAGAAGTCAATTTGGTTTGAGAAAAGTTTTCACATTTTTTTTAATTAAGGTGGTTGTGAGCAACTGCACGAGGGATTCAATGAGGAAGAGGGGCATCAGTTTCTCAGCTTGTTGTGCTGGGATTTGGGAAAGAAAGTTGGGAAATTGTCTCTGGGTCATAGAAAATTATAACAGTGTCAGCTGTGGAAAAGACAGGAAGGATGTTCCTGATTATGGGGGAGTTCAGGACCAGGGTTTGCAGTCTAAGGATACATTTAGAACTGAGGTGAGGAGAAATCTCTTCACCTCGGGGGGCGAAGTGGTGGAACCTGTGGAATTCTCTGCCACAGAAAACGATTGAAGCCAAAACAGGAATTGGGGAGAGCTTTGAGGGCTGGATCAAAAGGGAATGCAGAGATGGTGAGAATATGGTGCTGAGTTATGGAATCAGCCACAATCACATGGAATGGCAGAGCAGGCTGGAAGGGATGAATGGCCGACTCAACATTTATTTTCTATGATTCCACGTTTGTGCAACCAGCGCAGCCAGGGTCTTGTGGTGAAGGGGTAATGTCCCTAGCTGTGGACCAGGAGGCCTTGGTACAAGTTCCTACCAGATCCAGAGATCTTAAATCATCTCTACAGGCAGATTTAGAAAACAACCAGAACAGGTACAGGCACAAAGGACCGAATGGCCTCCTGCTGTGCCATAACAATTCTCCGATTCTGTGGTGGGTCTGTACCTGAGCAGAATCTCCCTGCCTCCAGCTCCTGCCTGTGGATTGTCACCTCGCAGTGATGGAGAGCCTCGAGTGTTCTGTTGGTTCTCAGAGTGATACCTGAAGAAGATTTCACCTCCTGGCAGCGCCACCCAGGATGGTACGATCGAGGGGAGGGTCCTGATAAAGTGCAATGCAAAACAAGTTCCCAACGGCCATCCAGGTGGAAGATAGGTGTGTGCGATCGTTGGCTGTGACAGTGGGTGTTGGCCAGCAGTGGGGGGATCCCCAGTCAACATTTCTTTGCCAGTGGAACTGGGTCTACCTTGTGTAAAGGACCATGTCTCTGCTGGCGTGTAACAGCTTTCCCACATGGAAGTTGCCTTCTACAGGTGGAATTCAAACCCCGTCCCCAAACTCTCAGAATTTCCTGAGTGGAAATTCAGAGCGTTTTTCACAACAGGAGGCCATTCAGCCCACCGTTCCTGTAATAGCTTCTGAACGAGCTACCTGATTAGTCCCACTTTCCAGCCCTATCTCTGTCACTCTCTAAATTCGTCACTTCCAAGGACATATCCAACTCTTGTTTTGAAACCACCCATGGAATCCACCTCCGTCACTCTCCCAGGCAGCACATTCCAAATCCGAACAACTTTCTGAGTTAAGAGGTTTCTTCCCATTTCACTCTGATCTCCCCTACTGACAAACTGTGACCCCTCGTCACTGACAAGTCAACTGCTGAAATCAGAATATCGTGTTTACTCTATCAAAATTGTTCATAGTTTTGATCACGTCAACAAGGTCACCTCTCAATAAGGTCACCTGCAAGGAGATTTACCCCATTTTCCTTCATCTTTCCGTGTATCTAAAATTCCTCACTCCTGGGGTCATTCTAATAAATCTCCTTTGAACTCTTTTGAGGTTTTTCATGTCCTGCCTTGAATGCCACGCCCAGAACTGAGTACATAATGGAAAGGTGGTCTAACCAATGATTTGTAGAGGTGTAACATCAATTCGTTGCTTTTATACTCGATGCCTCAATTTGAAAACACAAGGTTCACATAAGTGGCTAAATCTCCATTAATAACAGTTTCATCCTGCCTGATCACTTTCAGATAATCACATACTTGAAACCGAAAGTCTCTGAGCTCCTGTACTCACATCAGATTTGTAACATCGAGCCTGTTTTGTCTTTCTGTGTTTCTTCTACGAAAATGCATTACTCACTTTTTTTATGTCTTGAAATTGGAAAGTGATTGGCAACATCAAACCTTGTGCAGTAAATATCTGTGCGTGCAGATATTGTCCTTTCCACAAAGTAACTGTTTTTGACATGGTCCTGGATGATGTAGTTCTCATGTGAAGATTGTCATCCCATTCTACGCACAGTCCGAGATGATCATCGAGAAGAAATGGGTTCTTTCCTCTCTACCCTGTCAAATCCATTAATCCTCCGAAAAATATCAATTACAGCCATCCCTTAACCTTCTACACAGACGGACTGGACAAGCCATTATCATGAATTAACCATCTCTCTGTCCAGGTTACTTCCAGAAATTCTGTGCATAACCATCTTTGGGTCGAACCTGCCAGAACTGTGCACTCCAGCTATGGTTGAACAGGAACTTGACAATTTCACCAAAACCTCTCCATCCAGAGGTATTTGAACCCCTCAGAGATCAGGGCCAACATTAGTTTAGAGAATGTGGTGATTTGCCTTCTTGCATTACTGTAGCCCATTTGGTGTAGGCAAATCCATACTGCTGTTAGGGAGGGAACGTGGGGTTACGATTCCAACGCCGGGTGATCGGTGGCTTGGTGTAGAATGTGGAGATGCGTGGTGTTCCTACATATCTGCAGCCCTTGTCCGATGGAAAGTAGTTATGGTTTTAAGAAGTTGTCTAAGGAGCTTTGGTAGATGGTATATATTGCAGTCTCCGCGTATGTCAGTGGTGGAAGGATTGACGAGAGTGGCTACTCGTTTGATGGAGGCTGTCAACATTCTGGAGTGTTAGACTGCTACCTGTTATCCTGAGTCTGTCTGACATCACTGAATTTCACGCACATCATTCTCATTCCAGAAGACAGGGTCCAACCAAGCCTCTTCTGGTTCACTAATGTCCTTGTTTGTAAGAAACTGCCATCCTTACCTGATCTGGCCTATGTGTAACCCCACAGCAAAGGGTTTTAATTTGAATTACTCATGGGCTGGGGGGGGGGGGGTAATCAGAGATGGATAATGTAATCAGAGATGGATAATAAATGCTGCCTGTCAGTGATAGCCTGATCCTGTTAAAGCCCTTACACAAACCAGTCACATTGTAATTCAGGATGATAAAATGTGAGGCTGGATGAACACAGCAGGCCAAGCAGCATCTCAGGAGCACAAAAGCTGACGTTTCGGGCCTAGACCCTTCATCAGAGAGGGGGATGGGGGGAGGGAACTGGAATAAATAGGGAGAGAGGGGGAGGCGGACCGAAGATGGAGAGCAAAGAAGATAGGTGGAGAGGGTGTAGGTGGGGAGGAGGCTTGGGGACCGCTTTGCAGAACACCTCCGCTCAGTTCGCAACAAACAACTGCACCTCCCAGTCGCAAACCATTTCCACTCCCCCTCCCATTCTCTTGATGACATGTCCATCATGGGCCTCCTGCACTGCCACAATGATGCCACCCGAAGGTTGCAGGAACAGCAACTCATATTCCGCCTGGGAACCCTGCAGCCATACGGTATCAATGTGGACTTCACCAGTTTCAAAATCTCCCCTTCCCCCACTGCATCCCTAAACCAGCCCAGTTCATCCCCTCCCCCCACTGCACCACACAACCAGCCCAGCTCTTCCCCCCCACCCACTGCATCCCAAAACCAGTCCAACCTGTCTCTGCCTCCCTAACCGGTTCTTCCTCTCACCCATCCCTTCCTCCCACCCCCAGCCGCACCCCCAGCTACCTACTAACCTCATCCCACCTCCTTGACCTGTCCGTCTTCCCTGGACTGACCTATCCCCTCCCTACCTCCCCACCTACACCCTCTCCACCTATCTTCTTTGCTCTCCATCTTCGGTCCCCCTCCCCCTCTCTCCCTATTTATTCCAGTTCCCTCCCCCCATCCCCCTCTCTGATGAAGGGTCTAGGCCCGAAACGTCAGCTTTTGTGCTCCTGAGATGCTGCTTGGCCTGCTGTGTTCATCCAGCCTCACATTTTATCATCTTGGAATCTCCAGCATCTGCAGTTCCCATTATCTCTGACATTGTAATTCAGGGCTGATTGACAGTGATCAGGCCACCCCGGTGCACTGTGTGGAGTCACAGGTCAGCCAGTCGACAGCAGGAGAGCTGATCTGCTTGAAAATTGAACACAAAGGTAAAAATTGGAACTGCTGATTTCTGTACATGGTATTTGTATCTTAGCTTGATTTTCTACCAGGCATCTGCAGTATTTGTCACCTCTTTGCAGGGTAATAATAGAAATTATCACACAGGGAACAAGGTGGGCACTGCTTCATTCCCAAGGCAGTTCCCAGGCATTAGCATTCTGAGACAAGGTAGATTTTTCTTTCTCCTACCTGTATAAAAAGGAAATACCGAAGAAACTAATTCCCGAGCTCTGGGAACAGTGACATAAGCAATTCCTTATCAAGAGGAAAAACCTGCAGAAAAGCAGTGTATATTACTCTTTAAAAGGAGGAATTGTACAATCTACTAAAATCAGTAACATCGAGGCATTACAACAAATTGCTGGAAAACACCTCACTGTCAGGCAACGCAACATCAAATCAAGAGATGATCACGTGTCTCATGGCCAGGTTCTGTTCAACCCTTCTCCCTCCCAATGCTGCCAAACCTGAGATTTCCCAGCAGGTTGTGTTCCTGGTTTCCAGAATCTGCTTATTTAAAAAGAGACCCAAACACATGGCCAAGGGCAGTGCATTGGATCAGTGCCTACCCTTCAGGCAAAGGACTGATTTCAGTCAGTGTATTGATTAGAAGCTGGTCCTGCAAGTACATGTCAGTAATGCTGATTTATCTGTCAACAACCTTACCAGTTATGGAATTTCCAATAAAAAGGATTGCCCACTCAATCCCCAGACACAGCAGAATCAAACACTGAGCAAGTTACTGGGGCAGGCATTGAATCAAAGGTTGTCACAAAGAACAAAGGATTGATGATCAGACATGAAAACACAGAGCTCCAAGAACCAGAAGCTATGAAAATAAAACACTGTACTCAGTTCCATGGTGAACACTATTTTAATTTGCTCAGAGCACAACTAGTCATTTAGTAGAATGAGGTCACCATGTACAACAGATATAGGTATTGACCCCATTCAGCTGAGTGAGAGCCTGTCAAACAGGTACTCTCCCATGCCATTGTCAGGGGCTCCCAGTCTCTTCAGGTTGGTGATGTGATCTCCCAGCTTCTTGATCATCTTCACTTGCTCATCCAAGTAGTGCCTCTCCAGGAAGTCACACAGCTGGAAAGCAAAGAGGGGAACTGGTTAAATCTGACCAAATGCAGATTGGGAGACCGAACAGTGAAGTGATGTCATGGAGATTGCCAAATACACACGAGAAAGTGCTCAGTTTTAGAAACAGGAGGATCTTGGTACAACCCAAGAAAACCCTCCACAATGTCAAATGAGATCTTGTGGCGAACAAAAAGGACCAAGTGTCTGATCCCTGTTTTTATTCAAAAACCCAGATTTTAAATACACCACACTCACATGAGGGTCCGTGTGGCCAGAGGCCAGTTTGTGCAGATCCAGCAGACTCTGGTTCACATCCTTCTCCATCTGCAGAGCTCTCTGCATTGCCTCCAGGCCACTGCCCCACTCATCCTGCTCTGGCTTCTGCGGGGAGGGAAGCAGGAACAGAAAGCACAGCTCAGCAGGCAGTTGTATCATTAGTCTACATCTGATCAGTTAGTTATCCCTCATCATTGTAGAGGAGGTACTACAGGCCAACTTGACCTTGGTAAAACACATGCTGTATTTGGTACTGTTCTTGAAGGGGACATTTCTAAACAGATCCTGCTAGGCTGTGATCAGAGTGATCTCAAGGCATCAGAAACATCTTCTAGATGTATAAAGGCTTCATTCTGATGAATTCAGCACCTGAAAGACCTGTTTTCCCTTTTGACACCTCATCTTGTCCAAAGCTGCAGCAGACACCGATATTTGCTCACCATCCAGAATACTGGATTATCACAATTGCCAACTATTGTTCAATCACAAGTGCAAAAGTGTTTCTTTTTAGTGAAGGGAATCTTATTGTGGTGAGCAACCTCCCATTCACACAGTATTTGTCTAATCCTGAACCTGATCATATTGAGATATCAGTCCATTGTATTGAGCTGAAAAAATTTTGAATCCAACCTTGATGTCCTGCAGAAGGACACGACCTCCACGTTTATTCTGGAATGTGATCAGCTTCTCTCCATGTTCTCGCTCCTCATGGGACTGCTCCTTGAAGAACTCAGCAAAGTGACGCAGGGCAACATCATCCCGGTCAAAGTAAGAGAACTGTGGGGGAAGAAACAGGCAGGAAGGGGAAGTGTATCTGAAATTCAATGGCACTCCTCAACCAGAAACTAACCCAGTCACCATCTTGATTCCACATTTAAGGACAAAAAAGCTGCAGCACAGGAACAGGCTCTTTGACCCTCCAAGGCTGCACCGAGCGACATCTGGTCTCAAATTGGTCATCTATTTTCATAGGGTCTCTATCCCTTTGCTCCCTGCCCATCCATGTACCTGTCCAGATAGATCTTAAGACACTAGTGTGACTGCATCTACCACTTCCACAGGCAATGTGTGCCAGGCACCCTCCAACCTCTGCGTAAAGAGCTTTCCAAACATATCCACATGATAAATTGCCCGTCGCATTCCAAGGTATGGGGGTTATAGGGGAATGGGTCTGGGTGGGATGCTTCAAGGGCCAGTGTGCACTGAGCTAAAGGGCCTGTTTCCACACTGAAAGGAATCTCACCCAATCTTCCCTGAAAAAAAAAACTTCCCTGCTCTTACTTTTGAGCTCATGACCCCTAGTAATTGAGTTCCCCACTCAAGGAAAAAGCTTCTTGCTATCCACCTTGTCTACACCCCTCATGAATTTGAGGAGCTCAATCAGGACCCCACCCCCAAATCTGCCACCTTCTAATGAAAATAATGCTCATCTACTCAACCTGTCTTCCTAGCTCACACCCTCCATACCAGGCAACATCCTGGTGAACCTCCTCTGCACCCCCTTCCAAAGCATTCACATCCTTTTATTAGTATGGCAACCAGAACTGGACATTTAATTACTGGAACATGATAGACAGGCAGAAGGTCTTCTCCCATTGAAGATAGAAGAAAGAGAGGACACACAGCCAGCCGATCAAGGACACAGCACTGTAAGAAAGAGCACGTGGATGGACAGAGCCATGAATCGCAGTGAGCGCCAGCATTACAAACATCACCCACCTGAATAACCCCACTCTGTCCTACCATCTACTCAGCACTGAGTTCTAACTGGTTTTTTTTCCTCCTGTAATTCACATTTGGAGTGTGAAAACATGCCACACTTGTCTTTCCTCCTACTGAATAGCTAGGAGGAGGATGACTTCTGAGGAAGAGTCACTGGACCCAAAACATGAACTGATTTCTCTAAATCCTGCCAGATCTGTAAAGCTATTCCAGCTGTTTTTGTTGCTGTTTCTAATTTCCAGCAGTTGCTTTTCTTTCAGAAAAGAACGAACTCATTTAGGGCCAAATCAGACGGCAGCCTGGTGAATGGGGCAAAGTTTTAAGAGTGCAAGTACATTTTGCATAGAAAAATTCACCAGGGAAATCTTCTCTTTAAAAGAAAATTGCAACCAAATTTAAGGAAAATATAGGTTTATCAGCAACATCAGCTCATCCCTTCAGAGGAAGGAGAAAAGTCACTAAGGAGTACATTGTCCAGAGATAACAAAGTGGCCATTGTCACCCAGGAGTCAGTTGCAATACAAGACAAACTTCAAGTTTCCAACAGAGTCAGTGTGAACCATTTCACTGGGATTCAGTCAGGGAAGGGCCACAGACCAAAACACATGCTACAACTAAATCATTAAACTAGGCAAGAAAATAAACCTAAGAGAGTCAATGCACATATATCACAGGCTTCAACTTGAGGTCAGGTCTTCAATGTCACAAGGCTCACCATGGAGAGGTAAACATAAGAGGAATAGAGCTCCAGGTTGATTTGCTTGTTAACAGCATCCTCACAGTCCTTGTGGTAGTTCTGACATACTTGGGAGGCCATCTTCACTATTCCCACTCAAGAAGTGAGTTGCTCTTCCACAAGCTCTGTATTTATAGTCCTGGGACCATCCTGCACTCACCCATGGAGAGGCAGAACTGATGATGACTGACAATTGCTGCTAGCCAATCAGGAACCACCCATGCATACAGGCACCAATGAGAGAGAGGGGGAGGGTGTGTTAAGCAGAGCTGATCACAGGTGGAGATCATAATCAGGTCTGGATGGTTATTCTGTGATTGGAACAGCAGGAGGCCATTCAGCATCTCAAACCTGTTGCTCCACTCAATCAGGTCATGGGTCATTTGTACAACAAGGTGTTGCGCTGGATGAACACAGCAGGTCAAGCAGCATCAGAGGAACAGGAAAGCTGATGTTTCAGATCTGGACACTTCTTCATAAGTTATTTGGCTCTTTTTTAAAAAGAACTGCATTTGGTTTGAAAAAAGCTTTAACATTTTGTTTCTAAATTAAGGTGGTTGTGACAAACTGCACGAGGAAGTCAATGAAGAAGAGGTGTCAGTTTCTCAGCCCGTTGTGCTGGGATATGAGACAGAAAGGTGGGAAATTGACTCTGGGTCATAGAAAACTGTGACAGGATCAGACAGGGCAAGGACAGGAAGGATGTTCCCAATGGGGGGGGGGAAGTCCAGGATCAGGGTATCCTGATGTAAGAGGACTGGGTTGGACATTTAAGACTGAGAAGAATACAAACCCAAAATTTACAAAAGTTCCTGGGTGGACATTCAGAGGATTTTTAATGACAGAGGCCATTCATCCCATCATGTCCGTATCGGCTTCCGAAAGAGCTACCCACCTAGACCCCCTCTCCAGCCCTATACCCTCTATATTCGTCACTTCCAAGTATATATCCAGCTCTTGTTTTGAAGCCACCTATGGGATCTACCTCTGCCACTCTCCCAGGCATCACATTCCAAATCCTAACAACCTTCTGAATAGAGAGGTTTGTCCTCATCTCAGAGCTCCATTACTGACAAACTGTGACCCCCTCATTACTGCCATAATCAACTGGTGAAAACAGAATGTCCTCCTTTACCCTGACAGAATTGTTCATTATTTTGATCACTTCCACAGAGTCACCTCTTAAACATTTATGCTCCAAGGAGATTTACCCCAATTTCTTCCATCTTTCCTTGTATCTAAAATACCTCATTCCTGGTGTCATTCTCGTAAATGCCCTTTGAACTCTGTCGAGGGCTTCAATGTCCTTCCTTAAATACCATGCCCAGAACTGAACACAACACTGCAAATGTGGTCTAACCCATGATTTGTACAGGTGTAACATCTATTCTTCGCTTTTATACTCTCTGCGTCCATTTGAAAACACACATTTCACAAAAGCCTTCTCATAGCAGCTTTGTCCTGCTCGGCCTCTTTCCAGTAATCACATACTTGAAACCAAAAGTCCCTCTGCTCTTGTACTCGCCTCAGAATTGAAACATCGAGCCTGTTTTGTCTTTCTACGTTTGTTCAAGCAAAATGCATTCATCTTTTATGTTCATATTGGAAAGCAATTGGCAACATCAAATCTGACCAAATAAAAATGTATCTGCTGATTCACATATTATCCTTTCCAAAACGAAGCTGTTTTTGGCTTTATCATAGATGATTTACTTCTAATGCGAGGATTGTAATCATATTCCCCACTCTTAGTCCTAGATGAGGATTGAAAAGAAGCAGGATCTCTCTATGTACCCTGTCAAATGCATTAATCCACTTTGAAACTTGAAGCACAGACGTCCTTTACACTTCTACACAGAGGGGCTTGGGCAAAGTATTATCATCGTAACCAATTAACTTTCTGTCCGGGGGCATTCCAGAAATTCTGTTCATAACGATCTTTGCGTCCAACCTGCTCGAACTGTGCACTCCAGATATGTTTGAACTAGAACAAAAGAACCTCCACGCTGAGATATTTGAACTGGTCCGAGATCAGGCCTAACATTAGATTCGCGAATGTGGTGGCTTGCCTTCTTGAACTGTTGTTGATTTAGTGGAGGCAGATCCCCAATGCTCCTGGTGAGGCAATGGCAGCATTTTGATCCACCAACACTAGATGAATGGGGGCTTTGGAAGGTGTTGTCTAAGAAGATTTGGTGGATTTCTACAGCATTTGTTAAACGGCACATATTGTAGTCCCTGTGTGTCAGTGGCGGAAAGAATGAATCTCGCAGCTGCTCTGAGCTGGAGGCTCTTAAGCTCCTGGCGTGTTGGACCGATACCCGTTGACCTGATTCTGTCTGAACAACTCTCTTCTGGCAATAGAACCTAATAATGAGCTTGACAATCATTGCTTGGAGCTGGAGGCCATCAAGTTTCTGGAGTGTTGGCCTGATCTCCTGATTCTATCTGACACCGCTCTGGAATTTAGAAGGTAATGAGGAGCATTCAATTCAGTGTCAAAAACCCATCCTTACCGAGCCTGGCCTGCATATGACCCTGCAAGCACAGCGATGTGTGCACCTCTGACCTGGCCTTGTGGCAATTTGAAATGGATAATAAATGCTGTCAGCTCCGAGACATCCACATCCTTTTAATAGAGGAGACTGTCACCCCTGAACATCAGGAACAAGGCAGGCACAGTGCAGTGCATGTGCTGGCACATGCAGGTCAGTTGAGAGCAGGAGAGCTGATTTCATTGAAAATAAAGAGCTAAAGATTGGAACTGCTGATTTCTCCTCGTGGTATTTGGGTTCTAACTTTACTTTCACCTGGTGTTCTTAGCCTATGTAATCTTTACGTTGCAGAGCACTGAGAAGTTGTGCCACACGTGCTCCAAGATGGGCACTGCTGCCTTGACTAACAGGTCATTCTCTCTGGCGAGTGCACGCGTGAGAGCCTGAGACAAGTGAAAACAAGTTTTCTCATTCTCTTACAGGCAGCCATGAGACTCACTCCTTCCACCAGTGATAAAGGAGCAAAGGAAATGGGAGCAAAACCACTTGTATCCTTTGTAGATAAGCAATTGCTAAAGAGATCAGTGCATCTTCCAGGCTAAATTTTTTTTACTTTATATTCTTGTTTGCAAAGTGAATGTATGCTCAAATCATTAGACTCCAAGTGCTAGAAAAAGTCACAGGTGTGGCAACATCTGTCAGGAGATGATAATGTGTCTCAGGTCCTGGCACTGAACAGTTCTTCCCCCAGGTGCAGCCAAACCTGAGATTTCCTGCAGCTGCTTATTCCAATGAGACCTGAACATTGCACAGGGCAGGGCTCCAGTTCAGTTCCCAACACTTAGCTTGACTGAGACCAGTCCCCTGCCTATTGACTAGAAGCTGGTCCTGAAAAGTTGTTTGGCTAGTAAACAGTGTTGTACTGAAAAAAAACCCGAACACTTGTGGGATTTCCACTACATTGATTGCTGACTGAATTCGTACCGACAAAAGAGGAGCAAACTACTGGGGCAGGCATTGAATTAAAGGTTAATCAGAAGTAACAGAAAAGGATTTAATGATCAGATGTGCAAACAGCAATACCAAGAGCCAGAAGCAGCTGTGAAATTAGGCAAAGTACTCAGTTCCATGGTGAACACTATTTTGATTTGCTCAGCACAACCGAGTTACTAGCATTATGTCACCATGTACAACATACACATTATTGACCCCATTCAGCTGAGTGTGAGCCTGTCAAACAGGTACTCTCCCGTGCCATTGGCAGGGGCTCCCAGTCTCTTCAGGTTGGTGATGTGATCTCCCAGCTTCTTGATCATCTTCACTTGCTCATCCAGGTAGTGCCTCTCCAGGAAGTCACACAGCTGGAAAACAAGACAAAATTAATTCAGAGGAATCTAAAAGGTGTCTGAAAGTGACCTCCCATGACAGATGTGACGATCACCACCATGTGGAGGTCCACTCAGGTGATGTATTTGAAAGTTTGTTTTAACAGCCTGCAGGAGGCTGGAGAGGTAGTTGGATTTTCACCCAGAGTGTGCACAAACACACCACTTTCTTCCAAGAAGAAAGTTTACAAACTCACATGAGGATCTGTGTGGCCAGAGGAGAGTTTGTGCAGATCCAGCAGACTCTGGTTCACATCCTTCTCCATCTGCAGAGCTCTCTGCATTGCTTCCAGACCATTGCCCCACTCATCCTGCTCTGGCTTCTGGAGGGAGGGTAGCAGGAACAGAAAGCACAATTCAGCAGGTAGTTGAGTCATTAGTCTACACTGGTTAGTCATCCCTCATCATTGTAGGAGGTACTACAAACCAATGTTAATTTGGGAAAGACTCCTAGATTTTGTACTGAGGGATTAAGAAATTTTCTAAACACATTCTACTGTGAATGTAGATTCTCAGAATTCACATGCAGAGAATAGGTACCAATGGAAGTAATTCCTGGCTTTCCTATTGTTGTGATTGGAATTGTCACAAGTTATCAGAAACATCTCCTAGATTCACAAAGGCTGGACACTGCTAGTTTCCACACCTGCAAAAGTTCCCTTTCATACTTTGTTACCTCACCTTGTCTCAAAGAGTCATTCACAGCAAAATCTACTCCCTATTCTGGTTCATTTCAATTGCCTTCTGCTGAAGAGTCACAAGGACAAAGTATTTCCTTTTGCCTGAAAGGGAATCCTATTGGAGAACACCCTCCCCTTCACTCAGGGTTTGTTCAATCCTGAAGCTAAATAGATGGAGATACCAGTCGATTGTAGCTGCTCACAACAAGCTGCAAACAGAAGGCTTCAGAATCCAACCTTGATGTCCTGCAGGAGGACTCGGCCCCCACGTTTATTCTGGAATGCCATCAGTTTCTCCGCATGTTCCCGTTCCTCATGGGACTGCTCCTTAAAGAACTCAGCAAAGTGTCGCAGGGCAACATCATCCTGGTCAAAGTAAGAGACCTGTCGAGGGGTAAAGAGGCAAGAAAGGGAAATGTCTGAAATACATCAATGCCTCTCCTCAGATACTAACCCAGTCACCATCTTGACTCCACATTTAAGTGGACAAAACTAGAGAGCCAGGAAGTCACCTTCCATGGATTATAACCCATATAACAGATACTTAGCCAGACTTCTGGAAATAAAAGGACAAAAGCCAAATGCAATCCCTCACCTGTGTTTCGGTAAGATGGTGCGATAGAGTGTGGCATGGTGCACAAAGGGGACAGCTGTCTATAACCATTACATATCCCTGTTCTGCACATGGAGACCAGTTAGACCCCTGTCCAACTGAATGAAGTGCTATGAATAATGCAGTCAGTCATTAACACAGCCAGAAATCTCAGCCAGCAGCCTCATTATCACCATCACCCACCTGAATAACCCTAGTGTCCTACCACCCACTCCACACAGAATTCTAACTGCTTTGTTGTACACGAGTTAATATTTCAAGTGTGTGCCACTTTTCATAGCTCACAAAACACACTGAGCAAGGGTCAGTGGACCCAAAATTTGACCCAATTTCTTCCACCATTCTTTGCAGATCTGTAGAACTTTTCCAGCTATTCTTGTTGCTGTTTGATTTCCAGCAGTTGCTGTTTTTAGTTAAGGGAACTTTAGATCTTGAACATAAGCCAGTCTGGCAAATGGGGCAAGGTTCAAACAAAAGGATACATTTGTGTCCTACCAGGGAAGGTTTTCTGAAGAAAAGGGATATAACCAAGTTAAATTTATCAGCAAAACCAGCTCAACCCTCCAGAGTTCAATGAAAACAATCACCAAGGGCTACACTGTCCCGAGATGGACAACTGGGGATCCACACCCAGGAGCCAGTTGTATATTAAGACAGTGTTCAAAACCTGAACAGAGAGTCAGTGTTAGGACTTGCACGAGATTGCATCAGGGGAAGGGCCACAGAAAACAATACATGCTACGGCTAAGTCACTAACCCAGCATAAAAACCCCAAACAGGTCAACACTGTTATCACACAGGCTTCAATTCCACAAAGCTCACCATGGAGAGGTAAACATAGGAGGAATAGAGCTCCAGGTTGATCTGCTTGTTAACAGCATCCTCACAGTCCTTGTGGTAGTTCTGACACACTTGGGAAGCCATCTTCACTATTCCTGCTCACAATCACAAGGACAACTCTGGAACAAAGGCCTCAATCCCCAAAGCTGTTGTGTTTCTACTCCTGAGACAACCGGCACTCACCCAGAGGGAGACCGAACTGATGATGACTGACAGTTGCTGCTAGCCAATCAGGAGCCACCCATGCATAGAGGCACCAATGAGAGAGAGGGGGAGGGTGTGTTAAGCAGAGCTGATCAGAGGTGGAGATGAGAGCCAGGTCTGGATGGTTATTCTGTGATTGGAACAGCAGGAGGCCATTCGGCATCTCAAACCTTCTGCACCACTCACTCAGGTCATGGGTCATTTGGTTCTTTTTTAAAAGAAGTAAATATGGTTTGAGAAAAGATTGCTCGTTTTGTTTTTAAATTATGGTGGTTGTGATCAACTGCAGAAGGGACTCATTGAGGAAGGGGAGTGTCAGTTTCTCAGCCTGTTGTGCTGGGATTTGGGAAAGAAAGATGGGAAATTGGCTCGGGGTCATCGAAAATTGTAACAGTGTCAGCTGTGGAAAAGACAGGAAGGATGTTCCTGATGATGGAAAAGTTCAGGACCAGGGGTCACAGCCTAAGTACACATTTAGGCCTGAGATGAGGAGAAATCTCTTCACCGAGAGAGTGGGGGGCCTGTGGAATTCTGTGCCACAGAAAACATTTGAGGCCAAAACTTTGAATGTTTTCCAGGAGCAGTTGGGTGTAGCTTTGAGGGCTGAAGGGATCAAAGAGTATGGAGAGAGAGTGGGAAGATGGGACTGAGTTATGGAATCAGCCACAATCACATGGAATGGCAGAGCAGTCTGGAGGGGGCTGAATGGCCGAATCCAACAATTTTTTTTCGATGATTCTAAGTTTGTACAACCAGTGCAGCCAGGGTATTGTGATGCAGGGGTAATGTCCCTAGCTGTGGACCAGGAAGCCTTGGTCCAAGTCCATACCAGATCCAGAGATTTTGTAACATCTCTACAGGCAGAATTAGAAAACAACCAGAACAGGTACAGGCACAAAGGACCGAATGGCCGCCTGCTGTGCCACAACAATTCTCCGATTCTGTGATGGGTCTGTACCTGAGCAGCATCTCCCTGCCTCCAGCTCCTGCCTGTGGATTGTCACCTCGCAGTGATGAAGAGCCTCGAGTGTTCTGTTGGTTCTGAGAGTGATACCTGAAGAGGATTTCACCTCCTGGCAGGGCCACCCAGGACGGTACGATCGAGGGGAGGGTCCTGGTAAAGTGCAATGCAAAACAAGTTCCCAACGGCCATCCAGGTGGAAGATAGGCGTGTGCTATCGTTGGCTGTGACGGTGGGTGAAGGTCAGCAGTGGGGGGATCCCCAGTCAACATTTCTTTGCCAGTGGAACTGGGTCTACCTTGTGTAAAGGACCATGTCTCTGCTGATGTGTAACAGCTTTCCCACATTAAAGGTGCCTTGTACAGGTGCCCACTGAGAGGAGTACAAAGCCCCTCTCCAAACTCTGAGAATTTCCTGGGGGAACATGCAGAGGATTTTTAATGATAGGAGGCCATTTGGCCCATCGTGCCTGATTCAGTTTCTGAAAGCATTCCACACGCAGCCCCACTCTCCAGCCCTATGTCTGTATCCCTCTAAATTTGCCACTTCCATATATGTATACAGCTGCTTTTCTAAAGCCACCTACGGAATCTGCGTCCATCACTCCTGTCAGCTACGCATACCAAACCCTACCAACTTTCTGAGTGAAGAGGTTTCTCCTCCTCTCACTGTGAGCTCCCTCACTGACAAATTGTGACCCCTCGTCACTAACGTATCCACTGGTGAAAACAGAATATCCCCCTTTACCCTGACAGAATTGGTGATAATTTTGATCACTTCAACAAGTGCTCCTTGCTCCAAGGAGAATAAGCGCTATTTCTTTAATCTTTCCGTGTGTCTGAAATTCCCCATTCCAGGTGTCATTATTATAAATCACCTTTGAACTCTGTCCAGGGCTTGCATGCCCTTCCTTAAAAGCCACGCCCAGAACTGAGCACATCACTGCAAATGTGGTCTAACCAATGAGTTGTAGAGGGGTATCATCAATTCCTTGCTTTTATGCTCGATGCCTCAATTTGAAAACACAAGGTTCATAGAACAATACAGCGCAGAACGGGCCCTTCGGCCCTCGATGTTGCGCCGACCTGTGAGCTAATCCAAGCCCCACCTCCTACACAATCCCGTCACCATCCATATGCTTATCCAAGGACTGTTTAAATGCCCCTAACGTGGCTGAGTTAACTACATTGGCAGGCAGTGCTTTCCACGCCCTTACCACTCTCTGAGCAAAGAACCTGCCTCTGACAAATGTCTTAAATGTATCACCCCGCAATTTGTAGCTATGCCCCCTTGTACAAGTTGAAGTCATCATCCTCGGAAAAAGACTCTCACTGTCCACCCTATCTAATCCTCTGATCATCTTGTATGTCTCTGTTAAATCCCCTCTTAGCCTACTTCTCTCCAATGAGAACAGATCCAAGTCCCTCAGCGTTTCTTCATTGGGCCTGCGCTCCAGACCAGGCAACATCCTGGTAAATCTCCTCTGCACCTTTCCCAATGCTTCCACATCCTTCCTGTAATGGGGTGACCAGAACTGCACGCAATATTCCAAATGAGGCCGCACTAGCGTTTTGTACAGTTGCAGCATGACATCACGGCTCCGGAACTCAATCCCTCTACCAATAAAACCTAACACACGGTAAGCCTTCTTATCAGCATTATCAACCTGGTGACAACTTTCAGGGATCTATGTACATGGACACCAAGATCCATCTGCACATCCACACTGCCAAGAATCTTTCCATTGACCCGGTATTCTGCCTTCCTGTTATTCCCCCAAAATTGAATCAACTAACATTTATCTGCATTGAACTCCATTTGCCACCTTTCAGCCCAATTCTGCAGTTTATCCAAGTCTCCCTGCAACGTGCAACATTCTTCCACCCCGTCCACCACTCCACCGACTTTAGTGTCATCTGCAAACTTACTAACCCATCCACCTATGCCTGCGTCCAAGTCATTTATAAAAATGACAAACAGCAGTGGTCCTAAAGCAGATCCTTGAGGCACACTACGAGTGACCTGACTCCAGGCTGGATATTTTCCATCAACCACCACTCGTTGCCTTCTCACAGAAAGCCAGTTTCTAATCCAAACTGCTAAATCTCCCTCAATCCTCTGCCTCTGTATTTTCTCCAATAGCCTACCATGTGGAACCTTATCAAAGGCTTTACTGAAGTCCATGTACACCACGTCAACTGCCCTTCCCTCATCCACATGCTTGGTTCACCACAGCCTTCTCAATAACAGCATCATCTTGGCTGGTCACTTTCAGATAATCACATACTTGAAACCCAAAGTCTCTCTGATCCTGTACTCACATCAGATTTGTAACATTGAGCCTGTTTTGTCTTTCTATGTTTCTCAAACAAAATGTGTTATTCACATATTTTTAGTGTTGAAATTAGAAAGTGATTGTCAAAGTCAAGCCTTACCCAATAAATATCTAACAGCACGTGCACATATTATCTTCTCCACAAAGAAGCTGTTTTTGACACTATCCTGGATGATTTAGTTGTAATGTGAAAATTATAATCCTATTTTGCACACAGTCCTCAATGACCATAGACAAGAAACAGATTCTGTCTGTCCACTCTGTCAAATCCATTAATCCTCTTTGAAATTTCAAACACAGCCATCCCTTAACCTTCTACACAGAGGGACTGGGACAAACCGTTATCATCAATGAACCAGCTCTCTGTCCAAGTTCATTGCAGAAATTCTGTGCATAACCATCTTTGGGTCGAAGCTGTTAGAACTGAGCACTCCAGCTGTGGTTGAGCTAGAACTTGACAATTTCACAAAAGAACCATCAGCCAGAGGTAGTTGAAACCCTCGGAGATCAGGCCTAACATTAGATGAGAGAATGTGGTGGCTTGCGTTCTTGAATTGCTGTTGCCCATTTGGTGTAGGCAGATCCCCAATGCTGTTAGGGAGGGAATTCCAGGATTCTGATCCAGCACACTAGGGGAATGGGACCATGTTTCCAACTCAGGATGGTGAATGGCTTGGTGTAGAACTTAGAGGCGGTTGTGTTCCATGTATTTGCTGCCCTTGTCCCATGGCAAGTAATGGGGGCTTTGGAAGGTGTTGTCTAGGGAGCTTTGGTGGATTTCTGCAACATTTGGTGATAGTACACATTGCAGTCCCTGTGTGTCAGTGGTGGAAGGAGTGAATCTCGTGGCTGCTCTGAGCTGGCAACTGTTAAGCTTCTGGAGTGTGGGACTGAGGCCCATTGTCCTGATTCTGTCTGAAAAACTCTCTTTGGGCATTATGAACCTAAAAATGAGCATGCAATTCCTAGTCTGAATAAAATATCCTTTTCACTGAAGTCATTCAGGGAAGGGAACTGCCAAACTGCCATCCTTACCTGGTCTGGCCAGTATATGACACCAAGCCTAAAGCACTGTAGTTGACTAATGGGCCCATGGGCAGTTCAGACAGAGGATAAATGCTGCCTGGTCAGTGACATCCTTATCCTGTCAAGGAATTGTCAGTGGTCACCCATTAGAAACCAGTGACTGATTGTGATTGACAGCAATGAGCTAGACCCAATGCAGCGTGTGTGGAGCCACATGGAGGCCAGATTACATCAGAAAGCTGATTTTCTTCACAATTAAATGTAAAGGAAATTGGAACTACTGACTTCTGCAAGTGGTATTTTGGTTTTTGCTTTATTGTCATCAGGTGTCCTCAGCATTTGTCACCTTTGCATTGCAGAGCAAGGACAGGAGTTACAGCAGATGCTTTAGAAGGTGGGCACTGCTTCATTGCCTAATAGAGGCCATAGTCATTAGCATTGTCAGGGAGAAAGCAGAGCTTTCATTCTACTGAATGGAAAGGACATACCAGAGAAACAATTCTCTAGCTCAGGAAACATGTAAATGGTAAGCAATTGCAGAAAAGCAGGTGTACCTTGCACGATTGGTCAACTTTATATCCTTGTAATGAGGAATTTTGTGACCTATTAAAGTCAGTAGGATTTAAGCAAGAGAACAAGTAGGTGCAAAACACCTCATGGCCTGGCAACAAAATCAGTCAAGAGATAAACACGTGTCTCGTGTCCCGGTTCTGTTCAACACTTCTCACTACCAAACCTGAGATTTCCCAGCAGCTTTTGTTCCTGGTTTCCAGTGTCAGCTTGGTTTTTCCAAAAATGCTGAAGATTGAATGAATGGACAGGCCTTGGCAATGCCTAATGTTTAGGCACAGGACAGATTTCAGTCATGGTTTTGAGCCGAAGCTGGTCCTGAAAAATTGTCCTGGGAAAGCTGAGGACAGATTTTGTTCTGGCATTGTCTGCAATGCAGATATTTGCCAGTTGTGGCATTTCCAAGGACAAGATTGCCCACTCAATCCCTACAGACTCTCAGCAGAAGCAAACACCGAGCAAATTACTGGGGCAGGCATTGAATCAAAGGTTGCAAGAAAGAACAGAAAATGGATTTGATTACCAGATGTTAAAACACAAAAAACCTCCAAGAACCAGAAGCTATGAAAATTACACACTGTACTCAGTTCCATGGTGAACACTCTTTTAATTTGCTCAGAGAACAACTAGTCATTTAGTAGAATGAGGTCACCATGTACAACAGATATAGATATTGACCCCATTCAACGGAGTGGCAGCCTGTCAAACATGTACTCTCCCATGCCATTGTCAGGGGCTCCCAGTCTCTTCAGGTTGGTGATGTGATCTCCCAGCTTCTTGATCATCTTCACTTGCTTATCCAAGTAGTGCCTCTCCATGAAATCACAGCTGGAAGACAAAATTAATCCAACAAGGATCAAAAAATGTCAGTGACCTCCCATGACAGAAGTGACCATCACCTCACTATGGGGGAGGGGCATGCAAGTGATGCCTTCACAAGGTTTTGTTTAAACATCCTGCAGGAGGCAGATAGAAAAATAATTGGATTCCCCACCCTGGAAGTACACAAACAGATCACTTTCTTCCAGGAAAGGGATAAAACCTCACATGAGGGTCTATGTGGTCAGAGGCAAGTTTGTGCAGATCCAGCAGACTCTGGTTCACATCCTTCTCCATCTGCAGAGCTCTCTGCATCACCTCCAGACCATTGCCCCACTCATCCTGCTCTGGCTTCTGGAGGGAGGGAAGCAGGAACAGAAAGCACAGCTCAGCAGGCAGTTGTATCATTAGTCTACATCTGATCAGTTAGTTATCCCTCATCATTTCCAGGGGTTACATTCAGACAAAAAATTTTACTTGGATACAAAAACCCTCTAGATTTTATGCTGGTCTGAGAATAAAGAAATGTTAACATATCCCACTGTTACTGTGAATTCTGAAAGAAGTCGTATCTAGAATCAGTCGCAATGGAAGTAATCCCTTGCTTTACTGTTTGATGTAGTGACCAGAATGGTCCCAAGGCATTACAAACCTCTTCTGGATGTAGTGAGGTTGGATGCTGCTGCTTTTTGTAGCTGCAAGTTCTCAGCCTTACCTTTTGTTACCTCACCTTGTCCATATAGAGTCACATACAGGGACATGTGCTCACCATCCAGTAGCCTGGATCATCTGAATTGCCTTCTGCTATTGAGTCACAAATGCAAAGTATTTCCCTTTTCCCTAAACAAATCCTGTTTTGGTGAACAACTTGCCCTTGACATAGTATTTGATCAATCCTGAAGCTAAATAGATGGAGATACCAGTCGATTGTAGCTGCTCAAAAAGCTGCAAACAGACAGACATTCTCAGAATCCAACCTTGATGTCCTCGGGAGGACTCAGCCTCCACGTTTATTCTGGAATGCCATCAGTTTCTCAGCGTGTTCCCGCTCCTCATGGGACTGCTCCTTGAAGAACTCAGCAAAGTGATGGAGGGCAACATCATCCTGGTCAAAGAGAGAGAACTGCAAACAGACAAAATGGGAAGTAAATTTCACTCAATTCAGCTTGGTTTTGCTCACGAAATGGAAGTTAGATGGACAGTAAGAAGACAGGTATTTACATTTATGGTCATCCATAAACTAAACTAGACAGATATTTGTTCAAACATCTAGAAATAAAGATTAAGTAGCACCCGCTACAACCCCTGGTCGGTGACTTGGTGAGACAGTGCACGGTGACGGTCACAGCTGGCAACAGGCATTAGACATCCCTGCACTGCAGGTCAGAAACACTATTACCCAGTGCTGGAAGCCAATCAGGGCATTGTCCAACAGAACGAAGGGACATGTGCATGTTGACCAAGAGAAGCTGAAATCTGAGCTCCTCACATTACCAACATCACTCATCTGATTTAGCCCCACTGTCCTAACACCTCATCTGCACAAGAGACAGTGACTGATTTTTGTTCCAGATAATCCATCTTGGGAGTGGAAAAAGTCTGCTCCTCATAAGTAGCAACTAAAAACCATGAAGGAAAGGTCACCGGACCAAAAACAGGAACTGATTTCTCACCACAGATCCTACCAGACCCACTAAGCTTTTCCAGCAGCTCATTTTAGTCTTTTATTTCCAGTAGTTAATCACAGTTAGGATGTTTATTAAAAAAAAGGCTTCATTAAAAGGACAAGATATAAAAAGTTAGATTTGGACTGATGCAAGCTTCCACAAGGATGTAAATGATTTCAAATATAAATGGGCCATTGATATCAACATGGAAGGAGGAGTTGAATTAAGAAGCAGAACCAGGCCATCCCTCAGCACCAAAAATGTGCTCTGCCCAGAATTACAACATACTGGGGACTCCTAGACAAGAGCCAGCTCCAACACAAGACAAGCTTAAAATTGCTACAGAATTAGCATTAAGAGCACTCACTGGATTCATTCCAGGAAGGACAACAGACAAGATATATGGTAGTACTAAATCATTGAGCAAGAAGCCACTTAAAGGCTCAGTACAATCATATCACAGCCCTAACACTGAAATAGACCATTCAAGATCACAAGTCTCACCATGGAGAGGTAAACATAGGAGGAATAAAGCTCCAGGTTGATCTGCTTGTTCACAGCATCCTCACAGTCCTTGTGGTAGTTCTGACACGCTTGGGAGGCCATCATCACTAGCCTTGTTCATTAAAACCAAGACCACCCCAGAACTGAGTTGCTCCCCGACAAGCTCTGTATTTATACTCCTGGGGGCCATCCCGCACTGACACAGAGAAGGGCAGAACTGATGATGACTGGCAATTGAAAAAAGCTTTAACATTTTGTTTCTAAATTAAGGTGGTTGTGACAAACTGCACGAGGAAGTCAATGAAGAAGAGGTGTCAGTTTCTCAGCCTGTTGTGCTGGGATATGAGACAGAAAGGTGGCAAATTGGCTCTGGGTCATAGAAAACTGTGACAGGATCAGACGGGGCAAGGACAGGAAGGATGTTCCCAATGATGGGGGAGTCCAGGATCAGGGTATCCTGATGTAAGAGGACTGGGTTGGACATTTAAGACTGAGAGGAATACAAACCCAAAATTTACAAAAGTTCCTGGGTGGACATTCAGAGGATTTTTAACGACAGAGGCCATTCAGCCCATCATGTCCGTATCGGCTTCCGAAAGAGCTACCCACCTAGTCCCCCTCTCCAGCCCTATACCCTCTATATTCGTCACTCCCAAGTATATATCCAGCTCTTGTTTTGAAGCCACCTATGGGATCTACCTCCGCCACTCTCCCAGGCATCAGATTCCAAATCCTAACAACCTTCTGAATAGAGAGGTTTGTCCTCATCTCAGAGCTCCCTTACTGACAAATTGTGACCCCTCATCACTGCCGTATCAACTGGTGAAAACAGGGTATCCTCCTTTACCCTGCCAGAATGTTCATTATTTTTGTCACTTCAACGGGGACACCTCTTAATCAACTATGCTTCAAGGAGATTTATCCCAATTTCCTTCATCTTTCCTTGTATCTAAAATCCCTCATTCCTGGTGTCATTCTCGTAAATGCCCTTTGAACTCTGTCGAGGGCTTTAATGTCCTTCCTTAAATACCATGCCCAGAACTGAACACAGTACTGCAAATGTGGTCTAACCCATGATTTGTGGAGGTGTAACATCTATTCCTCGCTTTTATACTCTCCGCATCTATTTGAAAACACACATTTCACAAAAGCCTTCTTCATAGCAGGTTAGTCCCGCTCGGCCACTTTCAGATAATCACATACTTGAAACCCAAAGTCCCTCTGCTCCCGTACTCACCTCAGATTTGTAACATCGAGCCTGTTTTGTCTTTCTATGTTTCTCAACCAAAATGCATTAATCTTTTATGTTATAGAACATAGAACATTACAGCACAGTACAGGCCCTTCGGCCCTGACGTTGTGCCGACCTGTCATACCGATCTGAAGCTCATCTAACCAACACTATTCCACGTACGTCCATATGCTTGTCCAATGACGACTTAAATGTACTTAAAGTTGGTGAATCTACGACCGTTGTAGGCAAAGCGTTCCATACCCTTACTATTCTCTGAGTAAAGCAACTACCTCTGACATCTGTCCTATATCTTTCACCCCTCAATTTAAAGCTATGCCCCCTCGTGCTCGCCGTTTCCGTCCTAGGGAAAAGGCTCTCCCTATCCAACCTGTCTAACCCTTTGATTATCTTATATGTCTCAATTAAGTCACCTCTCAACCTTCTTCTCTCTAACGAGAACAGCCTCAAGTCCCTCAGCCTTTCCTCGTAAGACTTTCCCTCCATACCAGGCAACATCCTAGTAAACCTCCTCTGCACCCTTTCCAAAACTTCCACATCCTTCTTATAACGCGGTGACCAGAATTGTACGCAATGCTCCAAGTGCGGCCGCACCAGAGTTTTGTACAGCTGCAGCATAACCTCTTGGTTCCGGAACATGATCCCTGGATTCATAAAAGCTAAAACACTGTATGCCTTCTTAACAACCCTGTCAACCTGGGTGGCAACTTTCAAGGATCTGTGTACATGGTCACCGAGATCTCTCTGCTCATCTACACTACCAAGAATCTTACAGTACTTTGCCTTCCGGTTCCTCCTACCAAAGTACAACACCTCACACTTGTCCGCATTAACCTCCGTTTGCCACCTCTCAGCCCAGCTCTGCAACTTATCTACGTCTCTCTGTAACCTACAACATTCTTCGTCACTATCCACATCTCCACCGACCTTCGTGTCGTCTGCAAATTTACTAACCCATCCTTCTACGTTTATAAAAACGACAAACAGCAGTGGACCCAGCACCGACCCTTGCGGTACACCGCGAGTAACCGGTCTCTAGGATGAACATTTCCCATCAACCACCACGCTGTCTTCTTTCAGCAAGCCAATTTCTGATCCAAACTGCTATATCTCCCACAATCCCATTCCTCCGTATTTTGTACAATAGCCTAATCGAAAGCCTTGCCGAAATCCATATACACCACATCAACCGGTTTTCTCTCATCTACCTGTTTGGTCATATGTTGCAATGGGAAAGTGATTGGCAACATCAATATCTTACCGAATAAATATCTAACTGCTCATTCACATATTATCCTTTCCAAAAAGCAGCTGTTTTTTGCTTTATCATGGATGATTTACTTCTACTACTAGGAATGTAATCATATTCCCCACTCTCGGTCCTGGAATGGAATTGAAAAGAAGCAGGATCTCTCTATCTACCCTATCAAATCCATGAATCCACTTGTAAATTTCAAGCACAGACATCCCTTCCACTTCTACACCGAGAGACTTGGGAAAACTATTATCATCGTAGCCAATTAACTTTCTGCCCAGGTTCATTCCAGAAATTCTGTGCATAAGCATCTTTGGATTGAACCTACTGGAACAGTGCACTCCAGATGGGGTTGAACTAGGACTTGACAATTTCACAAAAGAAGGCCCATCCCGAGGTATTGGACCCGGTCTGAGATCAGGCTCACCATGAGAGAATGTGGTAGCTTTCCTTCTTGAATTGCTGTTGCCTATTTGCTGTCGTCAGATCCATAATGTTCTGAGTCAGGGAATTCCAGGATTCTGATCCACCAACCCTGGAGCATGGCGGGTCACGTTTCCAACTCAGGATGGCATGTCGCTTGGTGGAGTAGTTAGAGGGGGTGGTGTTCCCCTGTATCAGATGCTTTTCTCCCATGGCACGTAATTAGGGCTATGGAAAGTATTGTCTCAGGAGCGATGGTGGATTTCTGCAGCTTTTGGGAGGCAGTACACAGTGTACTCTGTGTGTGTCAGTGGTGCAAAGAATGAATCTCGTGGCTGGTGGCAGCGGGAGGCCATCACATTTCTGGAGTGGTGGACTGATCTTCTAATTCTGTGCAACAACTCTCTGGAGTTCTAGAATTAAGAAACTGATGACTAGCATTAAATTCAGTGTCAAAAAATGCATCCTTACTTAGTCTGGCCTGCATATGACACTGCAACCACAGCAAAGCGTGACACTCTGACCTGGCTTTGGCGGGGGGCAATCGGAAATGGATAAATGGTGTCAGCTCAGAGACATCCTCATCCTTTTTATAAAGGAATCTGTCACCCCTGAGCATCAGTAATTAGGCAGCCAGAGTGCTCTGCAGGTGTAGGTACATTCCAGTCAGTCAATCTACATCAGGAGAGCTTATTTCCTTGCTAAGAATAGGAACTGCTGCTTTCTGCCAGTGGCATTTGGGTTCGAGCTTTATTTTCTCCTGGTGTCATGAGCATTTGGCGTCCTTAGACTGCAGAGAAGTGATAGAAGTTCTACCACAGGGGCTCGAAGGTGGGGACTGCTTCATTACCTAATCAGGATCATTGTCTAGAAGCAGAGAGACTGATACACAAGAAAACAAACTTTGCCATTCTCCTACAAACAGCCACTGCCCTCACTCCTTCCACCACCGCAGCAAAAGAGAGAAACCAATTTCCCAGATCTGGACACAATTGCTTATCTAAATGCTAAAGATCAGTGCATCTGAAATGCTGGATGTTCTGCTATATATATTCCTGTTCCAAAAAGAGTGAATGTATGCTCAAATCATTAGATTTGAAGTGCGACAACAAAATTGCTGGAAAGCTTGGGTCCTGGGACTGAACAGTTTTCTCTCCACAGATGCTCCCCAAACTTGCTATTTCCTGCCCCTGCTTATTTACAAAAGAGACCTAAACATTTGCAAGGGCAGTGTCTAACATTGAGACAGGGGGCTGGTTTCACTGAAGATATTGACCAGAAGCTGGTTTGGAATAAAGAAGTCAATACAACACTGCTTACTAGCCAAAAAAACCCAAACTGAACACTTGTGGAATTTCCACTACAAGGATTGCCCACCTAATTCCTACAAACAAGAGAAAAGGAGCAAGCCAGTGGGGCAGGCATTGAATCAAAGGTTAATCAGACAGAAAAACACTTCATGATCAGGTGTCAAACAGCAATACCAAGAGCCAGAAGCAGCTGTGAAATTATGCAAAGTACTCAGTTGCATGGTGAACACTATTTTAATTTGCTCAGAGCACAACCAAGTTACTAGCATTATGTCACCATGTACAACATACACATTATTGACCCCATTCAGCCGAGTGTGAGCCTGTCAAACAGGTACTCTCCCATGCCATTGTCAGGGGCTCCCAGTCTCTTCAGGTTGGTGATGTGATCTCCCAGCTTCTTGATCATCTTCACTTGCTCATCCAAGTATTGCCTCTCCAGGAAGTCACACAGCTGGAAGAGAAAATTAATCCAGAGGATCAAAAGTGTCTGAAAGTGACCCCCATGACAGATGTGACCATCACAACCAGGTGGAGGTCCACTGAGGTGATGCATTTGTAAGTTTGTTTTAACAGCCTGCAGGAGGCTGGGAGAAGGTAATTGGATTTTTACCCAGAGAGTGCACAAACACACCACTTTCTTCCAAGAAGAAAGTTTACAAACTCACATGAGGGTCAGTGTGGCCAGAGGCGAGTTTGTGCAGATCCAGCAGACTCTGGTTCACATCCTTCTCCATCTGCAGAGCTCTCTGCATTGCCTCCAGACCACTGCCCCACTCATCCTGCTCTGGCTTCTGGAGGGAGGGAAGCAGGAACAGAAAGCACAGTTCAGCAGGCAGTTGTATCATTAGTCTACATCTGATCAGTTAGTTATCCCTCATCATTGTAGGGGAGGTACTGCAAACCAACTTTAATTTGAAGACAACTAGATTTTGTACTGAGGGAATAACAAATTTTCTAAACACATTCTACTGTTAATGTAGATTCTCAGAATTCACATGCAGAGAATAGGTACCAATGGAAGTAGTTCCTGGCTTCACTATTGTGGTGTTAGAAACATCTTCCAGATTCAGAAAGGCTGGACACTGCTACTTTCCACAGTGCAACAATTTCCTGTCTTAGCTTTTGTTACCTCATTCTGTCTGAAGGAGAGTCATTCACATTGATATCTACTCACTATTCTGGTTCCTCTCAATTGCCCTCATAAGTGCAGAGTATTTCCTTTCAACCTAAAGGAATCCTATTTTGGTGAACACCCTCCCCTTCACACAGTATTTGTTCAAGGCTAAAGCTAAATAGATGGAGATACCAGTCGATTGTAGCTGCTCACAAAAAGCTGCAAACAGAAGGCTTCAGAATCTAACCTTGATGTCCTGCAGGATGACTCGACCTCCACGTTTATTCTGGAATGCCATCAGTTTCTCAGCGTGTTCCCGTTCCTCATGGGACTGCTCCTTGAAGAACTCAGCAAAGTGATGCAGGGCAACATCATCCCGGTCAAAGTAAGAGAACTGTGGGAAGAGAGAGGCTAAAAGGAAACTGTCTGAAATTCATGAATGACACTCCTCACTCTGGAACTAACCTGGGCACCATCTGGATTCCACATTTAAGTGGTTAAAAAAACAGACAAAGCAGGAAGTCACCTTCCATGGATGATGAAGGGGAGAGCTGTCTAGAGCCATTAGACATCCCTGCTCTGCAGGTTAGAAACACTATTGTTCAGGAGGTGGAGACCAGTTCGGCCCCTGTCCAACTGAATGAAGGGACATGTGTTCATTAACACAACCAGAAAGCTCAGTCAGCAGTCTCATTATCACTATCACCCACCTGAATAACCGCAGTGTCCTACCACCCACTCCACAGAATTTTAACTGCTTTGTTAGAGAGAAAGAAAAAAAAACACATACATAGTCTGAAAATGTGCCCCTTTCCTCACATTGCATAGCTCAAAGCCACTTCTGAGAAAGGGTCAATGGACCCAGAGCTTGGATTTCTTCCAGCTCTGTAGAGCTTTTCTAGCTATTTTTGTTAGTGTTTAATGTCTAGCAGCAGCTGTTCTTTTAGTTCAGGGAACTTGACATCTTGAGCACAAGACAGTCCGGTGAATAGGGCAAGGTTTTAAAAAAGGAGTATATTTGTGTCAGGAAAAGCTTTTGTTGAGAAAAGGAATACAACCAAAGTTTTACAAAAATTAATTATTGACCAAGACCAGATCATCCCTCCAGAGTTAGATGAAAAAAATCACCAAGGGTTACATTGTCCAGAGACAGCAAGCTGGGCATCCACATCCAGGAGCCAGTTGGACATGAAGACAGTGGTCAAGTTTTGAACAGAGAGTCAGTGATAAGACCTGCACTAGATTGCAACAGGGGAAGGGCCACAGAAAATAATACATGATACAGCTAATTCATTAACTCAGCATAAAAACCAAACAGGTCAACACTATCATAGCACAGGCTTCAATTCCACAAAGCTCACCAGGGAGAGGTAAACATAGGAGGAATAGAGCTCCAGGTTGATCTGCTTGTTAACAGCATCCTCACAGTCCTTGTGGTAGTTCTGACACACTTGGGAAACCATCTTCACTATTCCTGCTCACAAGCACCAAGAAAACTCTAGAACTAAGTCTCTCTCTCCCACAGGCTCTTGTATTTATAGTCCTGGGACCATGCTGCAGTCACACAGAGAGAGGCAGAACTGATGATGACTGACAGTTGCTGCTGGCCAATCAGGAACCACCCCTGCATACAGGCACCAATGAGAGAGAGGGGGAGGGTGTGTTAAGCAGAGCTGATCAGAGGTGGAGATGAGAGCCAGGTCTGGATGGTTATTCTGTGATTGGAACAGCAGGAGGCCATTCGGCATCTCAAACCTTCTGCACCACTCACTCAGGTCGTGTGTTATTTGGTTCTTTTTTAAAATAAGTCAATTTGGTTTGAGAAAAGTTTTCACATTTTTTTTAATTAAGGTGGTTGTGAGCAACTGCATGAGGGATTCAATGAGGAAGAGGGGCATCAGTTTCTCAGCTTGTTATGCTGGGATTTGGGAAAGAAAGTTGGGAAATTGTCTCTGGGTCATAGAAAATTGTAACAGTGTCAGCTGTGGAAAAGACAGGAAGGATGTTCCTGATTATGGGGGAGTTCAGGACCAGGGTTTGCAGTCTAAGGATACATTTAGAACTGAGGTGAGGAGAAATCTCTTCACCTCGGGGGGCGGGGTGGTGGATCCTGTGGAATTCTCTGCCACAGAAAAGGATTGAAGCCAAAACAGGAATTGGGGAGAGCTTTGAGGGCTGGATCAAAAGGGAATGCAGAGAGGGTGAGAATATGGTGCTGAGTTATGGAATCAGCCACAATCACATGGAATGGCAGAGCAGGCTGGAAGGGATGAATGGCCGACTCAACATTTATTTTCTATGATTCCACGTTTGTGCAACTAGCGCAGCCAGGGTCTTGTGGTTAAGGGGTCATGTCCCTAGCTGTGGACCAGGAGGCCTTGGTACAAGTTCCTACCAGATCCAGAGATCTTAAATCATCTCTACAGGCAGATTTAGAAAACAACCAGAACAGGTACAGGCACAAAGGACCGAATGGCCTCCTGCTGTGCCATAACAATTCTCCGATTCTGTGGTGGGTCTGTACCTGAGCAGAATCTCCCTGCCTCCAGCTCCTGCCTGTGGATTGTCACCTCGCAGTGATGGAGAGCCTCAAGTGTTCTGTTGGTTCTCAGAGTGATACCTGAAGAAGATTTCACCTCCTGGCAGCGCCACCCAGGATGGTACGATCGAGGGGAGGGTCCTGATAAAGTGCAATGCAAAACCAGTCCCCAGCGGCCATCCAGGTGGAAGATAGGTGTGTGCGATCGTTGGCTGTGACAGTGAGTGTTGGTCAGCAGTGGGGGGATCCCCAGTCAACATTTCTTTGCCAGTGGAACTGGGTCTACCTTGTGTAAAGGACCATGTCTCTGCTGGCGTGTAACAGCTTTCCCACATTAAAGGTGCCTTCTACAGGTGGAATTCAAACCCCGTCCCCAAACTCTCAGAATTTCCTGAGTGGAAATTCAGAGCGTTTTTCACAACAGGAGGCCGTTCAGCCCACCGTTCCTGTAATAGCTTCTGAAAGAGCTACCTGATTAGTCTCACTTTCCAGCCCTATCTCTGTCACTCTCTAAATTCGTCACTTCCAAGGACATATCCAACTCTTGTTCTGAAACCAACCATGGAATCGACCTCCGTCACTCTCCCAGGCAGCACATTCCAAATCCGAACAACTTTCTGAGCAAAGAGTTTTCTAACCATTTCACTCTGATCTCCCCTACTGACAAACTGTGACCCCTCGTCACTGACAAGTCAACTGCTGAAATCAGAATATCCTGCTTTACTCTGACAAAATTGATCATAGTTTTGATCACGTCAATAAGGTCACCTACAAGGAGATTTCCCCCATTTTCCTTAATCTTTCCGTGTATCTAAAATTCCCCATTCCTGGGGTCATCGTAATAAATCACCTTTGAACACTTTTGAGGTTTTTCACATCCTTCCTTGAATGTCACGCCCAGAACTGAGTACATAATGGAAATGTGGTCTAACCAATGATTTGTAGAGGTGTAACATCAATTCGTTGCTTTTATACTCGATGCCTCAATTTGAAAACACAAGGTTCACAAAAGTGGCTCAATCTCCATTAATAACAGCTTCATCCTGCCTGACCACTTTCAGATAATCACATACTTGAAACTGAAAGTCGCTGAGCTCCTGTACTCACATCAGATTTGTAACATCGAGCCTGTTTTGACTTTGTGTTTCTTCGACAAAAATGCATTACTCACTTTTTTTTGTTGAAATTGGAAAGTGATTGGCAACATCAAACCTTGTGCAGTAAATATCTGTGTGTGCAGATATTGTCCTTTCCACAAAGAAATTGTTTTTGATATTATCCTGGATGATGTAATTCTAATGTGAAGATTGTCATCCCATTCTGCGCACAGTCCGAGATGATCATTGAGAAGAAATGGGTTCTTTCCTCTCTACCCTGTCAAATCCATTAATCCTCTGAAAATTATCAATTACAGCCATCCCTTAACTTCCTACACAGAGGGACTAGACAAGCCATTATCATGAATTAACCATCTCTCTGTCCAGGTTACTTCCAGAAATTCTGTGCATAACCATCTTTGGGTCGAACCTGCCAGAACTGTGCACTCCGGCTGTGGTTGAACAGGAACTTGACCATTTCACCAAAACCTCTTCATCCAGAGGTATTTGAACCCCTCAGAGATCAGGGCCAACATTAGTTTAGAGAATGTGGTGCCTTGCCTTCTTGCATTACTGTTGCCCATTTGGTGTAATCAAACCCATACTGCTGTTCGGGAGGGAACCTGGGAGCGATGTTTCCAACACCAGCTGATCGGTGGTTTGGTGTAGAACGTGGTGTTCCCACATATCATCTGCCCTTGTCCGATGGAAAGTAGTTACGGTTTTAAGAAGTTGGCTGAGGAGCTTTGGTGGATTCCTACAGCATTTGGTAGATGGTATATATTGCAGTCTCTGCGTATGTCAGTGGTGGAAGGATAGACGAAAGTGGCTGCTCGTTTGCTGGAGGCTGTCAACATTCTGGAGTGTTAGACTGCCACCTGTAATCCTGATACTGTCTGACTTGACAGAATTTCATGCACATCATTCTCTTTCCCGAAGAGATGGTCCAAACAAGCCTCTTCTGGTTCACTAATGTCCTTGTTCGTAAGAAACTGCCATCCTTACCTGATCGGGCCTTTGCGTAACGCCACAGGCAGAGCAAAGGGGTTTAATTTGAATTACTCATGGGCTGGGTGGGTAATCAGAGATGGATAATAAATGCTGCCCGTCAGTGATATCCTGATCCTGTTAAAGCACTTACACAAACCAGTCACATTGTAATTCAGGGCTGATTGATCGTGATTAGGCCCCCACAGTGCACTGTTTGGAGTCACAGGTCAGCCAGATCAGCTCTCCTGCTGAAGATTAATAAACGTAAAAATTGGAACTGCCGATTCTGCACATGGTATTTGTATTTTAGCTTGATTTTCCACCAGGCATCCTCAGTATTTGTCACCTCTTCGTTGCAGGGTAATAATAGAAATTATCACACAGGGAACGAGGTGGGCACCGCTTCATTCGCATGGCCGTTCCTAGACGTTAGCATTCTAAGAGAAGGTAGATTTTTCCTTCTCCTACATGTATAAAGGAAATACTGAAGAAACTAATTCCCTAGCTCTGGGAACAATGACATGAGCAATTGCTTATGTCAAAGAAAAAAAGAGACTGTGGAAAAGCATTGTATCTTAGTCTTGTAAGGAGGAATTTTACAAACTACTAAAATCACTAACATCTAGGCATGAGAACAAATTGCTGGAAAACACCTCACTGTCAGGCAACAAAGTCAATCAAGAGATGATTGAGTGTCTCATGTCCAGGTTCTGTTCAACCCTTCTCCCTACCAATGCTGCCCAACCTGAGATTTCCCAGCAGGTTGTGTTCCTGGTTTCCAGAATCTCCTTATTTAAAAGAGATGCAAACACATGGCCAAGGGCAGTGCATTAGATCAGTGCCTACCCTTTAGGCAAAGGAATGATTTCAGTCAGTGTATTGATTAGAAGCTGGTCCTGCAAACTTGTCCCTGTGAGTACATGTCAGTAATGCTGATTTATCTGTCAACAACCTTACCAGTTATGGAATTTCCAATTAAAGGATTGCCCACTCAATCCCCAGACACAGCAGAATCAAACACTGATCAAGTTACTGGGGCAGGCATTGAGTCAAAAGCTTGTCACAAAGAACAAAGGATTGATGATCAGACATTAAAACACAAAAAGCTCCAAGAACCAGAAGCTATGAAAATTACACACTGTGCTCAGTTCCATGGTGAACACTATTTTAATTTGCTCAGAGCACAACTAGTCATTTAGTAGAATGAGGTCACCTTGTACAACAGATATAGATATTGACCCCATTCAGCTGAGTGTGAGCCTGTCAAACAGGTACTCTCCCATGCCATTGTCAGGGGCTCCCAGTCTCTTCAGGTTGGTGATGTGATCTCCCAGCTTCTTGATCATCTTCATTTGCTCATCCAGGTAGTGCCTCTCCAGGAAGTCACACAGCTGGAAGACAAAGAGGGGAACTGGTTAAATCTGACCAAATGCAGCTTGGGAGACCGAGCAGTGAAGTGATGTCATGGAGATTGCCAAATACTTTCGAAAGTGCTCAGTTTTAGAAACAGGAGGATGTTGGTATAACCCAAGAAAACCCTCCACAATGTCAAATGAGATCTTGTGGCTAACAAAAAGGACCAAGTGTCTGATCACTGTTTTTATTCAGAAACCCAGATTTAAATACACCACACTCACATGAGGGTCTGTGTTGCCAGAGGCCAGTTTGTGCAGATCCAGCAGACTCTGGTTCACAACCTTCTCCATCTGCAGAGCTCTCTGCATTGCCTCCAGACCATTGCCCCACTCATCCTGCTCTGGCTTCTGGAGGGAGGGAAGCAGGAACAGAAAGCACAGCTCAGCAGGCAGTTGTATCATTAGTCTACATCTGATCAGTTAGTTATCCCGCATCATTGTAGGGGAGGTACTACAGGCCAACTTGACCTTGGTGAAACACCTGCTGTATTTGGTACTGTTCTTGAAGGGGACATTTCTAAACAGATCCTGCTATGCTGTGATCAGAGTGATATCAAGGCATCAGAAACATCTTGAGATGTATAAAGGCTTCATACTGATGCTTTCCGCACCTGAAAGATTTCTGTTTTCCCTTTTGACACCTCATGTTGTCCAAAGCAGCGTTAGACACCGATATGTGCTCACCATCCAGAATACTGGATTATCACAATTGCCAACTATTGTTCAATCACGTGCAAAAGTGTTTCCTTTTAGTGAAGGGAATCGTATTGTGGTGAGCAACCCCCCCATTCATACAGTATTTGCTCAGTCCTGAAGCTAAACAGATTGAGCGAGCCACAATTGAGTGGTATTTCACGAAAAGCTGCAAACAGAAGGCTTCAGAATCTAACCTTGATGTCCTGCAGGAGGATTCGGCCCCCACGTTTATTCTGGAAAGCCATCAGGTTCTCAGTGTGTTCCCGCTCCTCATGGGACTGCTCCTTGAAGAACTCAGCAAAGTGACGCAGGGCAACATCATCCCGGTCAAAGTAAGAGAACCGTGGGGAAGAGAAAGGCAGGAAAGGGAAACATATCTGATGTTAATCAATGGCACTCCTCAATCAGAAACTAACCTGGTCACTATCTTGATTCTACATTTAAGAACAAAGAAAATCACAGCACAGGAACAGGCCCTTCGGCCCTCCAAGCCTGCACCGATCGAGATCCTGTGTAAGTCTGTCATCTCTTTTCTAGGGTCAGTATCCCTTTGCTCCCTGCCCATCCATGTACCTGTCCTGATACATCTTAAAAAGACACTTGCGTGACTTCGTCTACCACCTCCACAGGCAAAGTGTGCCAGGCACCCTCCAACCTCTGCGTAAAGAGCTTGCCACACATCCACATGATAAATTGCCCGTAGCGTTCAGAAGTGTGGGGGGTTTTGGTGGGATGCTTCAAGGGCCAGTGTGGACATTTTTGGCTTAAAGGGCCTGTTTCCACACTGTAGGCAATCTAACCAAATCCCCTCTAAACTTTGCTCTTATTTTGAACTCATGACTCCGAGTCATTGAATCCCCGACTCTGGGAAAAAGCTTCTTGCTATTCACCTTGTCTATAGTTCTCATGATTTTGTTGACCTCAGTCAGGTTCCCCCCCGACCCCATCACCCTTCTAATGAAGATAATCTTAAATGCATTCATCTTTTATGTTATAGAACAGAGAACATGACAGCACAGTACAGGCCCTTCGGCCCTTGACGTTGTGCCGACCTGTCATACCGATCTGAAGCTCATCTAACCTACACTATTCCATGTACGTCCATATGCTTGTCCAATGACAACTTAAACGTACTTAACGTTGGTGAATCTCCTACCGTTGCAGGCAAAACGTTCCACACCCTTGCTATTCTCTGAGTAAAGAAACTACCTCTGACATCTGTCGTATATCTTTCACCCCTCAATTTAAAGCTATGCCCCTCGTGCTCGCTGTCTCCGTCTTGGGAAAAAGGCTCTCCCTATCCAACCTGTCTAACCGTTTGATTATCTTAGATGTCTCAATTAAGTCACCTCTCAACCTTCTTTTCTCTAACGAAAACAGCCTCAAGTCCCTCAGCCTTTGCTCGTAAGACTTTCCCTCCATACCAGGCAACATCCCAGTAAACCTCCTCTGCACCCTTTCCAAAACTTCCACATCCTTCTTATAATGCGCTGACCAGAACTGTACGCAATGCTACAAGTGCGGCCGCACAAGAGTTTTGTACAGCTGCAGCATAACCTCTTGGTTCCGGAACACGATCCCTGTATTCATAAAAGCTAAAACACTGTATGCCTTCTTAACAACCCTGTCAACCTGGGTGGCAACTTTCAAGGATCTGTGTACATGGTCACCGAGATCTCGCTGCTCATCTACACTACCAAGAATCTTACAGTACTTTGCCTTCCGGTTCCTCCTACCAAAGTGCATCACCTCACACTTGTCGGCATTAACCTCCATTTGCCACCTCTCAGCCCAGCTCTGCAACTTATCCACGTCTCTCTGTAACCTACAACATTCTTCGTCACTACCCACATCTCCACCGACCTTAGTGTCATCTGCAAATTTACTAACCCATCCTTCTACGTTTATAAAAATGACAAACAGCAGTGGACCCAACACGGACCCTTGCGGTACACCGCGAGTAACCGGTCTCCAGGATGAACATTTCCCATCAACCACCACCCTGTCTTCTTTCAGCAAGCCAATTTCTGATCCAAACTGCTATATCTCCCACAATCCCATTCCTCCGCATTTTGTACAATAGCCTACTGTGGGGAGCCTAATCGAACGCCTTGCCGAAATGCATATACACCACATCAACCGGTTTACTCTCATCTACCTGTTTGGTCATATGTTCCAATGGGAAAGTGATTGGCAACATCAACATCTTACCGAATAAATATCTAACTGCTCATTCACATATTATCCTTTCTAAAAAGCAGCTGTTTTTTGCTTTATCATGGATGATTTACTTCTACTGCTAGGAATGTAATCATATTCCCCCCTCTCAGTCCTGGATGTGAATTGAAAAGAAGCAGGATCTCTCTATCTACCCTGTCAAATCCATGAATCCACTTGTAAATTTCAAGCACAGACATCCCGTCCACTTCTACATCGAGGGACTTGGGAAAACGATTATCATCGTAGCCAATTAACTTTCTGCCCAGGTTCATTCCAGAAATTCTGTGCATAAGCATCTTTGGATTGAACCTACTAGAACCATGCACTCGAGATGGAGTTGAGCTAGAACTTGACAATTTCACAAAAGGCGGCCCAGCCAGAGGTATTTGACCCGCTCGGAGATCACACCCACCATGAGAGAATGGGGTGGCTTTCCTTCTTTAATTGCTGTAGTCAGATCCACAATGTTCCTAGTGAGGGAATTCCAGGATTCTGATCCACCGACACTGGAGAATGGGGTGTTGTGTTTCCAACTCAGGATGGCAGGTAGCTTCATGGAGAACTTAGAGGGGGTGGTTTTCCCCTGTATCAGATGCCTTTCTCCCATGGCAAGTAATTAGGGCTTTGGAAAGTATTCTCAGGAGCTTTGGTGGATTTCTCCAGCTTTTGGGAGGCGGTACACAGTGTACTCCGTGTGTGTCAGTGGTGCAAAGAATGCATCTAGTGGCTGCTGGAGGCCATCAAGTTTCTGGAGTGGTGGAATGATCTCCTAATTCTGTGCGACAACTCTCTGGAGTTCTAGAATTAAGAAGCTGATGAGGAGCATTATATTCAGTGTCAAAAACCCATCCTTACCTGGCCTGCGTATGACGCTGCAACCACAGCCACGTGTGTGACTCTGACCTGGCCTTGGGGACAATGAGCAATGGATAAATAAATGGTGTCAGCTCAGAGACATCCTCATCCTTTAAATAAAGGAAACTGTCACCCCTGAGCACCAGTAATTAGGCAGCCATAGCACATTGCAGGTGGAGGTACATGCCGGTCAGCATACATCAGGAGAGCTTATTTCCTTGCTAAGCACACAAACTGCTGCTTTGTGCTAGTGGCATTTGCATTCTAGCTTTATTTTTACTAGGTGTCCTGAGCCTTTGGCATCTCTACATTGCAGAGCAATGATAGAAGTTCTACCACAGGGGCTCCAAGGTGGGCACTGCTGCATTACATAATGAGGATCATTGTCTAAAAGCAGAAAGACTGATACACGAGAAAACAAATTTTGCCATTCTCCTACAATCAGGCAGTGCCCTTACTCCTTCCCCCACTGCAGCAAAAGAGAGTAAACTATTTCCCAGCTCTGGAAACAATTGCTTATCTAAAGTGCTAAAGATCAGTGCATCTTAGATGCTGGATGTTCCACTATATATTCCTGTTCAAAAGAGTGAAAGTATGCTCAAATTGCTAGATTTGAAGTGCGACAAAAAAATTGCTGGAAAGCCTCACAGGTCTGGCAACATCTGTCACGAGATGTGACTGTATCTTGGGTCCTGGGACTGAGAACAGTTCTCTCCACAGATGCTCCCCAAACCTGCTATTTCCTGCCCCTGCTTATTTACAAAAGAGACTTGAACATTGCCAAGGGCAGTGTCTAACATTGAGACAGGGGGCTGGTTTCACTGAAGATATTGACTAGAAGCTGGTTTGGAATAAAAAAGTCAATACAACACTGCTTACTAGCCAAAAACCCAAATTGAACACTTGTGGAATTTCCACTGCGAGGATTGCCCACCTAATTCCTACAAACAAGAGAAAAGGAGCAGACGACTGGGGCAGGCATTGAATCAAAGGGTAATCAGAACAGAAAAGGAATTAATGATCAGGTGTCAAACAGCAATACCAAGAGCCAGAAGCAGCTGTGAAATTATACAAAGTACTCAGTTCCATGGTGAACACTATTTTAATTTGCTCAGAGCACAACCAAGTTACTAGCATTATGTCACCATGTACAACAGACACATTATTGACCTCACTCAGCTGTGTGTGAGCCTGTCAAACAGGTACTCTCCCATGCCATTGTCAGGGGCTCCCAGTCTCTTCAGGTTGGTGATGTGATCTCCCAGCTTCTTGATCATCTTCACTTGCTCATCCAAGTAGTGCCTCTCCAGGAAGTCACACAGCTGGAAGACAAAATTAATCCAGAGGATCAAAAAGGTGTCTGAAAGTGACTTCCCATGACAGACGCGACCATCACCACCATGTGGAGGTCCACTTAGGTGATGCCTTTGAAAGGTTTTACCAGCCGGTAGGAGGCTGGGAGAAGGTAATTGGATTTTTAAACCAAGAGAGAGTGCACAAACACATCACTTTCTTCCAAGGAAGAGAGAGAATACAGTTTACAAACTCACATGAGGGTCCATGTGGCCAGAGGCCAGTTTGTGCAGATCCAGCAGACTCTGGTTCACATCCTTCTCCATCTGCAGAGCTCTCTGCATTGCCTCCAGACCATTGCCCCACTCATCCTGCTCTGGCTTCTGGAGGGAGGGAAGTGGGAACAGAAAGCAGAGTTCAGCAGGCAGTTGTATCATTAGTCTACATCGGTTAGTTATCCCTCATCATTGTAGGAGGTACTACAAACAAACTTGAATTTGTTCAAGACAACTAGATTTTGTACTGAGGGAATAAGAAATTTTCTAAACACATTCTACTGTTCATGTCGATTCTCAATTCACATGCAGAGAATAGGCTTCACGATTGTGGTGTTAGAAACATCTTCTAGATTCTGAAAGGCTGGACACTGCTACTTTCCACACTGCAACAATTTCCTGTCTCAGCTTTTGTTCCCTCAGTCTGTCTAAAGGAGAGTCATTCACATTGATATCTACTCACTATTCTGGTGAGTCTCAATTGATGATTATTTCCTGTCACCTAAAGGAAGCCTATTTTGCAGAACAACCTCCCCTTCATACAGTATTTGTTCAATGCTAAAGCTAAATAGAGGGAGATACCAGTCGATTGTAGCTGCTCACAAAGAGCTACACAAACAGAAGGCTTCAGAATCCAACCTTAATGTCCTGCAGGAGGACTCGACCTCCACGTTTATTCTGGAATGCCATCAGTTTCTCAGCGTGTTCCCGTTCCTCATGGGACTGCTCCTTGAAGAACTCAGCAAAGTGATGCAGGGCAACATCATCCCGGTCAAAGTAAGAGAACTGTGGAGGGAGGGAGGGAGGGAGAGAGGTTAAAAGGAAACTGTCTGAAATTCGTGAATGACACTCCTCACTCAGGAAATAACCTGGGCACCATCTTGATTCCACATTTAAGTGGTAAAAAAACAGGCAAAGCAGGAAGTCACCTTCCATGGATTATAACCCAAACAACAGATACTAAAGCAGCCTTTGTGCAGATATTTCACCAGCTTTCTGGAAATCAAGGACAAAAAGCAAATGCAATCCCTGGCCTGTGTGAGCGAGAAAGAGAGACAGTACATGTGGCATGGTGCCTGATGAAGTGGAGAGCTATCTATAGACATTAGACATCCCTGCTCTGCAGGTTAGAAACACTTGTTCAGGAGGTGGAGACCAGTTAGGCCCCTGTCCAACTGAATGAAGGGACATGTGTTCGTGAACACAGCCAGAAAGCTCAGTCAGCAGCCTCATTATCACCATCACCCACCTGAATAACCCCAGTGTCCTACCATCCACTCCACAGAATTCTAACTGCTTTGTTAGAGAGAGAAAAAAATCACATACATAGTGTGAAAGTGTGCCTCTTTCCTCACATTGCATAGCTCAAAGCCACTTGAGAAAGGGTCAGTGGACCCAGAGCTTGGTTTTCAACCAGATGTTTAGAGCTTTTCTGTTGGTGTTTAGTGTCCAGCAGCTGCTGTTCTTTTAGTTCAGGGAACTTTACATCTTGAGCACAAGACAGTCTGGTGAATGGGGCAAGGTTTTAAACAAAAAGGAGTATATTTGTGTCAGGAAAAGTTTCCACCAGGGAAAGCTTTTGTTGAGAAAAGGAATGCAACCAATTTTAAAATTTAGTTATTGACAAAGACCACATCATCCCTCCAGAGTTAGATGAAAAATCACCAAGGGTTACATTGTCCAGAGATAGCAAGCTGGGCGTCCACATCCAGGAGCCAGTTGGACATGAAGACAATGGTCAGGTTTTGAACAGAGAGTCAGTGTTAAGGCCTGCACTAGATTGCAACAGGGGAAGGGCCACAGAAAATAATACATGTTACAGCTAATTCATTAACCCAGCGTAAAAACCAAACAGGTCAACACTATCATAGCACAGGCTTCAATTCCACAAAGCTCACCATGGAGAGGTAAACGTAGGAGGAATAGAGCTCCAGGTTGATCTGCTTGTTAACAGCATCCTCACAGTCCTTGTGGTAGTTCTGACACACTTGGGAAACCATCTTCACTATTCCTGCTCACAAGCACCAAGAAAACTCTAGAACTAAGTCTCTCTCTCCCACAGGCTCTTGTATTTATAGTCCTGGGACCATCCTGCAGTCACACAGAGAGAGGCAGAACTGATGATGACTGACAGTTGCTGCTGGCCAATCAGGAACCACCCCTGCATACAGGCACCAATGAGAGAGAGGGGGAGGGTGTGTTAAGCAGAGCTGATCAGAGGTGGAGATGAGAGCCAGGTCTGGATGGTTATTCTGTGATTGGAACAGCCGGAGGCCATTCAGCATCTCAAACCTTCTGCAGCACTCAATCAGGTCATAGATCATTTGGTTCTTTTCTAAAAGAAGTCAATTTGGTTTCAAAAAAGTTACACATTTTTTAAAAATTAAGGTGGTTGTGAGCAACTGCACGAGGGATTCAATGAGGAAGAGGGGCATCAGTTTCTCAGCTTGTTGTGCTGGGATTTGGGAAAGAAGGGTGGGAAATTGTCTCTGGGTCATAGAAAAATTATAACAGTGTCTGCTGTGGAAAAGACAGGAAGGATGTTCCTGATTATGGGGGAGGCCAGGACCAGGGTTTGCAATCTAAGGATACGTTTAGGACTGAGGTGAGGAGAAATCTCTTCACCTCGGGGGGCGAAGTGATGGAACCTGTGGAATTCTCTGCCACAGAAAAGGATTGAAGCCAAAACAGGAATTGGGGAGAGCTTTGAGGGCTGGATCAAAGGGGATTGCAGAGAGGGTGAGAATATGGTGCCGAGTTATGGAATCAGCCACAATCACATGGAATGGCAGAGCCGGCTGGAAGGGATGAATGGCCGACTCAACATTTCTTTTCTATGATCCTATGTTTCTGCAACCAGCGCAGCTAGGGTCTTGTGGTTTAGGGGTAATGACCCTAGCTGTGGACCAGGAGGCCTTGGTACAAGTTCCTACCAGATCCAGAGCTCTTAAATCATCTCTACAGGCAGATTTAGAAAACAACCAGAACAGGTACAGGCACAAAGAACCGAATGGCCTCCTGCTGTGCCATAACAATTCTCCGATTCTGTGGCGGGTCTGTACCTGAGCAGAATCTCCCTGCCTCCAGCTCCTGCCTGTGGATTGTCACCTCGCAGTGATGGAAAGCCTCGAGTGTTCTGTTGGTTCTGAGAGGGATACCTGAAGAGGATTTCACCTCCTGGCAGGGCCACCCTGGACGGTACGATCGAGGGGAGGCTCCTGATAAGGTGCAATGCAAAACCAGTCCCCAGCGGCCATCCAGGTGGAAGATAGGTGTGTGCGATCGTTGGCTGTGACAGTGGGTGTTGGCCAGCAGTGGGGGGATCCCCAGTCAACATTTCTTTGCCAGTGGAACTGGGTCTACCTTGTGTAAAGGACCATGTCTCTGCTGATGTGTAACAGCTTTCCCACATTAAAGGTGCCTTGTACAGGTGGAATTCAAACCCCGTCCCCAAACTCTCAGAATTTCCTGGGTGGAAATTCAGAGCGTTCTTCACAACAGGAGGCCGTTCAGCCCACCGTTCCTGTATTAGCTTCTGAAAGAGCTACCTGATTAGTCCCACTTTCCAGCCCTATCTCTGTCACTCTCTAAATTCGTCACTTCCAAGGACATATCCAACTCTTGTTTTGAAACCACCCATGGAATCGACCTCCGTCACTCTTCCAGGCAGCACATTCCAAATCCGAACAACTTTCTGAGCAAAGAGGTTTCTTCCCATTTCACTCTGATCTCCCCTACTGACAAACTGTGACCCCTCGTCACTGACAAGTCAACTGCTGAAATCAGAATATCCTTTTTACTCTATCAAAATTGTTCATAGTTTTGATCATGTCAACAAGGTCACCTGTAAGGAGATTTAGCCCATTTTCCTTCATCTTTCTGTGTATCTAAAATTCCTCATTCCTGGGGTCATTCTAATAAATCTCCTTTGAACTCTTTTGAGGTTTTTCATGTCGTGCCTTGAATGCCATGCCCAGAACTGAGTACATAATGGAAATGTGGTCTAACCAATGATTTGTACAGGTGCAATATCAATTCATTGCTTTTATTCTCGATGCCTCAATTTGAAAACACAAGGTTCACATAGGTGGCTCAATCTCCATTAATAACAGCTTCATCCTGCCTGACCACTTTCAGATAATCGCATACTTGAAACCGAAAGCCTCTGAGCTCCTGTACTCACATCAGATTTGTAACATCGAGCCTGTTTTGTCTTTCTGTGTTTCTTGGACAAAAATGCATTACTCATTTTTTTTTTCATGTCTTGAAATTGGAAAGTGATTGGCAACATCAAGCCTTGTGCAGTAAATATCTGTGCGTGCAAATGTTGTCCTTTCCACAAAGTAACTGTTTTTGACATGATCCTGGATGATGTAGTTCTCATGTGAAGATTGTCATCCCATTCTACGCACAGTCCGAGATGATCATTGAGAAGAAATGGGTTCTTTCCTCTCTACCCTGTCAAATCCGTTAGTCCTCTGAACAATATCAGTTACAGCCATCCCTTAACCTTCTACACAGAGGGACTGGACAAGCCATTATGATGAATTAACCATCTCTCTGTCCAGGTTACTTCCAGAAATTCTGTGCATGACCATTGTCGGGGTCGTACCTGCCAGAACTGTGCACTCCGGCTGTGGTTGAACAGGAACTTGACAATTTCACCAATACCTCTCCATCCAGAGGTATTTGAACCCCTCAGAGATCAGGGCTAACATTAGTTTCGAGAACGTGGTGACTTTCCTTCTTGCGTTACTGTTGCCCATTTGGTGTAGGCAAAGCCATACTGCTGTTAGGGAGGGAATGTGGGGCTATGTTTCCAACGCCAGATGAGCAGTGGCTTAGTGTAGAACGTGGAGAGGCATGGTGTTCCCACATTTCTGCGGCCCTTGTCCGATGGAAAGTAGTTATGGTTTTAAGAAGTTGTCTGAGGAGCTTTGGTGGATTCCTACAGCATTTGGTAGATGGTATATATTGCAGTCTCTGCGTATGTCAGTGGTGGAAGGATTGACTAAAGTGGCTGCTCGTTTGCTGGAGGCTGTCAACATTCTGTAGTGTTAGACTGCAACCTGTTTTCCTGATTCTGTCTGACATCACTGAATTTCCTGCACATCATTCTCATTCCAGAAGTGATGGTGCAAACAAGCCTCTTCTAGTTCACTAATGTCCTTGTTTGTAAGAAACTGCCATCCTTACCTGCTCTGGCTTATGTGTAACCCCACGGCCACAGCAAAGGGGTTTAATTTGAATTACTCATGGGCTGGGTGGGTAATCAGAGATGGATAATAAATGCTGCCCGTCAGTGATAGCCTGATCCTGTTAAAGCACTTACACAAACCAGTCACATTGTAATTCAGGGCTGATTGATAGTGATTAGGCCCCCAGCGTGCACTGTGTGGAGTCACAGATCAGCCAGTCGACAGCAGGCGATCTGATCTGCTTGAAAATTGAAACTGCTGATTTCTGCACATGCTCGTTGCATTTTAGCTTGCTTTTGCACCAAGCATCCTCAGTATTTGTCACCTCTTCGTTGCAGGGTAATAATAGAAATTATCACACAGGCAACAAGGGGGGGGCACTGCTTCATTCCCAACGCAGTTCCTCATCATCTTTAGCATTGTAAGACAAGGTAGATGTTTCCTTTCTCTTACATGTAAGAAGGAGATACTGAAGAAACTAATTCCCTAGCTCAGGGAAGAGTGCAATAAGCAATTGCTTATGTCAAAGAAAAAAAACTGCGGAAAAGCATTCTATCTTACTCTTTGGGAGGAGGAATTTTACGATTTACGAAAATGAGTAACACCAAGGCATTAGAACAAATTGCTGGAAAACACCTCACTGTCAGGCAACAAAATCAAACAAGAGATGATCACGTGTCTCATGGCCAGGTTCTGTTCAACCCTTCTCCCTCCCAATGCTGCCAAACCTGAGATTTCCCAGCAGGTTTTGATCCTGGTTTCCAGAATCTGCTTATTTAAAAAGAGACCCAAACACATGACCAAGGGCAGTGCATTAGATCAGTGCCTACCCTTTAGGCAAAGGACTGATTTCAGTCAGTGCATTGATTGGAAGCTGGTCCTGCAAACTTGTCCCTGCGAGTGGATGTCAGTAATGCTGACTTATCTGTCAACAACCTTACCAGTTATGGAATTTCCAATAAAAGGATTGCCCACTCAATCCCCAGACACAGCAGAATCAAACACTGAGCAAGTTACTGGGGCAGGCATTGAATCAAAGGATGTCACAAAAGAACAAAGGATTGATGATCAGACATGACAGCACAAAAAGCTCCAAGAACCAGAAGCTATGGAAATTACACACTGTACTCAATTCCATGGTGAATACTATTTTAATTTGCTCAGAGCACAACTAGTCATTTAGTAGAATGAGGTCACCATGTACAACAGATATAGATATTGACCCCATTCAGCTGAGTGTGAGCCTGTCAAACAGATACTCTCCCATGCCATTGTCAGGGGCTCCCAGTCTCTTCAGGTTGGTGATGTGATCTCCCAGCTTCTTGATCATCTTCACTTGCTCATCCAAGTAGTGCCTCTCCAGGAAGTCACACAGCTGGAGAAAGCAAAGAGGGGAACTGGTTAAATCCAACAAAATACAGCTTGGGAGACCAAACAGTGAAGTGATGTCATGGAGATTGCCAAATACACTCGAGAAAGTGCACAGTTTTAGAAACAGGATGATCTTGGTATAACCCAAGAAAACCCTCCACAATGTCAAAGGAGATCTTGTGGCTAACGAAAAGGACCAAGTGTCTGATCCCTGTTTTTAATTCAAAATCCCTGATTTAATACACCACACTCACATGAGGGTCCATGTGGCCAGAGGCGAGTTTGTGCAGATCCAGCAGACTCTGGTTCACATCCTTCTCCATCTGCAGAGCTCTCTGCATTGCCTCCAGACCATTGCCCCACTCATCCTGCTCTGGCTTCTGGAGGGAGGGAAGCAGGAACAGAAAGCACAGCTCAGCAGGCAGTTGTATCATTAGTCTACATCTGATCAGTTAATTATCCCTCATCATTGTCGGGGAAGTACTACAGGCCGACTTGACCTTGGTGAAACACCTGCTGTATTTGGTACTGTTCTTGAAGGGGACATTTCTAAACAGATCCTGCTATGCTGTGATCAGAGTAATCACAAGGCATCGGAAACATCTGCTAGATGTATTAAGGCTTCATACTGATGCTTTCCACACCTGAAAGATTTCTGTTTTCCCTTTTGACAGCTCATCTTGTCCAAAGCAGCGGTAGACACCGATATTTGCTCACCATCCAGAATACTGGATTATCACAATTGCCAACTATTGTTCAATCACGTGCAAAAGTGTTTCCTTTTAGTGAAGGGAATCGTATTGTGGTGAGCAACCCCCCTATTCATACAGTATTTGCTCAGTCCTGAAGCTAAACAGATTGAGCTAGCCACAATTGAGTGGTATTTCACAAAAAGCTGCAAAAGAAAGCTTTGGAATCCAACCTTGATGTCCTGCAGGAGGATTCGGCCTCCACGTTTATTCTGGAAAGCCATCAGTTTCTCAGCGTGTTCCCGCTCCTCATGGAACTGCTCCTTGAAGAACTCAGCAAAGTGACGCAGGGCAACATCATCCCGGTCAAAGTAAGAGACCTGTCGGGGGAAAGAGGCAATAAAGGGAAATGTCTGAAATACATCAATGCCTCTTCTCAGATACTAACCCAGTTACCATCTTGACTCCACATTTAAGTGGGCAAAACTAGAGAGAGCCAGGAAGTCACCTTCCATGGATTATAACCCATGTAACAGATACTTAGCCAGACTTCTGGAAATAGAGAACAAAAACCAAATGCAATCCCTCACCTGTGTTTTGCTAAAATGGTGCGATAGAGTGTGGCATGGTGCACAATGAAGGGGACAGCTGTCTATAGCCATTAGATATCCCTGTTCTGCAGGTGATAAAACACTATTGTTCGCGAGGTGGAGACTAGTTAGACCCCTGTCCAACTGAATGAAGTGCTATGAATAATGCAGTCAGTCATTAACACAGCCAGAAATCTCAGTCAGCAGCCTCATTGTCACCATCACCCACCTGAATAACCTTAGTGTCCTACCACCCACTCCACACAGAATTCTAACTGCTTTGTTGGACACGAGTTAATATTTCAAGTGTGTGCCACTTTTCATAGCTCACAAAACACACTGAGCAAGGGTCAGTGGACCCAAAATTTGACCGGATTTCTTCCACCATTCCTTGCAGATCTGTAGAACTTTTCTAGCTATTCTTGTTGCTGTTTGATTTCCAGCAGTTGCTGTCTTTAGTTAAGGGAACTTTAGATCTTGAACATAAGCCAGTCTGGCAAATGGGGCAAGGTTCAAACAAAAGGATACATTTGTGTCCTACCAGGGAAGGTTTTCTGAAGAAAAAGGGATATAACCAAGTTAAATTTATCAGCAAAACCAGCTCAACCCTCCAGAGTTCAATGAAAACAATCACCAAGGGCTACACTGTCCCAAGATGGACAACTGGGGATCCACACCCAGGAGCCAGTTGTATATTAAGACAGTGTTCAAAAACTGAATAGACAGTCAGTGTTAGGACTTGCACGAGATTGCATCAGGGGAAGGGCCACAGAAAACAATACATGCTACGGCTAAGTCATTAACCCAGCATAAAAACCCCAAACAGGTCAACACTGTTATCACACAGGCTTCAATTCCACAAAGCTCACCATGGAGAGGTAAACATAGGAGGAACAGAGCTCCAGGTTGATCTGCTTGTTAACAGCATCCTCACAGTCCTTGTGGTAGTTCTGACACACTCGGGAAGCCATCTTCACTATTCCTGCTCACAATCACAAGGACAACTCTGGAACTAAGGCCTCAATCCCCAAAGCTGTTGTGTTTCTACTCCTGAGACAACCGGCACTCACCCAGAGGGAGACCGAACTGATGATGACTGACAGTTGCTGCTAGCCAATCAGGAGCCACCCATGCATACAGGCACCAATGAGAGAGAGGGGGAGGGTGTGTTAAGCAGAGCTGATCAGAGGTGGAGATGAGAGCCAGGTCTGGATGGTTATTCTGTGATTGGAACAGCAGGAGGCCATTCGGCATCTCAAACCTTCTGCACCACTCACTCAGGTCGTGTGTTATTTGGTTCTTTTTTAAAAGAAGTAAATATGGTTTGAGAAAAGATTGCTCGTTTTGTTTTTAAATTAAGGTGGTTGTGATCAACTGCACAAGGGACTCATTGAGGAAGGGCAGTGTCAGTTTCTCAGCCTGTTGTGCTGGGATTTGGGAAAGAAAGGTGGGAAATTGGCTCGGGGTCATCGAAAATTGTCATAGTGTCAGCTGTGGAAAAGACAGGAAGGATGTTCCTGATGATGGAAAAGTTTAGAATCAGGGGTCACAGCCTAAGGACACATTTAGGACTGAGATGAGGAGAAATCTCTTCACCGAGAGAGTGGGGGTCCTGTGGAATTCTGTGCCACAGAAAACATTTGAGGCCAAAACTTTGAATGTTTTCCAGGAGCAGTTGGGTGTAGCTTTGAGGGCTGAAGGGATCAAAGAGTATGGAGAGAGAGTGGGAAGATGGGACTGAGTTATGGAATCAGCCACAATCACATGGAATGGCAGAGCAGTCTGGAGGGGGCTGAATGGCCGAATCCAACAATTTTTTTTCGATGATTCTAAGTTTGTACAACCAGTGCAGCCAGGGTATTGTGATGCAGGGGTAATGTCCCTAGCTGTGGACCAGGAAGCCTTGGTCCAAGTCCATACCAGATCCAGAGATTTTGTAACATCTCTACAGGCAGAATTAGAAAACAACCAGAACAGGTACAGGCACAAAGGACCGAATGGCCGCCTGCTGTGCCACAACAATTCTCCGATTCTGTGATGGGTCTGTACCTGAGCAGCATCTCCCTGCCTCCAGCTCCTGCCTGTGGATTGTCACCTCGCAGTGATGGAGAGCCTCGAGTGTTCTGTTGGTTCTGAGAGTGATACCTGAAGAGGATTTCACCTCCTGGCAGGGCCACCCAGGACAGTACGATCGAGGGGAAGGTCCTGGTAAAGTGCAATGCAAAACAAGTTCCCAACGGCCATCCAGGTGGAAGATAGGCGTGTGCTATCGTTGGCTGTGACGGTGGGTGAAGGTCAGCAGTTGGGGGATCCCCAGTCAACATTTCTTTGCCAGTGGAACTGGGTCTACCTTGTGTAAAGGACCATGTCTCTGCTGATGTGTAACAGCTTTCCCACATTAAAGGTGCCTTGTACAGGTGCCCACTGAGAGGAGTACAAAGGCCCTCTCCAAACTCTGAGAATTTCCTGGGGGAACATGCAGAGGATTTTTAATGATAGGAGGCCATTTGGCCCATCGTGCCTGATTCAGCTTCTGAAAGCATTCCACACCCAGCCCCACTCTCCAGCCCTATGTCTGTATCCCTCTAAATTTGCCACTTCCATATATGTATACAGCTGCTTTTCTAAAGCCACCTACGGAATCTGCGTCCATCACTCCTGTCAGCTACGCATACCAAACCCTACCAACTTTCTGAGTGAAGAGGTTTCTCCTCCTCTCACTGTGAGCTCCCTCACTGACAAATTGTGACCCCTCGTCACTAACGTATCCACTGGTGAAAACAGAATATCCCCCTTTACCCTGACAGAATTGGTGATAATTTTGATCACTTCAACAAGTGCTCCTTGCTCCAGGGAGAATAAGCGCTATTTCTTTAATCTTTCCGTGTGTCTGAAATTCCCCATTCCAGGTGTCATTATTATAAATCACCTTTGAACTCTGTCCAGTGCTTGCATGCACTTCCTTAAAAGCCACGCCCAGAACTGAGCACATCACTGCAAATGTGGTCTAACCAATGAGTTGTAGAGGGGTATCATCAATTCCTTGCTTTTATGCTCGATGCCTCAATTTGAAAACACAAGGTTCATAGAACAATACAGCGCAGAACGGGCCCTTCGGCCCTCGATGTTGCGCCGACCTGTGAGCTAATCCAAGCCCCACCTCCTACACAATCCCGTCACCATCCATATGCTTATTCAAGGACTGTTTAAATGCCCCTAACGTGGCTGAGTTAACTACATTGGCAGGCAGTGCTTTCCACGCCCTTACCACTCTCTGAGCAAAGAACCTGCCTCTGACAAATGTCTTAAATGTATCACCCCGCAATTTGTAGCTATGCCCCCCTTGTACAAGTTGAAGTCATCATCCTCGGAAAAAGACTCTCACTGTCCACCCTATCTAATCCTCTGATCATCTTGTATGTCTCTATTAAATCCCCTCTTAGCCTACTTCTCTCCAATGAGAACAGATCCAAGTCCCTCAGCGTTTCTTCATTGGGCCTGCGCTCCAGACCAGGCAACATCCTGGTAAATCTCCTCTGCACCTTTCCCAATGCTTCCACATCCTTCCTGTAATGGGGTGACCAGAACTGCACGCAATATTCCAAATGAGGCCGCACTAGCGTTTTGTACAGTTGCAGCATGACATCACGGCTCCGGAACTCAATCCCTCTACCAATAAAACCTAACACACGGTAAGCCTTCTTATCAGCATTATCAACCTGGTGACAACTTTCAGGGATCTATGTACATGGACACCAAGATCCATCTGCACATCCACACTGCCAAGAATCTTTCCATTGACCCGGTATTCTGCCTTCCTGTTATTCCCCCAAAATTGAATCAACTCACATTTATCTGCATTGAACTCCATTTGCCACCTTTCAGCCCAATTCTGCAGTTTATCCAAGTCTCCCTGCAACGTGCAACATTCTTCCACCCCGTCCACCACTCCACCGACTTTAGTGTCATCTGCAAACTTACTAACCCATCCACCTATGCCTGCGTCCAAGTCATTTATAAAAATGACAAACAGCAGTGGTCCTAAAGCAGATCCTTGAGGCACACTACGAGTGACCTGACTCCAGGCTGGATATTTTCCATCAACCACCACTCGTTGCCTTCTTACAGAAAGCCAGTTTCTAATCCAAACTGCTAAATCTCCCTCAATCCTCTGCCTCTGTATTTTCTCCAATAGCCTACCATGTGGAACCTTATCAAAGGCTTTACTGAAGTCCATGTACACCACGTCAACTGCCCTTCCCTCATCCACATGCTTGGTTCACCACAGCCTTCTCAATAACAGCATCATCTTGGCTGGTCACTTTCAGATAATCACATACTTGAAACCCAAAGTCTCTCTGCTCCTGTACTCACATCAGATTTGTAACATTGAGCCTGTTTTGTCTTTCTATGTTTCTCAAACAAAATGTGTTATTCACATATTTTTAGTGTTGAAATTAGAAAGTGATTGTCAAAGTCAAGCCTTACCCAATAAATATCTAACAGCACGTGCACATATTATCTTCTCCACAAAGAAGCTGTTTTTGACACTATCCTGGATGATTTAGTTGTAATGTGAAAATTATAATCCTATTTTGCACACAGTCCTCAATGACCATAGACAAGAAACAGATTCTGTCTGTCCACTCTGTCAAATCCATTAATCCTCTTTGAAATTTCAAACACAGCCATCCCTTAACCTTCTACACAGAGGGACTGGGACAAACCGTTATCATCAATGAACCAGCTCTCTGTCCAAGTTCATTGCAGAAATTCTGTGCATAACCATCTTTGGGTCGAAGCTGTTAGAACTGAGCACTCCAGCTGTGGTTGAGCTAGAACTTGACAATTTCACAAAAGAACCATCAGCCAGAGGTAGTTGAAACCCTCGGAGATCAGGCCGAACATTAGATGAGAGAATGTGGTGGCTTGCGTTCTTGAATTGCTGTTGCCCATTTGGTGTAGGCAGATCCCCAATGCTGTTAGGGAGGGAATTCCAGGATTCTGATCCAGCACACTAGGGGAATGGGACCATGTTTCCAACTCAGGATGGTGAATGGCTTGGTGTAGAACTTAGAGGCGGTTGTGTTCCATGTATTTGCTGCCCTTGTCCCATGGCAAGTAATGGGGGCTTTGGAAGGTGTTGTCTAGGGAGCTTTGGTGGATTTCTACAACATTTGGTGATAGTACACATTGCAGTCCCTGTGTGTCAGTGGTGGAAGGAGTGAATCTCGTGGCTGCTCTGAGCTGGCAACTGTTAAGCTTCTGGAGTGTGGGACTGAGGCCCATTGTCCTGATTCTGTCTGAAAAACTCTCTTTGGGCATTATGAACCTAAAAATGAGCATGCAATTCCTAGTCTGAATAAAATATCCTTTTCACTGAAGTCATTCAGGGAAGGGAACTGCCAAACTGCCATCCTTACCTGGTCTGGCCAGTATATGACACCAAGCCTAAAGCACTGTAGTTGACTAATGGGCCCATGGGCAGTTCAGACAGAGGATAAATGCTGCCTGGTCAGTGACATCCTTATCCTGTCAAGGAATTGTCAGTGGTCACCCATTAGAAACCAGTGACTGATTGTGATTGACAGCAATGAGCTAGACCCAATGCAGCGTGTGTGGAGCCACATGGAGGCCAGATTACATCAGAAAGCTGATTTTCTTCACAATTAAATGTAAAGGAAATTGGAACTACTGACTTCTGCAAGTGGTATTTTGGTTTTTGCTTTATTGTCATCAGGTGTCCTCAGCATTTGTCACCTTTGCATTGCAGAGCAAGGACAGGAGTTACAGCAGATGCTTTAGAAGGTGGGCACTGCTTCATTGCCTAATAGAGGCCATAGTCATTAGCATTGTCAGGGAGAAAGCAGAGCTTTCATTCTACTGAATGGAAAGGACATACTAGAGAAACAATTCTCTAGCTCAGGAAACATGTAAATGGTAAGCAATTGCAGAAAAGCAGGTGTACCTTGCACGATTGGTCAACTTTATATCCTTGTAATGAGGAATTTTGTGACCTATTAAAGTCAGTAAGATTTAAGCAAGAGAACAAGTAGGTGCAAAACACCTCATGGCCTGGCAACAAAATCAGTCAAGAGATAAACACGTGTCTCGTGTCCCGGTTCTGTTCAACACTTCTCACTACCAAACCTGAGATTTCCCAGCAGCTTTTGTTCCTGGTTTCCAGTGTCAGCTTGGTTTTTCCAAAAATGCTGAAGATTGAATGAATGGACGGGCCTTGGCAATGCCTAATGTTTAGGCACAGGACAGATTTCAGTCATGGTTTTGAGCCGAAGCTGGTCCTGAAAAATTGTCCTGGGAAAGCTGAGGACAGATTTTGTTCTGGCATTGTCTGCAATGCAGATATTTGCCAGTTGTGGCATTTCCAAGGACAAGATTGCCCACTCAATCCCTACAGACTCTCAGCAGAAGCAAACACCGAGCAAATTACTGGGGCAGGCATTGAATCAAAGGTTGCAAGAAAGAACAGAAAATGGATTTGATTACCAGATGTTAAAACACAAAAAACCTCCAAGAACCAGAAGCTATGAAAATTACACACTGTACTCAGTTCCATGGTGAACACTCTTTTAATTTGCTCAGAGAACAACTAGTCATTTAGTAGAATGAGGTCACCATGTACAACAGATATAGATATTGACCCCATTCAACGGAGTGGCAGCCTGTCAAACATGTACTCTCCCATGCCATTGTCAGGGGCTCCCAGTCTCTTCAGGTTGGTGATGTGATCTCCCAGCTTCTTGATCATCTTCACTTGCTTATCCAAGTAGTGCCTCTCCATGAAATCACAGCTGGAAGACAAAATTAATCCAACAAGGATCAAAAAATGTCAGTGACCTCCCATGACAGAAGTGACCATCACCTCACTATGGGGGAGGGGCATGCAAGTGATGCCTTCACAAGGTTTTGTTTAAACATCCTGCAGGAGGCAGATAGAAAAATAATTGGATTCCCCACCCTGGAAGTACACAAACAGATCACTTTCTTCCAGGAAAGGGATAAAACCTCACATGAGGGTCTATGTGGTCAGAGGCAAGTTTGTGCAGATCCAGCAGACTCTGGTTCACATCCTTCTCCATCTGCAGAGCTCTCTGCATCACCTCCAGACCATTGCCCCACTCATCCTGCTCTGGCTTCTGAAGCGAGGGAAGCAGGAACAGAAAGCACAGCTCAGCAGGCAGTTGTATCATTAGTCTACATCTGATCAGTTAGTTATCCCTCATCATTTCCAGGGGTTACATTCAGACAAAAAATTTTACTTGGATACAAAAACCCTCTAGATTTTATGCTGGTCTGAAAATAAAGAAATGTTAACATATCCCACTGTTACTGTGAATTCTGAAAGAAGTCGTATCTAGAATCAGTCGCAATGGAAGTAATCCCTTGCTTTACTGTTTGATGTAGTGACCAGAATGGTCCCAAGGCATTACAAACCTCTTCTGGATGTAGTGAGGTTGGATGCTGCTGCTTTTTGTAGCTGCAAGTTCTCAGCCTTACCTTTTGTTACCTCACCTTGTCCATATAGAGTCACATACAGGGACATGTGCTCACCATCCAGTAGCCTGGATCATCTGAATTGCCTTCTGCTATTGAGTCACAAATGCAAAGTATTTCCCTTTTCCCTAAACAAATCCTGTTTTGGTGAACAACTTGCCCTTGACATAGTATTTGATCAATCCTGAAGCTAAATAGATGGAGATACCAGTCGATTGTAGCTGCTCAAAAAGCTGCAAACAGACAGACATTCTCAGAATCCAACCTTGATGTCCTCGGGAGGACTCAGCCTCCACGTTTATTCTGGAATGCCATCAGTTTCTCAGCGTGTTCCCGCTCCTCATGGGACTGCTCCTTGAAGAACTCAGCAAAGTGATGGAGGGCAACATCATCCTGGTCAAAGAGAGAGAACTGCAAACAGACAAAATGGGAAGTAAATTTCACTCAATTCAGCTTGGTTTTGCTCACGAAATGGAAGTTAGATGGACAGTAAGAAGACAGGTATTTACATTTATGGTCATCCATAAACTAAACTAGACAGATATTTGTTCAAACATCTAGAAATAAAGATTAAGTAGCACCCGCTACAACCGCTGGTCGGTGACTTGGTGAGACAGTGCACGGTGACGGTCACAGCTGGCAACAGGCATTAGACATCCCTGCACTGCAGGTCAGAAACACTATTACCCAGTGCTGGAAGCCAATCAGGGCATTGTCCAACTGAATGAAGGGACATGTGCATGTTGACCAAGAGAAGCTGAAATCTGAGCTCCTCACATTACCAACATCACTCATCTGATTTAGCCCCACTGTCCTAACACCTCATCTGCACAAGAGACAGTGACTGATTTTTGTTCCAGATAATCCATCTTGGGAGTGGAAAAAGTCTGCTCCTCATAATTAGCAACTAAAAACCATGAAGGAAAGGTCACTGGACCAAAAACAGGAACTGATTTCTCACCACAGATCCTACCAGACCCACTAAGCTTTTCCAGCAGCTCATTTTAGTCTTTTATTTCCAGTAGTTAATCACAGTTAGGATGTTTATTAAAAAAAAGGCTTCATTAAAAGGACAAGATATAAAAAGTTAGATTTGGACTGATGCAGGCTTCCACAAGGATGTAAATGATTTCAAATATAAATGGGCCATTGATATCAACATGGAAGGAGGAGTTGAATTAAGAAGCAGAACCAGGCCATCCCTCAGCACCAAAAATGTGCTCTGCCCAGAATTACAACATACTGGGGACTCCTAGACAAGAGCCAGCTCCAACACAAGACAAGCTTAAAATTGCTACAGAATTAGTATTAAGAGCACTCACAGGATTCATTCCAGGAAGGACAACAGACACGATATATGGTAGTACTAAATCATTGAGCAAGAAGCCACTTAAAGGCTCAGTACAATCATATCACAGCCCTAACACTGAAATAGACCATTCAAGATCACAAGTCTCACCACGGAGAGGTAAACATAGGAGGAATAAAGCTCCAGGTTGATCTGTTTGTTCACAGCATCCTCACAGTCCTTGTGGTAATTCTGACACACTTGGGAGGCCATCATCACTAGCCTTGTTCATTAAAACCAAGACCACCCTAGAACTGAGTTGCTCCCCGACAAGCTCTGTATTTATACTCCTGGGGGCCATCCCGCACTGACACAGAGAAGGGCAGAACTGATGATGACTGGCAATTGAAAAAAGCTTTAACATTTTGTTTCTAAATTAAGGTGGTTGTGACAAACTGCACGAGGAAGTCAATGAAGAAGAGGTGTCAGCTTCTCAGCCTGTTGTGCTGGGATATGAGACAGAAAGGTGGCAAATTGGCTCTGGGTCATAGAAAACTGTGACAGGATCAGACGGGGCAAGGACAGGAAGGATGTTCCCAATGATGGGGGAGTCCAGGATCAGGGTATCCTGATGTAAGAGGACTGGGTTGGACATTTAAGACTGAGAGGAATACAAACCCAAAATTTACAAAAGTTCCTGGGTGGACATTCAGAGGATTTTTAACGACAGAGGCCATTCAGCCCATCATGTCCGTATCGGCTTCCGAAAGAGCTACCCACCTAGTCGCCCTCTCCAGCCCTATACCCTCTATATTCGTCACTCCCAAGTATATATCCAGCTCTTGTTTTGAAGCCACCTATGGGATCTACCTCCGCCACTCTCCCAGGCATCAGATTCCAAATCCTAACAACCTTCTGAATAGAGAGGTTTGTCCTCATCTCAGAGCTCCCTTACTGACAAATTGTGACCCCTCATCACTGCCGTATCAACTGGTGAAAACAGGATATCCTCCTTTACCCTGCCAGAATGTTCATTATTTTTGTCACTTCAACGGGGACACCTCTTAATCAACTATGCTTCAAGGAGATTTATCCCAATTTCCTTCATCTTTCCTTGTATCTAAAATCCCTCATTCCTGGTGTCATTCTCGTAAATGCCCTTTGAACTCTGTCGAGGGCTTTAATGTCCTTCCTTAAATACCATGCCCAGAACTGAACACAGTACTGCAAATGTGGTCTAACCCATGATTTGTGGAGGTGTAACATCTATTCCTCGCTTTTATACTCTCCGCATCTATTTGAAAACACACATTTCACAAAAGCCTTCTTCATAGCAGGTTAGTCCCGCTCGGCCACTTTCAGATAATAACATACTTGAAACCCAAAGTCCCTCTGCTCCCGTACTCACCTCAGATTTGTAACATCGAGCCTGTTTTGTCTTTCTATGTTTCTCAACCAAAATGCATTAATCTTTTATGTTATAGAACATAGAACATTACAGCACAGTACAGGCCCTTCGGCCCTGACGTTGTGCCGACCTGTCATACCGATCTGAAGCTCATCTAACCAACACTATTCCACGTACGTCCATATGCTTGTCCAATGACGACTGAAATGTACTGAAAGTTGGTGAATCTACGACCGTTGTAGGCAAAGCGTTCCATACCCTTACTATTCTCTGAGTAAAGTAACTACCTCTGACATCTGTCCTATATCTTTCACCCCTCAATTTAAAGCTATGCCCCCTCGTGCTCGCCGTTTCCGTCCTAGGGAAAAGGCTCTCCCTATCCAACCTGTCTAACCCTTTGATTATCTTATATGTCTCAATTAAGTCACCTCTCAACCTTCTTCTCTCTAACGAGAACAGCCTCAAGTCCCTCAGCCTTTCCTCGTAAGACTTTCCCTCCATACCAGGCAACATCCTAGTAAACCTCCTCTGCACCCTTTCCAAAACTTCCACATCCTTCTTATAACGCGGTGACCAGAATTGTACGCAATGCTCCAAGTGCGGCCGCACCAGAGTTTTGTACAGCTGCAGCATAACCTCTTGGTTCCGGAACATGATCCCTGGATTCATAAAAGCTAAAACACTGTATGCCTTCTTAACAACCCTGTCAACCTGGGTGGCAACTTTCAAGGATCTGTGTACATGGTCACCGAGATCTCTCTGCTCATCTACACTACCAAGAATCTTACAGTACTTTGCCTTCCGGTTCCTCCTACCAAAGTACAACACCTCACACTTGTCCGCATTAACCTCCGTTTGCCACCTCTCAGCCCAGCTCTGCAACTTATCTACGTCTCTCTGTAACCTACAACATTCTTCGTCACTATCCACATCTCCACCGACCTTCGTGTCGTCTGCAAATTTACTAACCCATCCTTCTACGTTTATAAAAATGACAAACAGCAGTGGACCCAGCACCGACCCTTGCGGTACACCGCGAGTAACCGGTCTCCAGGATGAACATTTCCCATCAACCACCACGCTGTCTTCTTTCAGCAAGCCAATTTCTGATCCAAACTGCTATATCTCCCACAATCCCATTCCTCCGTATTTTGTACAAGAGCCTAATCGAAAGCCTTGCCGAAATCCATATACACCACATCAACCGGTTTTCTCTCATCTACCTGTTTGGTCATATGTTGCAATGGGAAAGTGATTGGCAACATCAATATCTTACCGAATAAATATCTAACTGCTCATTCACATATTATCCTTTCCAAAAAGCAGCTGTTTTTTGCTTTATCATGGATGATTTACTTCTACTACTAGGAATGTAATCATATTCCCCACTCTCGGTCCTGGAATGGAATTGAAAAGAAGCAGGATCTCTCTATCTACCCTATCAAATCCATGAATCCACTTGTAAATTTCAAGCACAGACATCCCTTCCACTTCTACACCGAGAGACTTGGGAAAACTATTATCATCGTAGCCAATTAACTTTCTGCCCAGGTTCATTCCAGAAATTCTGTGCATAAGCATCTTTGGATTGCACCTACTGGAACAGTGCACTCCAGATGGGGTTGAACTAGGACTTGACAATTTCACAAAAGAAGGCCCATCCCGAGGTATTGGACCCGGTCTGAGATCAGGCTCACCATGAGAGAATGTGGTGGCTTTCCTTCTTGAATTGCTGGTGCCTATTTGCTGTCGTCAGATCCATAATGTTCTGAGTGAGGGAATTCCAGGATTCTGATCCACCGACCCTGGAGCATGGCGGGTCACGTTTCCAACTCAGGATGGCATGTCGCTTGGTGGAGTAGTTAGAGGGGGTGGTGTTCCCCTGTATCAGATGCTTTTCTCCCATGGCACATAATTAGGGCTATGGAAAGTATTGTCTCAGGAGCGATGGTGGATTTCTGCAGCTTTTGGGAGGCAGTACACAGTGTACTCTGTGTGTGTCAGTGGTGCAAAGAATGAATCTCGTGGCTGGTGGGAGCGGGAGGCCATCACATTTCTGGAGTGGTGGACTGATCTTCTAATTCTGTGCAACAACTCTCTGGAGTTCTAGAATTAAGAAACTGATGAGTAGCATTAAATTCAGTGTCAAAAATGCATCCTTACTTAGTCTGGCCTGCATATGACACTGCAACCACAGCAAAGCGTGACACTCTGACCTGGCTTTGGCAGGGGGCAATCGGAAATGGATAAATAAATGGTGTCAGCTCAGAGACATCCTCATCCTTTTTATAAAGGAATCTGTCACCCCTGAGCATCAGTAATTAGGCAGCCAGAGTGCTCTGCAGGTGTAGGTACATTCCAGTCAGTCAATCTACATCAGGAGAGCTTATTTCCTTGCTAAGAATAGGAACTGCTGCTTTCTACCAGTGGCATTTGGGTTGGAGCTTTATTTTCTCCTGGTGTCATGAGCATTTGGCGTCCTTAGACTGCAGAGAAGTGATAGAAGTTCTACCACAGGGGCTCGAAGGTGGGGACTGCTTCATTACCTAATCAGGATCATTGTCTAGAAGCAGAGAGACTGATACACAAGAAAACAAACTCTGCCATTCTCCTACAAACAGCCACTGCCCTCACTCCTTCCACCACCGCAGCAAAAGAGAGAAACCAATTTCCCAGATCTGGACACAATTGCTTATCTAAATGCTAAAGATCAGTGCATCTGAAATGCTGGATGTTCTGCTATATATATATTCCTGTTCCAAAAAGAGTAAATGTATGCTCAAATCATTAGATTTGAAGTGCGACAACAAAATTGCTGGAAAGCTTGGGTCCTGGGACTGAACAGTTTTCTCTCCACAGATGCTCCCCAAACCTGCTATTTCCTGCCCCTGCTTATTTACAAAAGAGACCTAAACATTTGCAAGGGCAGTGTCTAACATTGAGACAGGGGGCTGGTTTCACTGAAGATATTGACCAGAAGCTGGTTTGGAATAAAAAAGTCAATACAACACTGCTTACTAGCCAAAAAACCCAAACTGAACACTTGTGGAATTTCCACTACAAGGATTGCCCACCTAATTCCTACAAACAAGAGAAAAAGGAGCAAACCAGTGGGGCAGGCATTGAATCAAAGGTTAATCAGAACAGAAAAACACTTCATGATCAGGTGTCAAACAGCAATACCAAGAGCCAGAAGCAGCTGTGAAATTATGCAAAGTACTCAGTTGCATGGTGAACACTATTTTAATTTGCTCAGAGCACAACCAAGTTACTAGCATTATGTCACCATGTACAACATACACATTATTGACCCCATTCAGCTGAGTGTGAGCCTGTCAAACAGGTACTCTCCCATGCCATTGTCAGGGGCTCCCAATCTCTTCAGGTTGGTGATGTGATCTCCCAGCTTCTTGATCATCTTCACTTGCTCATCCAAGTATTGCCTCTCCAGGAAGTCACACAGCTGGAAGAGAAAATTAATCCAGAGGATCAAAAGTGTCTGAAAGTGACCCCCATGACAGATGTGACCATCACAACCAGGTGGAGGTCCACTGAGGTGATGCATTTGTAAGTTTGTTTTAACAGCCTGCAGGAGGCTGGGAGAAGGTAATTGGATTTTTACCCAGAGAGTGCACAAACACACCACTTTCTTCCAAGAAGAAAGTTTACAAACTCACATGAGGGTCAGTGTGGCCAGAGGCGAGTTTGTGCAGATCCAGCAGACTCTGGTTCACATCCTTCTCCATCTGCAGAGCTCTCTGCATTGCCTCCAGACCACTGCCCCACTCATCCTGCTCTGGCTTCTGGAGGGAGGGAAGCAGGAACAGAAAGCACAGTTCAGCAGGCAGTTGTATCATTAGTCGACATCTGATCAGTTAGTTATCCCTCATCATTGTAGGGGAGGTACTGCAAACCAACTTGAATTTGAAGACAACAACTAGATTTTGTACTGAGGGAATAACAAATTTTCTAAACACATTCTACTGTTAATGTAGATTCTCAGAATTCACATGTAGAGAATAGGTACCAATGGAAGTAATTCCTGGCTTCACTATTGTGGTGTTAGAAACATCTTCCAGATTCAGAAAGGCTGGACACTGCTACTTTCCACACTGCAACAATTTCCTGTCTTAGCTTTTGTTACCTCATTCTGTCTGAAGGAGAGTCATTCACATTGATGTCTACTCACTATTCTGGTTCCTCTCAATTGCCCTCATAAGTGCAGAGTATTTCCTTTCACCTAAAGGAATCCTATTTTGGTGAACAACCTCCCCTTCACACAGTATTTGTTCAAGGCTAAAGCTAAATAGATGGAGATACCAGTCGATTGTAGCTGCTCACAAAAAGCTGCAAACAGAAGGCTTCAGAATCTAACCTTGATGTCCTGCAGGATGACTCGACCTCCACGTTTATTCTGGAATGCCATCAGTTTCTCAGCGTGTTCCCGTTCCTCATGGGACTGCTCCTTGAAGAACTCAGCAAAGTGATGCAGGGCAACATCATCCCGGTCAAAGTAAGAGAACTGTGGGAAGAGAGAGGCTAAAAGGAAACTGTCTGAAATTCATGACTGACACTCCTCACTCTGGAACTAACCTGGGCACCATCTTGATTCCACATTTAAGTGGTTAAAAATAAAACAGACAAAGCAGCAAGTCACCTTCCATGGATGATGAAGGGGAGAGCTGTCTATAGCCATTAGACATCCCTGCTCTGCAGGTTAGAAACACTATTGTTCAGGAGGTGGAGACCAGTTCAGCCCCTGTCCAACTGAATGAAGGGACATGTGTTCATTAACACAACCAGAAAGCTCAGTCAGCAGTCTCATTATCACTATCACCCACCTGAATAACCGCAGTGTCCTACCACCCACTCCACAGAATTTTAACTGCTTTGTTAGAGAGAAAGAAAAAAAACACACAGTCTGAAAATGTGCCCCTTTCCTCACATTGCATAGCTCAAAGCCACTTCTGAGAAAGGGTCAATGGACCCAGAGCTTGGATTTCTTCCAGCTCTGTAGAGCTTTTCTAGCTATTTTTGTTAGTGTTTAATGTCTAGCAGCAGCTGTTCTTTTAGTTCAGGGAACTTTACATCTTGAGCACAAGACAGTCCGGTGAATAGGGCAAGGTTTGAAAAAAGGAGTATATTTGTGTCAGCAAAAGTTTCCACCAGGGAAGGCTTTTGTTGAGAAAAGGAATACAACCAAAGTTTTACAAAAATTAATTATTGACCAAGACCAGATCATCCCTCCAGAGTTAGATGAAAAATCACCAAGGGTTACATTGTCCAGAGACAGCAAGCTGGGCATCCACATCCAGGAGCCAGTTGGACATGAAGACAAAACAGAGAGTCAGTGTTAAGACCTGCACTAGATTGCAACAGGGGAAGGGCCACAGAAAATAATACATGATACAGCTAATTCATTAACTCAGCATAAAAACCAAACAGGTCAACACTATCATAGCACAGGCTTCAATTCCACAAAGCTCACCATGGAGAGGTAAACATAGGAGGAATAGAGCTCCAGGTTGATCTGCTTGTTAACAGCATCCTCACAGTCCTTGTGGTAGTTCTGACACACTTGGGAAACCATCTTCACTATTCCTGCTCACAAGCACCAAGAAAACTCTAGAACTAAGTCTCTCTCTCCCACAGGCTCTTGTATTTATAGTCCTGGGACCATCCTGCAGTCACACAGAGAGAGGCAGAACTGATGATGACTGACAGTTGCTGCTGGCCAATCAGGAACCACCGCAGCATACAGGCACCAATGAGAGAGAGGGGGAGGGTGTGTTAAGCAGAGCTGATCAGAGGTGGAGATGAGAGCCAGGTCTGGATGGTTATTCTGTGACTGGAACAGCAGGAGGCCATTCGGCATCTCAAACCTTCTGCACCACTCACTCAGGTCGTGTGTTATTTGGTTCTTTTTTAAAATAAGTCAATTTGGTTTGAGAAAAGTTTTCACATTTTTTTTAATTAAGGTGGTTGTGAGCAACTGCACGAGGGATTCAATGAGGAAGAGGGGCATCAGTTTCTCAGCTTGTTATGCTGGGATTTGGGAAAGAAAGTTGGGAAATTGTCTCTGGGTCATAGAAAATTGCAACAGTGTCAGCTGTGGAAAAGACGGGAAGGATGTTCCTGATTATGGGGGAGTTCAGGACCAGGGTTTGCAGTCTAAGGATACATTTAGAACTGAGGTGAGGAGAAATCTCTTCACCTCGGGGGGCGGGGTGGTGGATCCTGTGGAATTCTCTGCCACAGAAAAGGATTGAAGCCAAAACAGGAATTGGGGAGAGCTTTGAGGGCTGGATCAAAAGGGAATGCAGAGAGGGTGAGAATATGGTGCTGAGTTATGGAATCAGCCACAATCACATGGAATGGCAGAGCAGGCTGGAAGGGATGAATGGCCGACTCAACATTTATTTTCTATGATTCCACGTTTGTGCAACTAGCGCAGCCAGGGTCTTGTGGTTAAGGGGTCATGTCCCTAGCTGTGGACCAGGAGGCCTTGGTACAAGTTCCTACCAGATCCAGAGATCTTAAATCATCTCCACAGGCAGATTTAGAAAACAACCAGAACAGGTACAGGCACAAAGGACCGAATGGCCTCCTGCTGTGCCATAACAATTCTCCGATTCTGTGGTGGGTCTGTACCTGAGCAGAATCTCCCTGCCTCCAGCTCCTGCCTGTGGATTGTCACCTCGCAGTGATGGAGAGCCTCAAGTGTTGTGTTGTTTCTCAGAGTGATACCTGAAGAAGATTTCACCTCCTGGCAGCGCCACCCAGGATGGTACGATCGAGGGGAGGGTCCTGATAAAGTGCAATGCAAAACCAGTCCCCAGCGGCCATCCAGGTGGAAGATAGGTGTGTGCGATCGTTGGCTGTGACAGTGGGTGTTGGTCAGCAGTGGGGGGATCCCCAGTCAACATTTCTTTGCCAGTGGAACTGGGTCTACCTTGTGTAAAGGACCATGTCTCTGCTGGCGTGTAACAGCTTTCCCACATTAAAGGTGCCTTCTACAGGTGGAATTCAAACCCCGTCCCCAAACTCTCAGAATTTCCTGAGTGGAAATTCAGAGCGTTTTTCACAACAGGAGGCCGTTCAGCCCACCGTTCCTGTAATAGCTTCTGAAAGAGCTACCTGATTAGTCTCACTTTCCAGCCCTATCTCTGTCACTCTCTAAATTCGTCACTTCCAAGGACATATCCAACTCTTGTTCTGAAACCAACCATGGAATCGACCTCCGTCACTCTCCCAGGCAGCACATTCCAAATCCGAACAACTTTCTGAGCAAAGAGTTTTCTAACCATTTCACTCTGATCTCCCCTACTGACAAACTGTGACCCCTCGTCACTGACAAGTCAACTGCTGAAATCAGAATATCCTGCTTTACTCTGACAAAATTGATCATAGTTTTGATCACGTCAATAAGGTCACCTACAAGGAGATTTCCCCCATTTTCCTTAATCTTTCCGTGTATCTAAAATTCCCCATTCCTGGGGTCATCGTAATAAATCACCTTTGAACACTTTTGAGGTTTTTCACATCCTTCCTTGAATGTCATGCCCAGAACTGAGTACATAATGGAAATTTGGTCTAACCAATGATTTGTAGAGGTGTAACATCAATTCGTTGCTTTTATACTCGATGCCTCAATTTGAAAACACAAGGTTCACAAAAGTGGCTCAATCTCCATTAATAACAGCTTCATCCTGCCTGACCACTTTCAGATAATCACATACTTGAAACTGAAAGTCGCTGAGCTCCTGTACTCACATCAGATTTGTAACATCGAGCCTGTTTTGACTTTGTGTTTCTTCGACAAAAATGCATTACTCACTTTTTTTTGTTGAAATTGGAAAGTGATTGGCAACATCAAACCTTGTGCAGTAAATATCTGTGTGTGCAGATATTGTCCCTTCCACAAAGAAATTTGTTTTTGATATTATCCTGGATGATGTAATTCTCACGTGAAGATTGTCATCCCATTCTGCGCACAGTCCGAGATGATCATTGAGAAGAAATGGGTTCTTTCCTCTCTACCCTGTCAAATCCATTAATCCTCTGAAAATTATCAATTACAGCCATCCCTTAACTTCCTACACAGAGGGACTAGACAAGCCGTTATCATGAATTAACCATCACTCTGTCCAGGTTACTTCCAGAAATTCTGTGCATAACCATCTTTGGGTCGAACCTGCCAGAACTGTGCACTCCGGCTGTGGTTGAACAGGAACTTGACCATTTCACCAAAATCTCTTCATCCAGAGGTATTTGAACCCCTCAGAGATCAGGGCCAACATTAGTTTAGAGAATGTGGTGACTTGCCTTCTTGCATTACTGTTGCCCATTTGGTGTAATCAAACCCATACTGCTGTTCGGGAGGGAACCTGGGAGCGATGTTTCCAACACCAGCTGATCGGTGGTTTGGTGTAGAACGTGGTGTTCCCACATATCATCTGCCCTTGTCCGATGGAAAGTAGTCAGAATTTTAAGAAGTTGTCTGAGGAGCTTTGGTGGATTCCTACAGCATTTGGTAGATGGTATATATTACAGTCTCTGCGTATGTCAGTGGTGGAAGGATAGACGAAAGTGGCTGCTCGTTTGCTGGAGGCTGTCAACATTCTGGAGTGTTAGACTGACACCTGTAATCCTGATACTGTCTGACTTGACAGAATTTCATGCACATCATTCTCTTTCCAGAAGAGATGGTCCAAACAAGCCTCTTCTGGTTCACTAATGTCCTTGTTCGTAAGAAACTGCCATCCTTACCTGATCGGGCCTTTGCGTAACGCCACAGGCAGAGCAAAGGGGTTTAATTTGAATTACTCATGGGCTGGGTGGGTAATCAGAGATGGATAATAAATGCTGCCTGTCAGTGATAGCCTGATCCTGTTAAAGCCCTTACACAAACCAGTCACATTGTAATTCAGGGCTGATTGATAGTGATTAGGCCACCACAGTGCACTGTTTGGAGTCACAGGTCAGCCAGATCAGCTCTCCTGCTGAAGATTAAAAAACGTAAAAATTGGAACTGCCGATTCTGCACATGGTATTTGTATTTTAGCTTGATTTTCCACCAGGCATCCTCAGTATTTGTCACCTCTTCGTTGCAGGGTAATAATAGAAGTTATCACACAGGGAACAAGGTGGGCACCGCTTCATTCGCATGGCCGTTCCTAGACGTTAGCATTCTAAGAGAAGGTAGATTTGTCCTTCTCCTACATGTATAAAGGAAATACTGAAGAAACTAATTCCCTAGCTCTGGGAACAATGACATGAGCAATTGCTTATGTCAAAGAAAAAAAGAGACTGTGGAAAAGCATTGTATCTTAGTCTTGTAAGGAGGAATTTTACAAACTACTAAAATCACTAACATCTAGGCATGAGAACAAATTGCTGGAAAACACCTCACTGTCAGGCAACAAAGTCAATCAAGAGATGATTGAGTGTCTCATGTCCAGGTTCTGTTCAACCCTTCTCCCTACCAATGCTGCCCAACCTGAGATTTCCCAGCAGGTTGTGTTCCTGGTTTCCAGAATCTCCTTATTTAAAAGAGATGCAAACACATGGCCAAGGGCAGTGCATTAGATCAGTGCCTACCCTTTAGGCAAAGGAATGATTTCAGTCAGTGTATTGATTAGAAGCTGGTCCTGCAAACTTGTCCCTGTGAGTACATGTCAGTAATGCTGATTTATCTGTCAACAACCTTACCAGTTATGGAATTTCCAATAAAAGGATTGCCCACTCAATCCCCAGACACAGCAGAATCAAACACTGATCAAGGTACTGGGGCAGGCATTGAATCAAAAGCTTGACACAAAGAACAAAGGATTGATGATCAGACATTAAAACACAAAAAGCTCCAAGAACCAGAAGCTATGAAAATTACATACTGTGCTCAGTTCCATGGTGAACACTATTTTAATTTGCTCAGAGCACAACTAGTCATTTAGTAGAATGAGGTCACCATGTACAACAGATATAGATATTGACCCCATTCAGCTGAGTGAGAGCCTGTCAAACAGGTACTCTCCCATGCCATTGTCAGGGGCTCCCAGTCTCTTCAGGTTGGTGATGTGATCTCCCAGCTTCTTGATCATCTTCACTTGCTCATCCAGGTAGTGCCTCTCCAGGAAGTCATACAGCTGGAAGACAAAGAGGGGAACTGGTTAAATCTGACCAAATGCAGCTTGGGAGACCGAACAGTGAAGTGATGTCATGGAGATTGCCAAATACTTTCGAAAGTGCTCAGTTTTAGAAACAGGAGGATGTTGGTATAACCCAAGAAAACCCTCCACAATGTCAAATGAGATCTTGTGGCTAACAAAAAGGACCAAGTGTCTGATCACTGTTTTTATTCAGAAACCCAGATTTAAATACAAATTCAATTTCAAATTGAGGCATCGAGTATAAAAGCAACGAATTGATGTTACACCTCTACAAATCATTGGTTAGACCACATTTCCATTATGTACTCAGTTCTGGGCATGACATTCAAGGAAGGATGTGAAAAACCTCAAAAGTGTTCAAAGGTGATTTATTACGATGACCCCAGGAATGGGGAATTTTAGATACACGGAAAGATTAAGGAAAATGGGGGAAATCTCCTTGTAGGTGACCTTATTGACGTGATCAAAACTATGATCAATTTTGTCAGAGTAAAGCAGGATATTCTGATTTCAGCAGGCAGTTGTATCATTAGTCTACATCTGATCAGTTAATTATCCCTCATCATTGTAGGGGAAGTACTACAGGCCGACTTGACCTTGGTGAAACACCTGCTGTATTTGGTACTGTTCTTGAAGGGGACATTTCTAAACAGATCCTGCTATGCTGTGATCAGAGTAATCACAAGGCATCAGAAACATCTTCTAGATGTATTAAGGCTTCATACTGATGCTTTCCACACCTGAAAGATTTCTGTTTTCCCTTTTGACACCTCATCTTGTCCAAAGCAGCAGTAGACACCGATATTTGCTCACCATCCAGAATACTGGATTATCACAATTGCCAACTATTGTTCAATCACGTGCAAAAGTGTTTCCTTTTAGTGAAGGGAATCGTATTGTGGTGAGCAACCCCCCCCCCCCATTCATACAGTATTTGCTCAGTCCTGAAGCTAAACAGATTGAGCTAGCCACAATTGAGTGGTATTTCACAAAAAGCGGCAAAAGAAAGCTTTGGAATGCAACCTTGATGTCCTGCAGGAGGATTCGGCCTCCACGTTTATTCTGGAAAGCCATCAGTTTCTCAGCGTGTTCCCGCTCCTCATGGGACTGCTCCTTTAAGAACTCAGCCAAGTGACGCAGGGCAACATCATCCCGGTCAAAGTAAGAGACCTGTCGGGGGAAAGAGGCAATAAAGGGAAATGTCTAAAATACATCAATGCCTCTTCTCAGATACTAACCCAGTTACCATCTTGACTCCACATTTAAGTGGGCAAAACTAGAGAGAGCCAGGAAGTCACCTTCCATGGATTATAACCCATGTAACAGATACTTAGCCAGACTTCTGGAAATAGAGGACAAAAACCAAATGCAATCCCTCACCTGTGTTTTGCTAAAATGGTGCGATAGAGTGTGGCATGGTGCACAATGAAGGGGACAGCTGTCTATAGCCATTAGATATCCCTGTTCTGCAGGTGATAAAACATTATTGTTCGCGAGGTGGAGACTAGTTAGACCCCTGTCCAACTGAATGAAATGCTATGAATAATGCAGTCAGTCATTAACACAGCCAGAAATCTCAGTCAGCAGCCTCATTATCACCATCACCCACCTGAATAACCCTAGTGTCCTACCACCCACTCCACACAGAATTCTAACTGCTTTGTTGTACACGAGTTAATATTTCAAGTGTGTGCCACTTGTCATAGCTCACAAAACACACTGAGCAAGGGTCAGTGGACCCAAAATTTGACCGGATTTCTTCCGCCATTCCTTGCAGATCTGTAGAACTTTTCTAGCTATTCTTGTTGCTGTTTGATTTCCAGCAGTTGCTGTCTTTAGTTAAGGGAACTTTAGATCTTGAACATAAGCCAGTCTGGCAAATGGGGCAAGGTTCAAACAAAAGGAGACATTTGTGTCCTACCAGGACAGGTTTTCTGAAGAAAAGGGATATAACCAAGTTAAATTTATCAGCAAAACCAGCTCAACCCTCCAGAGTTCAATGAAAACAATCACCAAGGGCTACACTGTCCCGAGATGGACAACTGGGGATCCACACCCAGGAGCCAGTTGTATATTAAGACAGTGTTCAAAACCTGAACAGAGAGTCAGTGTTAGGACTTGCACGAGATTGCATCAGGGGAAGGGCCACAGAAAACAATACATGCTACAGCTAAGTCATTAACCCAGCATAAAAACCCAAACAGGTCAACACTGTTATCACACAGGCTTCAATTCCACAAAGCTCACCATGGAGAGGTAAACATAGGAGGAATAGAGCTCCAGGTTGATCTGCTTGTTAACAACATCCTCACAGTCCTTGTGGTAGTTCTGACACACTTGGGAAGCCATCTTCACTATTCCTGCTCACAATCACAAGGACAACTCTGGAACAAAGGCCTCAATCCCCAAAGCTGTTGTGTTTCTACTCCTGAGACAACCGGCACTCACCCAGAGGGAGACCGAACTGATGATGACTGACAGTTGCTGCTAGCCAATCAGGAATGACCCTTGGATGCAGGCACCAATGAGAGAGAGGGGGAGGGTGTGTTAAGCAGAGCTGATCAGAGGTGGAGATGAGAGCCAGGTCTGGATGGTTATTCTGTGATTGGAACAGCAGGAGGCCATTCGGCATCTCAAACCTTCTGCAGCACTCAATCAGGTCATGGGTCATTTGGTTCTTTTTTAAAAGAAGTAAATATGGTTTGAGAAAAGATTGCTCGTTTTGTTTTTAAATTATGGTGGTTGTGATCAACTGCAGAAGGGACTCATTGAGGAAGGGGAGTGTCAGTTTCTCAGCCTGTTGTGCTGGGATTTGGGAAAGAAAGGTGGGAAATTGGCTCGGGGTCATCGAAAATTGTCATAGTGTCAGCTGTGGAAAAGACAGGAAGGATGTTCCTGATGATGGAAAAGTTCAGGACCAGGGGTCACAGCCTAAGTACACATTTAGGACTGAGATGAGGAGAAATCTCTTCACCGAGAGAGTGGGGGTCCTGTGGAATTCTCTGCCACAGAAAACATTTGAGGCCAAAACTTTGAATGTTTTCCAGGAGCAGTTGGGTGCAGCTTTGAGGGCTGAAGGGATCAAAGAGTATGGAGAGAGAGTGGGAAGATGGGACTGAGTTATGGAATCAGCCACAATCACATGGAATGGCAGAGCAGTCTGGAGGGGGCTGAATGGCCGAATCCAACAATTTTTTTTCGATGATTCTAAGTTTGTACAACCAGTGCAGCCAGGGTATTGTGATGCAGGGGTAATGTCCCTAGCTGTGGACCAGGAAGCCTTGGTCCAAGTCCATACCAGATCCAGAGATTTTGTAACATCTCTACAGGCAGAATTAGAAAACAACCAGAACAGGTACAGGCACAAAGGACCGAATGGCCGCCTGCTGTGCCACAACAATTCTCCGATTCTGTGATGGGTCTGTACCTGAGCAGCATCTCCCTGCCTCCAGCTCCTGCCTGTGGATTGTCACCTCGCAGTGATGGAGAGCCTCGAGTGTTCTGTTGGTTCTGAGAGTGATACCTGAAGAGGATTTCACCTCCTGGCAGGGCCACCCAGGACAGTACGATCGAGGGGAAGGTCCTGGTAAAGTGCAATGCAAAACAAGTTCCCAACGGCCATCCAGGTGGAAGATAGGCGTGTGCTATCGTTGGCTGTGACGGTGGGTGAAGGTCAGCAGTTGGGGGATCCCCAGTCAACATTTCTTTGCCAGTGGAACTGGGTCTACCTTGTGTAAAGGACCATGTCTCTGCTGATGTGTAACAGCTTTCCCACATTAAAGGTGCCTTGTACAGGTGCCCACTGAGAGGAGTACAAAGGCCCTCTCCAAACTCTGAGAATTTCCTGGGGGAACATGCAGAGGATTTTTAATGATAGGAGGCCATTTGGCCCATCGTGCCTGATTCAGCTTCTGAAAGCATTCCACACCCAGCCCCACTCTCCAGCCCTATGTCTGTATCCCTCTAAATTTGCCACTTCCATATATGTATACAGCTGCTTTTCTAAAGCCACCTGTGGAATCTGCGTCCATCACTCCTGTCAGCTACGCATACCAAACCCTACCAACTTTCTGAGTGAAGAGGTTTCTCCTCCTCTCACTGTGAGCTCCCTCACTGACAAATTGTGACCCCTCGTCACTAACGTATCCACTGGTGAAAACAGAATATCCCCCTTTACCCTGACAGAATTGGTGATAATTTTGATCACTTCAACAAGTGCTTCTTGCTCCAAGGAGAATAGAGCGCAATTTCTTTAATCTTTCCGTGTGTCTGAAATTCCCCATTCCAGGTGTCATTATTATAAATCACCTTTGAACTCTGTCCAGGGCTTGAATGCCCTTCCTGAAAAGCCACGCCCAGAACTGAGCACATCACTGCAAATGTGGTCTAACCAATGAGTTGTAGAGGGGTATCATCAATTCCTTGCTTTTATGCTCGATGCCTCAATTTGAAAACACAAGGCTCATAGAACAATACAGCGCAGAACGGGCCCTTCGGCCCTCGATGTTGCGCCGACCTGTGAGCTAATCCAAGCCCCACCTCCTACACAATCACGTCACCATCCATATGCTTATCCAAGGACTGTTTAAATGCCCCTAACGTGGCTGAGTTAACTACATTGGCAGGCAGGGCTTTCCACGCCCTTACCACTCTCTGAGCAAAGAACCTGCCTCTGACAAATGTCTTAAATGTATCACCCTGCAATTTGTAGCTATGCCCCCTTGTACAAGTTGAAGTCATCATCCTCGGAAAAAGACTCTCACTGTCCACCCTATCTAATCCTCTGATCATCTTGTATGTCTCTATTAAATCCCCTCTTAGCCTACTTCTCTCCAATGAGAACAGATCCAAGTCCCTCAGCGTTTCTTCATAGGGCCTGCGCTCCAGACCAGGCAACATCCTGGTAAATCTCCTCTGCACCTTTCCCAATGCTTCCACATCCTTCCTGTAACGGGGTGACCAGAACTGCACGCAATATTCCAAATGAGGCCGCACTAGCGTTTTGTACAGTTGCAGCATGACATCACGGCTCCGGAACTCAATCCCTCTACCAATAAAACCTAACACACGGTAAGCCTTCTTATCAGCATTATCAATCTGGGTGACAACTTTCAGGGATCTATGTACATGGACACCAAGATCTATCTGCACATCCGCACTGCCAAGAATCTTTCCATTGACCCAGTATTCTGCCTTCCTGTTATTCACCCAAAATTGAATCAACTCACATTTATCTGCATTGAACTCCATTTGCCACCTTTCAGCCCAATTCTGCAGTTTATCCAAGTCTCCCTGCAACGTGCAACATTCTTCCACACCGTCCACCACTCCACCGACTTTAGTGTCATCTGCAAACTTACTAACCCATCCACCTATGCCTGCGTCCAAGTCATTTATAAAAATGACAAACAGCAGTGGTCCTAAAGCAGATCCTTGAGGCACACTACGAGTGACCTGACTCCAGGCTGGATATTTTCCATCAACCACCACTCGTTGCCTTCTTACAGAAAGCCAGTTTCTAATCCAAACTGCTAAATCTCCCTCAATCCTCTGCCTCTGTATTTTCTCCAATAGCCTACCATGTGGAACCTTATCAAAGGCTTTACTGAAGTCCATGTACACCACGTCAACTGCCCTTCCCTCATCCACATGCTTGGTTCACCACAGCCTTCTCAATAACAGCATTATCTTGGCTGGTCACTTTCAGATAATCACATATTTGAAACCCAAAGTCTCTCTGCTCCTGTACTCACATCAGATTTGGAACATTGAGCCTGTTTTGTCTTTCTATGTTTCTCAAACAAAATGTGTTATTCACATATTTTTAGTGTTGAAATTAGAAAGTGATTGTCAAAGTCAAGCCTTACCCAATAAATATCTAACAGCACGTGCACATATTATCTTCTCCACAAAGAAGCTGTTTTTGACACTATCCTGGATGATTTAGTTGTAATGTGAAAATTATAATCCTATTTTGCACACAGTCCTCAATGACCATAGACAAGAAACAGATTCTGTCTGTCCACTCTGTCAAATCCATTAATCCTCTTTGAAATTTCAAACACAGCCATCCCTTAACCTTCTACACAGAGGGACTGGGACAAACCGTTATCATCAATGAACCAGCTCTCTGTCCAAGTTCATTGCAGAAATTCTGTGCATAACCATCTTTGGGTCGAAGCTGTTAGAACTGAGCACTCCAGCTGTGGTTGAGCTAGAACTAGACAATTTCACAAAAGAACCATCAGCCAGAGGTAGTTGAAACCCTCAGAGATCAGGCCTAACATTAGATGAGAGAATGTGGTGGCTTGCCTTCTTGAATTGCTGTTGCCCATTTGGTGTAGGCAGATCCCCAATGCTGTTAGGGAGGGAATTCCAGGATTCTGATCCAGCACACTAGGGGAATGGGACCATGTTTCCAATTCAGGATGGTGAATGGCTTGGTGTAGAACTTAGAGGCGGTTGTGCTCCATGTATTTGCTGCCCTTGTCCCATGGCAAGTAATGGGGGCTTTGGAAGGTGTTGTCTAAGGAGCTTTGGTGGATTTCTACAACATTTGGTGATAGTACACATTGCAGTCCCTGTGTGTCAGTGGTGGAAGGAGTGAATCTCGTGGCTGCTCTGAGCTGGCAACTCTTAAGCTTCTGGAGTGTGGGACTGAGGCCCATTGTCCTGATTCTGTCTGAAAAACTCTCTTCGGGCATTATGAACCTAAAAATGAGCATGCAATTCCTAGTCTGAATAAAATATCCTTTTCACTGAAGTCATTCAGGGAAGGGAACTGCCAAACTGCCATCCTTACCTGGTCTGGCCAGTATATGACACCAAGCCTAAAGCACTGTAGTTGACTAATGGGCCCATGGGCAGTTCAGACAGAGGATAAATGCTGCCTGGTCAGTGACATCCTTATCCTGTCAAGGAATTGTCAGTGGTCATCCATTAGAAACCAGTGACTGATTGTGATTGACAGCAATGAGCTAGACCCAATGCAGCGTGTGTGGAGCCACATGGAGGCCAGATTACATCAGAAAGCTGATTTTCTTCACAATTAAATGTAAAGGAAATTGGAACTACTGACTTCTGCAAGTGGTATTTTGGTTTTTGCTTTATTGTCATCAGGTGTCCTCAGCATTTGTCACCTTTGCATTGCAGAGCAAGGACAGGAGTTACAGCAGATGCTTTAGAAGGTGGGCACTGCTTCATTGCCTAATAGAGGCCATAGTCATTAGCATTGTCAGGGAGAAAGCAGAGCTTTCATTCTACTGAATGGAAAGGACATACTAGAGAAACAATTCTCTAGCTCAGGAAACATGTAAATGGTAAACAGTTGCAGAAAAGCAGGTGTACCTTGCACGATTGGTCAACTTTATATCCTTGTAATGAGGAATTTTGTGACCTATTAAAGTCAGTAGGATTTAAGCAAGAGAACAAGTAGGTGGAAAACACCTCATGGCCTGGCAACAAAATCATTCAAGAGATAAACACGTGTCTCATGTCCCGGTTCTGTTCAACACCTCTCACTACCAAACCTGAGATTTCCCAGCAGCTTTTGTTCCTGGTTTCCAGTGTCAGCTTGGTTTTTCCAAAAATGCTGAAGATTGAATGAATGGACGGGCCTTGGCAATGCCTAATGTTTAGGCACAGGACAGATTTCAGTCATGGTTTTGAGCCGAAGCTGGTCCTGAAAAATTGTCCTGGGAAAGCTGAGGACAGATTTTGTTGTGGCATTGTCTGCAATGCAGATATTTGCCAGTTGTGGCATTTCCAAGGACAAGATTGCCCACTCAATCCCTACAGACTCTCAGCAGAAGCAAACACCGAGCAAATTACTGGGGCAGGCATTGAATCAAAGGTTGCAAGAAAGAACAGAAAATGGATTTGATTACCAGATGTTAAAACACAAAAAACCTCCAAGAACCGGAAGCTATGAAAATTACACACTGTACTCAGTTCCATGGTGAACACTCTTTTAATTTGCTCAGAGAACAACTAGTCATTTAGTAGAATGAGGTCACCATGTACAACAGATAGATATTGACCCCATTCAGCTGAGTGAGAACCTGTCAAACAGGTACTCTCCCATGCCATTGTCAGGGGCTCCCAGTCTCTTCAGGTTGGTGATGTGATCTCCCAGCTTCTTGATCATCTTCACTTACTTATCCAAGTAGTGCCTCTCCATGAAATCACAGCTGGAAGACAAAATTAATCCAACAAGGATCAAAAAATGTCAGTGACCTCCCATGACAGAAGTGACCATCACCTCCCTATGGGGGAGGGGCATGCAAGTGATGCCTTCACAAGGTTTTGTTTAAACATCCTGCAGGAGGCAGGTAGAAAAATAATTGGATTCCCCACCCTGGAAGTACACAAACAGATCACTTTCTACCAGGAAAGGGATAAAACCTCACATGAGGGTCTATGTGGTCAGAGGCAAGTTTGTGCAGATCCAGCAGACTCTGGTTCACATCCTTCTCCATCTGCAGAGCTCTCTGCATCACCTCCAGACCATTGCTGCACTCATCCTGCTCTGGCTTCTGAAGCGAGGGAAGCAGGAACAGAAAGCACAGCTCAGCAGGCAGTTCTATCATTAGTCTACATCTGATCAGTTAGTTATCCCTCATCATTTCCAGGGGTTACATTCAGACAAAAAATTTTACTTGGATACAAAAACCCTCTAGATTTTATGCTGGTCTGAGAATAAAGAAATGTTAACATATCCCACTGTTACTGTGAATTCTGAAAGAAGTCGTATCTAGAATCAGTCGCAATGGAAGTAATCCCTTGCTTTACTGTTTGATGTAGTGACCAGAATGGTCCCAAGGCATTACAAACCTCTTCTGGATGTAGTGAGGTTGGATGCTGCTGCTTTTTGTAGCTGCAAGTTCTCAGCCTTACCTTTTGTTACCTCACCTTGTCCATATAGAGTCACATACAGGGACATGTGCTCACCATCCAGTAGCCTGGATCATCTGAATTGCCTTCTGCTATTGAGTCACAAATGCAAAGTATTTCCCTTTTCCCTAAACAAATCCTGTTTTGGTGAACAACTTGCCCTTGACATAGTATTTGATCAATCCTGAAGCTAAATAGATGGAGATACCAGTCGATTGTAGCTGCTCAAAAAGCTGCAAACAGACAGACATTCTCAGAATCCAACCTTGATGTCCTGCAGGAGGACTCAGCCTCCACGTTTATTCTGGAATGCCATCAGTTTCTCAGCGTGTTCCCGCTCCTCATGGGACTGCTCCTTGAAGAACTCAGCAAAGTGATGGAGGGCAACATCATCCCGGTCAAAGAGAGAGAACTGCAAACAGACAAAATGGGAAGTAAATTTCACTCAATTCAGCTTGGTTTTGCTCACGAAATGGAAGTTAGATGGACAGTAAGAAGACAGGTATTTACATTTATGGTCATCCATAAACTAAACTAGACAGACATTTGTTCAAACATCTAGAAATAAAGATTAAGTAGCACCTGCTACAACCGCTGGTCGGTGACTTGGTGAGACAGTGCACGGTGACGGTCACAGCTGGCAACAGGCATTAGACATCCCTGCACTGCAGGTCAGAAACACTATTACCCAGTGCTGGAAGCCAATCAGGGCATTGTCCAACAGAACGAAGGGACATGTGCATGTTGACCAAGAGAAGCTGAAATCTGAGCTCCTCACATTACCAACATCACTCATCTGATTTAGCCCCACTGTCCGAACACCTCATCTGCACAGAGACAGTGACTGATTTTTGTTCCAGATAATCCATCTTGGGAGTGGAAAAAGTCTGCTCCTCATAATTAGCAACTAAAAACCATGAAGGAAAGGTCACCGGACCAAAAACAGGAACTGATTTCTCACCACAGATCCTACCAGACCCACTAAGCTTTTCCAGCAGCTCATTTTAGTCTTTTATTTCCAGTAGTTAATCACAGTTAGGATGCTTATTAAAAAAAAGGCTTCATTAAAAGGACAAGATATAAAAAGTTAGATTTGGACTGATGCAGGCTTCCACAAGGATGTAAATGATTTCAAATATAAATGGGCCATTGATATCAACATGGAAGGAGGAGTTGAATTGAGAAGCAGAACCAGGCCATCCCTCAGCACCAAAAATGTGCTCTGCCCAGAATTACAACATACTGGGGACTCCTAGACAAGAGCCAGCTCCAACACAAGACAAGCTTAAAATTGCTACAGAATTAGTATTAAGAGCACTCACAGGATTCATTCCAGGAAGGACAACAGACAAGATATATGGTAGTACTAAATCATTGAGCAAGAAGCCACTTAAAGGCTCAGTACAATCATATCACAGCCCTAACACTGAAATAGACCATTCAAGATCACAAGTCTCACCATGGAGAGGTAAACATAGGAGGAATAAAGCTCCAGGTTGATCTGTTTGTTCACAGCATCCTCACAGTCCTTGTGGTAGGTCTGACACACTTGGGAGGCCATCATCACTAGCCTTGTTCATTAAAACCAAGACCACCCTAGAACTGAGTTGCTCCCCGACAAGCTCTGTATTTATACTCCTGGGGGCCATCCCGCACTGACGCAGAGAAGGGCAGAACTGATGATGACTGGCAATTGAAAAAAGCTTTAACATTTTGTTTCTAAATTAAGGCGGTTGTGACAAACTGCACGAGGAAGTCAATGAAGAAGAGGTGTCAGTTTCTCAGCCTGTTGTGCTGGGATATGAGACAGAAAGGTGGCAAATTGGCTCTGGGTCATAGAAAACTGTGACAGGATCAGACGGGGCAAGGACAGGAAGGATGTTCCCAATGATGGGGGAGTCCAGGATCAGGGTATCCTGATGTAAGAGGACTGGGTTGGACATTTAAGACTGAGAGGAATACAAACCCAAAATTTACAAAAGTTCCTGGGTGGACATTCAGAGGATTTTTAACGACAGAGGCCATTCAGCCCATCATGTCCGTATCGGCTTCCGAAAGAGCTACCCACCTAGTCCCCCTCTCCAGCCCTACACCCTCTATATTCGTCACTCCCAAGTATATATCCAGCTCTTGTTTTGAAGCCACCTATGGGATCTACCTCCGCCACTCTCCCAGGCATCAGATTCCAAATCCTAACAACCTTCTGAATAGAGAGGTTTGTCCTCATCTCAGAGCTCCCTTACTGACAAATTGTGACCCCTCATCACTGCCGTATCAACTGGTGAAAACAGGATATCCTCCTTTACATGCCAGAATGTTCATTATTTTTGTCACTTCAACGGGGACACCTCTTAATCAACTATGCTTCAAGGAGATTTATCCCAATTTCCTTCATCTTTCCTTGTATCTGAAATCCCTCATTCCTGGTGTCATTCTCGTAAATGCCCTTTGAACTCTGTCGAGGGCTTTAATGTCCTTCCTTAAATACCATGCCCAGAACTGAACACAGTACTGCAAATGTGGTCTAACCCATGATTTGTGGAGGTGTAACATCTATTCCTCGCTTTTATACTCTCCGCATCTATTTGAAAACACACATTTCACAAAAGCCTTCTTCATAGCAGGTTAGTCCCGCTCGGCCACTTTCAGATAATCACATACTTGAAACCCAAAGTCCCTCTGCTCCCGTACTCACCTCAGATTTGTAACATCGAGCCTGTTTTGTCTTTCTATGTTTCTCAACCAAAATGCATTAATCTTTTATGTTATAGAACATAGAACATTACAGCACAGTACAGGCCCTTCGGCCCTGACGTTGTGCCGACCTGTCATACCGATCTGAAGCTCATCTAACCAACACTATTCCACGTACGTCCATATGCTTGTCCAATGACGACTTAAATGTACTTAAAGTTGGTGAATCTACGACCGTTGTAGGCAAAGCGTTCCATACCCTTCCTATTCTCTGAGTAAAGCAACTACCTCTGACATCTGTCCTATATCTTTCACCCCTCAATTTAAAGCTATGCCCCCTCGTGCTCGCCGTTTCCGTCCTAGGGAAAAGGCTCTCCCTATCCAACCTGTCTAACCCTTTGATTATCTTATATGTCTCAATTAAGTCACCTCTCAACCTTCTTCTCTCTAACGAGAACAGCCTCAAGTCCCTCAGCCTTTCCTCGTAAGACTTTCCCTCCATACCAGGCAACATCCTAGTAAACCTCCTCTGCACCCTTTCCAAAACTTCCACATCCTTCTTATAATGCGGTGACCAGAATTGTACGCAATGCTCCAAGTGCGGCCGCACCAGAGTTTTGTACAGCTGCAGCATAACCTCTTGGTTCCGGAACATGATCCCTGGATTCATAAAAGCTAAAACACTGTATGCCTTCTTAACAACCCTGTCAACCTGGGTGGCAACTTTCAAGGATCTGTGTACATGGTCACCGAGATCTCTCTGCTCATCTACACTACCAAGAATCTTACAGTACTTTGCCTTCCGGTTCCTCCTACCAAAGTACAACACCTCACACTTGTCCGCATTAACCTCCGTTTGCCACCTCTCAGCCCAGCTCTGCAACTTATCTACGTCTCTCTGTAACCTACAACATTCTTCGTCACTATCCACATCTCCACCGACCTTCGTGTCGTCTGCAAATTTACTAACCCATCCTTCTACGTTTATAAAAATGACAAACAGCAGTGGACCCAGCACCGACCCTTGCGGTACACCGCGAGTAACCGGTCTCTAGGATGAACATTTCCCATCAACCACCACGCTGTCTTCTTTCAGCAAGCCAATTTCTGATCCAAACTGCTATATCTCCCACAATCCCATTCCTCCGTATTTTGTACAATAGCCTAATCGAAAGCCTTGCCGAAATCCATATACACCACATCAACCGGTTTTCTCTCATCTACCTGTTTGGTCATATGTTGCAATGGGAAAGTGATTGGCAACATCAATATCCTACCGAATAAATATCTAACTGCTCATTCACATATTATCCTTTCCAAAAAGCAGCTGTTTTTTGCTTTATCATGGATGATTTACTTCTACTACTAGGAATGTAATCATATTCCCCACTCTCGGTCCTGGAATGGAATTGAAAAGAAGCAGGATCTCTCTATCTACCCTATCAAATCCATGAATCCACTTGTAAATTTCAAGCACAGACATCCCTTCCACTTCTACACCGAGAGACTTGGGAAAACTATTATCATCGTAGCCAATTAACTTTCTGCCCAGGTTCATTCCAGAAATTCTGTGCATAAGCATCTTTGGATTGAACCTACTGGAACAGTGCACTCCAGATGGGGTTGAACTAGGACTTGACAATTTCACAAAAGAAGGCCCATCCCGAGGTATTGGACCCGGTCTGAGATCAGGCTCACCATGAGAGAATGTGGTGGCTTTCCTTCTTGAATTGCTGTTGCCTATTTGCTGTCGTCAGATCCATAATGTTCTGAGTGAGGGAATTCCAGGATTCTGATCCACCGACCCTGGAGCATGGCGGGTCACGTTTCCAACTCAGGATGGCATGTCGCTTGGTGGAGTAGTTAGAGGGGGTGGTGTTCCCCTGTATCAGATGCTTTTCTCCCATGGCACGTAATTAGGGCTATGGAAAGTATTGTCTCAGGAGCGATGGTGGATTTCTGCAGCTTTTGGGAGGCAGTACACAGTGTACTCTGTGTGTGTCAGTGGTGCAAAGAATGAATCTCGTGGCTGGTGGGAGCGGGAGGCCATCACATTTCTGGAGTGGTGGACTGATCTTCTAATTCTGTGCAACAACTCTCGAGTTCTAGAATTAAGAAACTGATGAGTAGCATTAAATTCAGTGTCAAAAATGCATCCTTACTTAGTCTGGCCTGCATATGACACTGCAACCACAGCAAAGCGTGACACTCTGACCTGGCTTTGGCGGGGGGCAATCGGAAATGGATAAATGGTGTCAGCTCAGAGACATCCTCATCCTTTTTATAAAGGAATCTGTCACCCCTGAGCATCAGTAATTCGGCAGCCAGAGTGCTCTGCAGGTGTAGGTACATTCCAGTCAGTCAATCTACATCAGGAGAGCTTATTTCCTTGCTAAGAATAGGAACTGCTGCTTTCTGCCAGTGGCATTTGGGTTCGAGCTTTATTTTCTCCTGGTGTCATGAGCATTTGGCGTCCTTAGACTGCAGAGAAGTGATGAAGTTCTAGCACAGGGGCTCGAAGGTGGGGACTGCTTCATTACGTAATCAGGATCATTGTCTAGAAGCAGAGAGACTGATACACAAGAAAATAAACTTTGCCATTCTCCTACAAACAGCCACTGCCCTCACTCCTTCCACCACCGCAGCAAAAGAGAGAAACCAATTTCCCACATCTGGACACAATTGCTTATCTAAATGCTAAAGATCAGTGCATCTGAAATGCTGGATGTTCTGCTATATATATTCCTGTTCCAAAAAGAGTGAATGTATGCTCAAATCATTAGATTTGAAGTGCGACAACAAAATTGCTGGAAAGCTTGGGTCCTGGGACTGAACAGTTTTCTCTCCACAGATGCTCCCCAAACTTGCTATTTCCTGCCCCTGCTGATTTACAAAAGAGACCTAAACATTTGCAAGGGCAGTGTCTAACATTGAGACAGGGGGCTGGTTTCACTGAAGATATTGACCAGAAGCTGGTTTGGAATAAAGAAGTCAATACAACACTGCTTACTAGCCAAAAAAACCCAAACTGAACACTTGTGGAATTTCCACTACAAGGATTGCCCACCTAATTCCTACAAACAAGAGAAAAGGAGCAAGCCAGTGGGGCAGGCATTGAATCAAAGGTTAATCAGAACAGAAAAACACTTCATGATCAGGTGTCAAACAGCAATACCAAGAGCCAGAAGCAGCTGTGAAATTATGCAAAGTACTCAGTTGCATGGTGAACACTATTTTAATTTGCACAGAGCACAACCAAGTTACTAGCATTATGTCACCATGTACAACATACACATTATTGACCCCATTCAGCCGAGTGTGAGCCTGTCAAACAGGTACTCTCCCATGCCATTGTCAGGGGCTCCCAGTCTCTTCAGGTTGGTGATGTGATCTCCCAGCTTCTTGATCATCTTCACTTGCTCATCCAAGTATTGCCTCTCCAGGAAGTCACACAGCTGGAAGAGAAAATTAATCCAGAGGATCAAAAGTGTCTGAAAGTGACCCCCATGACAGATGTGACCATCACAACCAGGTGGAGGTCCACTGAGGTGATGCATTTGTAAGTTTGTTTTAACAGCCTGCAGGAGGCTGGGAGAAGGTAATTGGATTTTTACCCAGAGAGTGCACAAACACACCACTTTCTTCCAAGAAGAAAGTTTACAAACTCACATGAGGGTCAGTGTGGCCAGAGGCGAGTTTGTGCAGATCCAGCAGACTCTGGTTCACATCCTTCTCCATCTGCAGAGCTCTCTGCATTGCCTCCAGACCACTGCCCCACTCATCCTGCTCTGGCTTCTGGAGGGAGGGAAGCAGGAACAGAAAGCACAGTTCAGCAGGCAGTTGTATCATTAGTCTACATCTGATCAGTTAGTTATCCCTCATCATTGTAGGGGAGGTACTGCAAACCAACTTGAATTTGAAGACAACAACTAGATTTTGTACTGAGGGAATAACAAATTTTCTAAACACATTCTACTGTTAATGTAGATTCTCAGAATTCACATGTAGAGAATAGGTACCAATGGAAGTAGTTCCTGGCTTCACTATTGTGGTGTTAGAAACATCTTCCAGATTCAGAAAGGCTGGACACTGCTACTTTCCACAGTGCAACAATTTCCTGTCTTAGCTTTTGTTACCTCATTCTGTCTGAAGGAGAGTCATTCACATTGATATCTACTCACTATTCTGGTTCCTCTCAATTGCCCTCATAAGTGCAGAGTATTTCCTTTCAACCTAAAGGAATCCTATTTTGGTGAACACCCTCCCCTTCACACAGTATTTGTTCAAGGCTAAAGCTAAATAGATGGAGATACCAGTCGATTGTAGCTGCTCACAAAAAGCTGCAAACAGAAGGCTTCAGAATCTAACCTTAATGTCCTGCAGGAGGACTCGACCTCCACGTTTATTCTGGAATGCCATCAGTTTCTCAGCGTGTTCCCGTTCCTCATGGGACTGCTCCTTGAAGAACTCAGCAAAGTGATGCAGGGCAACATCATCCCGGTCAAAGTAAGAGAACTGTGGGAAGAGAGGCTGAAAGGAAACTGTCTGAAATTCATGAATGACACTCCTCACTCTGGAACTAACCTGGGCACCATCTGGATTCCACATTTAAGTGGTTAAAAAAACAGACAAAGCAGGAAGTCACCTTCCATGGATGATGAAGGGGAGAGCTGTCTAGAGCCATTAGACATCCGTGCTCTGCAGGTTAGAAACACTATTGTTCAGGAGGTGGAGACCAGTTCGGCCCCTGTCCAACTGAATGAAGGGACATGTGTTCATTAACACAACCAGAAAGCTCAGTCAGCAGTCTCATTATCACTATCACCCACCTGAATAACCGCAGTGTCCTACCACCCACTCCACAGAATTTTAACTGCTTTGTTAGAGAGAGAAAGAAAAAAAAACACATACATAGTCTGAAAATGTGCCCCTTTCCTCACATTGCATAGCTCAAAGCCACTTCTGAGAAAGGGTCAATGGACCCAGAGCTTGGATTTCTTCCAGCTCTGTAGAGCTTTTCTAGCTATTTTTGTTAGTGTTTAATGTCTAGCAGCAGCTGTTCTTTTAGTTCAGGGAACTTGACATCTTGAGCACAAGACAGTCCGGTGAATAGGGCAAGGTTTGAAAAAAGGAGTATATTTGTGTCAGGAAAAGCTTTTGTTAAGAAAAGGAATACAACCAAAGTTTGACAAAAATTAATTATTGACCAAGACCAGATCATCCCTCCAGAGTTAGATGAAAAAAATCACCAAGGGTTACATTGTCCAGAGACAGCAAGCTGGGCATCCACATCCAGGAGCCAGTTGGACATGAAGACAGTGGTCAAGTTTTGAACAGAGAGTCAGTGATAAGACCTGCACTAGATTACAACAGGGGAAGGGCCACAGAAAATAATACATGTTACAGCTAATTCATTAACCCAGCATAAAAACCAAACAGGTCAACACTATCATAGCACAGGCTTCAATTCCACAAAGCTCACCATGGAGAGGTAAACATAGGAGGAATAGAGCTCCAGGTTGATCTGCTTGTTAACAGCATCCTCACAGTCCTGGTGGTAGTTCTGACACACTTGGGAAACCATCTTCACTATTCCTGCTCACAAGCACCAAGAAAACTCTAGAACTAAGTCTCTCTCTCCCACAGGCTCTTGTATTTATAGTCCTGGGACCATCCTGCAGTCACACAGAGAGGCAGAACTGATGATGACTGACAGTTGCTGGTGGCCAATCAGGAACCACCCCTGCATACAGGCACCAATGAGAGAGAGGGGGAGGGTGTGTTAAGCAGAGCTGATCAGAGGAGGAGATGAGAGCCAGGTCTGGATGGTTATTCTGTGATTGGAACAGCAGGAGGCCATTCGGCATCTCAAACCTTCTGCACCACTCAATCAGGTCATGGGTCATTTGGTTCTTTTTTAAAATAAGTCAATTTGGTTTGAGAAAAGTTTTCACATTTTTTTTAATTAAGGTGGTTGTGAGCAACTGCACGAGGGATTCAATGAGGAAGAGGGGCATCAGTTTCTCAGCTTGTTATGCTGGGATTTGGGAAAGAAAGTTGGGAAATTGTCTCTGGATCATAGAAAATTGTAACAGTGTCAGCTGTGGAAAAGACAGGAAGGATGTTCCTGATTATGGGGGAGTTCAGGACCAGGGTTTGCAGTCTAAGGATACATTTAGAACTGAGGTGAGGAGAAATCTCTTCACCTCGGGGGGCGGGGTGGTGGATCCTGTGGAATTCTCTGCCACAGAAAAGGATTGAAGCCAAAACAGGAATTGGGGAGAGCTTTGAGGGCTGGATCAAAAGGGAATGCAGAGAGGGTGAGAATATGGTGCTGAGTTATGGAATCAGCCACAATCACATGGAATGGCAGAGCAGGCTGGAAGGGATGAATGGCCGACTCAACATTTATTTTCTATGATTCCACGTTTGTGCAACTAGCGCAGCCAGGGTCTTGTGGTTAAGGGGTCATGTCCCTAGCTGTGGACCAGGAGGCCTTGGTACAAGTTCCTACCAGATCCAGAGATCTTAAATCATCTCTACAGGCAGATTTAGAAAACAACCAGAACAGGTACAGGCACAAAGGACCGAATGGCCTCCTGCTGTGCCATAACAATTCTCCGATTCTGTGGTGGGTCTGTACCTGAGCAGAATCTCCCTGCCTCCAGCTCCTGCCCGTGGATTGTCACCTCGCAGTGATGGAAAGCCTCGAGTGTTCTGTTGGTTCTCAGAGTGATAAGTGAAGAGGATTTCACCTCCTGGCAGGGCCACCCAGGATGGTACGATCGAGGGGAGGGTCCTGATAAAGTGCAATGCAAAACCAGTCCCCAGCGGCCATCCAGGTGGAAGATAGGTGTGTGCGATCGTTGGCTGTGACAGTGGGTGTTGGTCAGCAGTGGGGGGATCCCCAGTCAACATTTCTTTGCCAGTGGAACTGGGTCTACCTTGTGTAAAGGACCATGTCTCTGCTGGCGTGTAACAGCTTTCCCACATTAAAGGTGCCTTCTACAGGTGGAATTCAAACCCCGTCCCCAAACTCTCAGAATTTTCTGAGTGGAAATTCAGAGCGTTTTTCACAACAGGAGGCCGTTCAGCCCACCGTTCCTGTAATAGCTTCTGAAAGAGCTACCTGATTAGTCTCACTTTCCAGCCCTATCTCTGTCACTCTCTAAATTCGTCACTTCCAACGACATATCCAACTCTTGTTCTGAAACCAACCATGGAATCGACCTCCGTCACTCTCCCAGGCAGCACATTCCAAATCCGAACAACTTTCTGAGCAAAGAGTTTTCTAACCATTTCACTCTGATCTCCCCTACTGACAAACTGTGACCCCTCGTCACTGACAAGTCAACTGCTGAAATCAGAATATCCTGCTTTACTCTGACAAAATTGATCATAGTTTTGATCACGTCAATAAGGTCACCTACAAGGAGATTTCCCCCATTTTCCTTAATCTTTCTGTGTATCTAAAATTCCCCATTCCTGGGGTCATCGTAATAAATCACCTTTGAACACTTTTGAGGTTTTTCACATCCTTCCTTGAATGTCACGCCCAGAACTGAGTACATAATGGAAATGTGGTCTAACCAATGATTTGTAGAGGTGTAACATCAATTCGTTGCTTTTATACTCGATGCCTCAATTTGAAAACACAAGGTTCACAAAAGTGGCTCAATCTCCATTAATAACAGCTTCATCCTGCCTGACCACTTTCAGATAATCACATACTTGAAACTGAAAGTCGCTGAGCTCCTGTACTCACATCAGATTTGTAACATCGAGCCTGTTTTGACTTTGTGTTTCTTCGACAAAAATGCATTACTCACTTTTTTTTGTTGAAATTGGAAAGTGATTGGCAACATCAAACCTTGTGCAGTAAATATCTGTGTGTGCAGATATTGTCCTTTCCACAAAGAAATTGTTTTTGATATTATCCTGGATGATGTAATTCTAATGTGAACATTGTCATCCCATTCTGCGCACAGTCCGAGATGATCATTGAGAAGAAATGGGTTCTTTCCTCTCTACCCTGTCAAATCCATTAATCCTCTGAAAATTATCAATTACAGCCATCCCTTAACTTCCTACACAGAGGGACTAGACAAGCCGTTATCATGAATTAACCATCACTCTGTCCAGGTTACTTCCAGAAATTCTGTGCATAACCATCTTTGGGTCGAACCTGCCAGAACTGTGCACTCCAGCTGTGGTTGAACAGGAACTTGACCATTTCACCAAAACCTCTTCATCCAGAGGTATTTGAACCCCTCAGAGATCAGGGCCAACATTAGTTTAGAGAATGTGGTGCCTTGCCTTCTTGCATTACTGTTGCCCATTTGGTGTAATCAAACCCATACTGCTGTTAGGGAGGGAACCTGGGAGCGATGTTTCCAACACCAGCTGATCGGTGGTTTGGTGTAGAACGTGGTGTTAGAACATAGAACATAGAACAGTACAGCACAGAACAGGCCCTTCAGCCCACAATGTTGTGCCGACCATTGATCCTCATGGATGCACCCTCAAATTTCTGTGACCATATGCATGTCCAGCAGTCTCTTAAATGACCCCAATGACCTTGCTTCCACAACTGCTGCTGGCAACGCATTCCATGCTCTCACAACTCTCTGCGTAAAGAACCTGCCTCTGACATCCCCTCTATACTTTCCACCAACCAGCTTAAAACTATGACCCCTCGTGCTAGCCATTTCTGCCCTGGGAAATAGTCTGTGGCTATCGACTCTATCTATGCCTCTCATTATCTTGTATACCTCAATTAGGTCCCCTCTCCTCCTCCTTTTCTCCAATGAAAAGAGACCGAGCTCAGTCAACCTCTCTTCATAAGATAAGCCCTCCAGTCCAGGCAGCATCCTGGTAAACCTCCTCTGAACCCTCTCCAAAGCATCCACATCTTTCCTATAATAGGGCGCCCAGAACTGGACGCAGTATTCCAAGTGCGGTCTAACCAAAGTTTTATAGAGCTGCAACAAGATCTCACGACTCTTAAACTCAATCCCCCTGTTAATGAAAGCCAAAACACCATATGCTTTCTTAACAACCCTGTCCACTTGGGTGGCCATTTTAAGGGATCTATGTATCTGCACACCAAGATCCCTCTGTTCCTCCACGCTGCCAAGAATCCTATCCTTAATCCTGTACTCAGTTTTCAAATTCGACCTTCCAAAATGCATCACCTCGCATTTATCCAGGTTGAACTCCATCTGCCACCTCTCAGCCCATCTCTGCATCCTGTCAATGTCCCGCTGCAGCCTACAACAGCCCTCTACACTGTCAACGACACCTCCGACCTTTGTGTCGTCTGCAAACTTGCTGACCCATCCTTCAATTCCCTCGTCCAAGTCATTAATAAAAATTACAAACAGTAGAGGCCCAAGGACAGAGCCCTGTGGAACCCCACTCACCACTGACTTCCAGGCAGAATATTTTCCTTCTACTACCACTCGCTGTCTTCTGTTGGCCAGCCAATTCTGTATCCAAGCAGCTAAGTTCCCCTGTATCCCATTCCTCCTGACCTTCTGAATGAGCCTTCCATGGGGAACCTTATCAAATGCCTTACTGAAGTCCATATACACCACATCCACAGCTTGACCCTCATCAACCTTACTAGTCACATCCTCAAAAAACTCGATAAGGTTTGTAAGGCATGACCTACCCCTCACAAAGCCGTGTTGACTGTATTTGATCAAGCCATGCTCTTCCAGATGGTCATAAATCTTATCCCTCAGAATCCTTTCTAACACCTTGCAGACGACAGACGTGAGACTTACCGGTCTATAATTGCCGGGGATTTCCCTATTTCCTTTCTTGAAGAGAGGAATTACATTTGCCTCTCTCCAGTCCTCAGGTACGACTCCAGTGGAGAGCGAGGATGCAAAGATCTTCGCAAGTGGCGAAGCAATTGCATTTCTCGCTTCCCAAAGCAGCCGAGGACAAATCTGATCCGGGCCTGGCGACTTGTCAATCTTAATGTTTGACAAAATTTTCAGTACATCAGCTTCCTCTATCTCTATCCATTCCAGCATGCACACCTGCTCTTCAAAAGGTTTCATTCACTACACAGGTCGTTTCTTTCGTAAAGACAGAAGCAAAAAACTCATTTAGGGCTTCCCCTACCTCCTCAGGCTCCACACACAAGTTCCCTATGCTATCCCTGATCGGCCCTACTCTTTCTTTGACCATTCTCTTATTCCTCACGTAAGTGTAAAATGCCTTTGTGTTTTCCCGGATTCCTTCTGCCAAGCCTTTCTCGTGCCCCCTCCTGGCTCTCCTCAGACCATTTTTGAGCTCCTTCCTTGCCTGCATGTAATCCTCTCTAGCTGAACTTGACCCTAGCTTCCTCCACCTTATGTAAGCTACCTTCTTCCTTTTCACTAGAAGCTCCACCGCTCTCGTCATCCAAGGTTCCTTTATCTTACCCCGTCTTGCCTGTCTCAGAGGGACATATTTACTCATCACTCCCAACAACTGTTCCTTAAACCATCTCCACATGTCTATAGTTCCCTTACCATGGAACAACTGCTCCCAGTCCATGCTTCCTAACTCGTGTCTAATCGCATCATAGTTTCCTCTTCCCCAATTAAATATCCTCCCATTCTGCCTAATCCTCTCCTTCTCCATAGCTATGTAGAATGAGAGAGTGTTATGGTCACTATCACCAAAATGCTCTCCCACCACAAGATCTGATACCTGCCCCGGCTCGTTTCCGAGCACCAAGTCTAGAATGGCCTCTCCCCTCGTCGGCCTGTCAACGTACTGCGTTAGGAAACCCTCCTGAACACACCTTACAAAAACAGCTCCATTCAAATCCTTCTGCTCGAAGGAGGTTCCAATCAATATTAGGAAAGTTAAAGTCACCCATTACAACAACCCTACTGCGTGCACACTTTTCCAAAATCTGTCGACCTATGCTTTCTACAATCTCCCTGCTGCTATTGGGGGGCCTGTAGTAAACCCCTAACGAGGTGACTACTCCCTTGCTGTTCCTAATTTCCACCCATACTGACTCAGTAGGCAGATCTTCCTCGACAATGGAAGCTTCTGTAGCTGTGATACCCTCTCTGATTAGTAGTGCTACACCCCCTCCTCTTTTTCCCCCCTCCCTATTCTTTTTAAATGTTCTAAACCCTGGAATATCCAGCAACCATTCCAGCCCATGAGAAACCCATGTCTCTGTTATGGCCACAACATCATAGCACCAGGTACTGATCCATGCTCTAAGTTCATCACTTTTATTCCTGATACTCCTTGCATTAAAGCAAACACACTTTAACCGATCCCTTGGTTCCTTCCCAGGAAAATCCTTCCCACTAGCTGGTCTACCTCTTGCTACTGCCTCACCTGCATCAACGCTCACCTCTGGTATACAGCTCAGGTTCCCACCCCCCTGCCATACTAGTTTAAACCCTCTCGAACTACTCGAGCAAACCTTCCACCCAGGACATTGGTCCCCTTCCAGTTCAGATGCAACCCGTCCTTCTTGTACAGGTCCCACCTTCCCCAGAAGGCATCCCAATTATCAACATATCTGAAACCCTCCCTCCTACACCAGCTGCGTAGCCACGTGTTCAGCTGCGCCCGCTCCCTGTTCCTCACCTCGCTATCTCGTGGCACCGGTAGTAAACCAGAGAACACTACTCTGTTCGTCCTGCTCTGCAGCTTCCATCCTAACTCCCTGAAATCACTTTTTATATCCTCAAACCTATTTCTGGCTATATCATTTGTGCCAATATGTAACACGATTTCTGGCTGTTCACCCTCCCCTTTCAGAACTTTATACACCCGATCGGAGACGTCCCGGACCCTGGCACCAGGGAGGCAACATACCTTCCGGGAATCCCGATCTTGCCCACAAAATCTCCTGTCGATTCCCCTAACTATCGAGTCCCCTACCACGAGTACTTTTCTATTCTGCCCCCTTCCCTTCTTTGCCACAGTGTCAGGCTCAGTGCCAGAGAACTGACTACTATGGCTTTCCTCTGGTAGGTCAACCCCCCCAGCAGTATCCAAAACGGTATACTTATTGCTGAGGGGAATGCCCACAGGGGATCTCTGCACTGTCTGTCTGTCCCCTTTCCTCCCCCTAACTGTAACCCATCTATCCTCGTCCTGAGCCTTAGGAGTGACCAACTCCCGATAACTCCTCTCAATTACCCCCTCTGCCTCCCGAATGATCCGTAGTTCATCCAGCTCCAGCTCCATTTCCCTAACACGGTTTTCAAGGAGCTGTAGCTGGGTGCACTTCCCGCAGATGTAGCCAGCGGAGACGTGTGCCACATCTCCCAACTGCCACATTTTGCAGGAGGAGCAAGCAACTGCCCTAGCATCCATACCCCACTTATCTGAACACCCACTCAGTACTAAAGCAGAAAGCTCACTTCAAGTAATAATAACAAATTAATAACAAACTTATGTTCAATAGAGAAAGTTTAGAATGAACCTTACCTTATTAACTAGGTTAGAGGAGGAGGGCGGGTGGGTGACACTACAGTTGTAGAGTCTCGGATTTAGCTGCCTTGCTGATATATATGGTCACTGCTTTCCTTCCCGGCTGCCCCTCTGGTCCTCGTCACTTCCTCTGATGCTCCCGCTCCTTCTCTGAAAGAGCAAAAAAAAACACCGCTGCCCGCTACCGGTAAGTAATTTTAAAAATAAACTGCTTTACCTTAGCTGCAGTCTTCCGGGTCCGTCTTGCCTCCGCTGCTGCTCGCACTCAAAAAGGCCGTTGGCGTCGAAGGGTGAGTATTTATACTCACTGCTTTCCTTCCCGGCTGCCCCTCTGGTCCTCGTCACTTCCTCTGATGCTCCCGCTCCTTCTCTGAAAGAGCAAAAAAAAACACCGCTGCCCGCTACCGGTAAGTAGTTTTAAAAATAAACTGCTTTACCTTAGCTGCAGTCTTCCGGGTCCGTCTTGCCTCCGCTGCTGCTCGCACTCAAAAAGTTCCCACATATCATCTGCCCTTGTCCGATGGAAAGTAGTTACGGTTTTAAGAAGTTGGCTGAGGAGCTTTGGTGGATTCCTACAGCATTTGGTACATGGTATATATTGCAGTCTCTGCGTATGTCAGTGGTGGAAGGATAGACGAAAGTGGCTGCTCGTTTGCTGGAGGCTGTCAACATTCTGGAGTGTTAGACTGACACCTGTAATCCTGATACTGTCTGACTTGACAGAATTTCATGCACATCATTCTCTTTCCAGAAGAGATGGTCCAAACAAGCCTCTTCTGGTTCACTAATGTCCTTGTTCGTAAGAAACTGCCATCCTTACCTGATCGGGCCTTTGCGTAACGCCACAGGCAGAGCAAAGGGGTTTAATTTGAATTACTCATGGGCTGGGTGGGTAATCAGAGATGGATAATAAATGCTGCCTGTCAGTGATAGCCTGATCCTGTTAAAGCACTTACACAAACCAGTCACATTGTAATTCAGGGCTGATTGATAGTGATTAGGCCACCACAGTGCACTGTTTGGAGTCACAGGTCAGCCAGATCAGCTCTCCTGCTGAAGATTAATAAACGTAAAAATTGGAACTGCCGATTCTGCACATGGTATTTGTATTTTAGCTTGATTTTCCACCAGGCATCCTCAGTATTTGTCACCTCTTCGTTGCAGGGTAATAATAGAAATTATCACACAGGGAACGAGGTGGGCACCGCTTCATTCGCATGGCCGTTCCTAGACGTTAGCATTCTAAGAGAAGGTAGATTTTTCCTTCTCCTACATGTATAAAGGAAATACTGAAGAAACTAATTCCCTAGCTCTGGGAACAATGACATGAGCAATTGCTTATGTCAAAGAAAAAAAGAGACTGTGGAAAAGCATTGTATCTTAGTCTTGTAAGGAGGAATTTTACAAACTACTAAAATCACTAACATCTAGGCATGAGAACAAATTGCTGGAAAACACCTCACTGTCAGGCAACAAAGTCAATCAAGAGATGATTGAGTGTCTCATGTCCAGGTTCTGTTCAACCCTTCTCCCTACCAATGCTGCCCAACCTGAGATTTCCCAGCAGGTTGTGTTCCTGGTTTCCAGAATCTCCTTATTTAAAAGAGATGCAAACACATGGCCAAGGGCAGTGCATTAGATCAGTGCCTACCCTTTAGGCAAAGGAATGATTTCAGTCAGTGTATTGATTAGAAGCTGGTCCTGCAAACTTGTCCCTGTGAGTACATGTCAGTAATGCTGATTTATCTGTCAACAACCTTACCAGTTATGGAATTTCCAATTAAAGGATTGCCCACTCAATCCCCAGATACAGCAGAATCAAACACTGATCAAGGTACTGGGGCAGGCATTGAATCAAAAGCTTGTCACAAAGAACAAAGGATTGATGATCAGACATTAAAACACAAAAAGCTCCAAGAACCAGAAGCTATGAAAATTACACACTGTGCTCAGTTCCATGGTGAACACTATTTTAATTTGCTCAGAGCACAACTAGTCATTTAGTAGAATGAGGTCACCTTGTACAACAGATATAGATATTGACCCCATTCAGCTGAGTGTGAGCCTGTCAAACAGGTACTCTCCCATGCCATTGTCAGGGGCTCCCAGTCTCTTCAGGTTGGTGATGTGATCTCCCAGCTTCTTGATCATCTTCACTTGCTCATCCAGGTAGTGCCTCTCCAGGAAGTCACACAGCTGGAAGACAAAGAGGGGAACTGGTTAAATCTGACCAAATGCAGCTTGGGAGACCGAGCAGTGAAGTGATGTCATGGAGATTGCCAAATACTTTCGAAAGTGCTCAGTTTTAGAAACAGGAGGATGTTGGTATAACCCAAGAAAACCCTCCACAATGTCAAATGAGATCTTGTGGCTAACAAAAAGGACCAAGTGTCTGATCACTGTTTTTATTCAGAAACCCAGATTTAAATACACCACACTCACATGAGGGTCTGTGTTGCCAGAGGCCAGTTTGTGCAGATCCAGCAGACTCTGGTTCACAACCTTCTCCATCTGCAGAGCTCTCTGCATTGCCTCCAGACCATTGCCCCACTCATCCTGCTCTGGCTTCTGGAGGGAGGGAAGCAGGAACAGAAAGCACAGCTCAGCAGGCAGTTGTATCATTAGTCTACATCTGATCAGTTAGTTATCCCTCATCATTGTAGGGGAGGTACTACAGGCCAACTTGACCTTGGTAAAACACATGCTGTATTTGGTACTGTTCTTGAAGGGGACATTTCTAAACAGATCCTGCTATGCTGTGATTAGAGTGATATCAAGGCATCAGAAACATCTGCTAGATGTATAAAGGCTTCATACTGATGCTATCCGCACCTGAAAGATTTCTGTTTTCCCTTTTGACACCTCATGTTGTCCAAAGCAGCGTTAGACACCGATATGTGCTCACCATCCAGAATACTGGATTATCACAATTGCCAACTGGTGTTCAATCACAAGTGCAAAAGTGTTTCCTTTTAGTGAAGGGAATCGTATTGTGGTGAGCAACCCCCCCATTCATACAGTATTTGCTCAGTCCTGAAGCTAAACAGATTGAGCGAGCCACAATTGAGTGGTATTTCACGAAAAGCTGCAAACAGAAGGCTTCAGAATCTAACCTTGATGTCCTGCAGGAGGATTCGGCCCCCACGTTTATTCTGGAAAGCCATCAGGTTCTCAGTGTGTTCCCGCTCCTCATGGGACTGCTCCTTGAAGAACTCAGCAAAGTGACGCAGGGCAACATCATCCCGGTCAAAGTAAGAGAACCGTGGGGAAGAGAAAGGCAGGAAAGGGAAACATATCTGATGTTAATCAATGGCACTCCTCAATCAGAAACTAACCTGGTCACTATCTTGACTCCACATTTAAGAACAAAGAAAATCACAGCACAGGAACAGGCCCTTCGGCCCTCCAAGCCTGCACCGATCGAGATCCTGTGTAAGTCTGTCATCTCTTTTCTAGGGTCAGTATCCCTTTGCTCCCTGCCCATCCATGTACCTGTCCTGATACATCTTAAAAAGACACTTGCGTGACTTCGTCTACCACCTCCACAGGCAAAGTGTGCCAGGCACCCTCCAACCTCTGCGTAAAGAGCTTGCCACACATCCACATGATAAATTGCCCGTAGCGTTCAGAAGTGTGGGGGGTTTTGGTGGGATGCTTCAAGGGCCAGTGTGGACATTTTTGGCTTAAAGGGCCTGTTTCCACACTGTAGGCAATCTAACCAAATCCCCTCTAAACTTTGCTCTTATTTTGAACTCATGACTCCGAGTCATTGAATCCCCGACTCTGGGAAAAAGCTTCTTGCTATTCACCTTGTCTATAGTTCTCATGATTTTGTTGACCTCAGTCAGGTTCCCCCCCGACCCCATCACCCTTCTAATGAAAATAATCTTAAATGCATTCATCTTTTATGTTATAGAACAGAGAACATGACAGCACAGTACAGGCCCTTCGGCCCTTGACGTTGTGCCGACCTGTCATACCGATCTGAAGCTCATCTAACCTACACTATTCCATGTACGTCCATATGCTTGTCCAATGACAACTTAAACGTACTTAACGTTGGTGAATCTCCTACCGTTGCAGGCAAAACGTTCCACACCCTTGCTATTCTCTGAGTAAAGAAACTACCTCTGACATCTGTCGTATATCTTTCACCCCTCAATTTAAAGCTATGCCCCTCGTGCTCGCTGTCTCCGTCTTGGGAAAAAGGCTCTCCCTATCCAACCTGTCTAACCCTTTGATTATCTTAGATGTCTCAATTAAGTCACCTCTCAACCTTCTTTTCTCTAACGAAAACAGCCTCAAGTCCCTCAGCCTTTGCTCGTAAGACTTTCCCTCCATACCAGGCAACATCCCAGTAAACCTCCTCTGCACCCTTTCCAAAACTTCCACATCCTTCTTATAATGCGGTGACCAGAACTGTACGCAATGCTACAAGTGCGGCCGCACAAGAGTTTTGTACAGCTGCAGCATAACCTCTTGGTTCCGGAACACGATCCCTGTATTCATAAAAGCTAAAACACTGTATGCCTTCTTAACAACCCTGTCAACCTGGGTGGCAACTTTCAAGGATCTGTGTACATGGTCACCGAGATCTCGCTGCTCATCTACACTACCAAGAATCTTACAGTACTTTGCCTTCCGGTTCCTCCTACCAAAGTGCATCACCTCACACTTGTCGGCATTAACCTCCATTTGCCACCTCTCAGCCCAGCTCTGCAACTTATCCACGTCTCTCTGTAACCTACAACATTCTTCGTCACTACCCACATCTCCACCGACCTTAGTGTCATCTGCAAATTTACTAACCCATCCTTCTACGTTTATAAAAATGACAAACAGCAGTGGACCCAACACGGACCCTTGCGGTACACCGCGAGTAACCGGTCTCCAGGATGAACATTTCCCATCAACCACCACCCTGTCTTCTTTCAGCAAGCCAATTTCTGATCCAAACTGCTATATCTCCCACAATCCCATTCCTCCGCATTTTGTACAATAGCCTACTGTGGGGAGCCTAATCGAACGCCTTGCCGAAATGCATATACACCACATCAACCGGTTTACTCTCATCTACCTGTTTGGTCATATGTTCCAATGGGAAAGTGATTGGCAACATCAACATCTTACCGAATAAATATCTAACTGCTCATTCACATATTATCCTTTCCAAAAAGCAGCTGTTTTTTGCTTTATCATGGATGATTTACTTCTACTGCTAGGAATGTAATCATATTCCCCCCTCTCAGTCCTGGATGTGAATTGAAAAGAAGCAGGATCTCTCTATCTACCCTGTCAAATCCATGAATCCACTTGTAAATTCCAAGCACAGACATCCCGTCCACTTCTACATCGAGGGACTTGGGAAAACGATTATCATCGTAGCCAATTAACTTTCTGCCCAGGTTCATTCCAGAAATTCTGTGCATAAGCATCTTTGGATTGAACCTACTAGAACCATGCACTCGAGATGGAGTTGAGCTAGAACTTGACAATTTCACAAAAGGCGGCCCAGCCAGAGGTATTTGACCCGCTCGGAGATCACACCCACCATGAGAGAATGGGGTGGCTTTCTTTCTTTAATTGCTGTAGTCAGATCCACAATGTTCCTAGTGAGGGAATTCCAGGATTCTGATCCACCGACACTGGAGAATGGGGTGTTGTGTTTCCAACTCAGGATGGCAGGTAGCTTGATGGAGAACTTAGAGGGGGTGGTTTTCCCCTGTATCAGATGCCTTTCTCCCATGGCAAGTAATTAGGGCTTTGGAAAGTATTCTCAGGAGCTTTGGTGGATTTCTCCAGCTTTTGGGAGGCGGTACACAGTGTACTCCGTGTGTGTCAGTGGTGCAAAGAATGCATCTAGTGGCTGCTGGAGGCCATCAAGTTTCTGGAGTGGTGGAATGATCTCCTAATTCTGTGCGACAACTCTCTGGAGTTCTAGAATTAAGAAGCTGATGAGGAGCATTATATTCAGTGTCAAAAACCCATCCTTACCTGGCCTGCGTATGACGCTGCAACCACAGCCACGTGTGTGACTCTGACCTGGCCTTGGGGACAATGAGCAATGGATAAATAAATGGTGTCAGCTCAGAGACATCCTCATCCTTTAAATAAAGGAAACTGTCACCCCTGAGCACCAGTAATTAGGCAGCCATAGCACATTGCAGGTGGAGGTACATGCCGGTCAGCGTACATCAGGAGAGCTTATTTCCTTGCTAAGCACACAAACTGCTGCTTTCTGCTAGTGGCATTTGCATTCTAGCTTTATTTTTACTAGGTGTCCTGAGCCTTTGGCATCTCTACATTGCAGAGCAATGATAGAAGTTCTACCACAGGGGCTCCAAGGTGGGCACTGCTGCATTACATAATGAGGATCATTGTCTAGAAGCAGAAAGACTGATACACGAGAAAACAAATTTTGCCATTCTCCTACAATCAGGCAGTGCCCTTACTCCTTCCCCCACTGCAGCAAAAGAGAGTAAACTATTTCCCAGCTCTGGAAACAATTGCTTATCTAAAGTGCTAAAGATCAGTGCATCTTAGATGCTGGATGTTCCACTATATATTCCTGTTCAAAAGAGTGAAAGTATGCTCAAATTGCTAGATTTGAAGTGCGACAAAAAAATTGCTGGAAAGCCTCACAGGTCTGGCAACATCTGTCACGAGATGTGACTGTATCTTGGGTCCTGGGACTGAGAACAGTTCTCTCCACAGATGCTCCCCAAACCTGCTATTTCCTGCCCCTGCTTATTTACAAAAGAGACTTGAACATTGCCAAGGGCAGTGTCTAACATTGAGACAGGGGGCTGGTTTCACTGAAGATATTGACTAGAAGCTGGTTTGGAATAAAAAAGTCAACACAACACTGCTTACTAGCCAAAAACCCAAATTGAACACTTGTGGAATTTCCACTGCAAGGATTGCCCACCTAATTCCTACAAACAAGTGAAGAGAAAAGGAGCAGACGACTGGGGCAGGCATTGAATCAAAGGTTAATCAGAACAGAAAAGGAATTAATGATCAGGTGTCAAACAGCAATACCAAGAGCCAGAAGCAGCTGTGAAATTATACAAAGTACTCAGTTCCATGGTGAACACTATTTTAATTTGCTCAGAGCACAACCAAGTTACTAGCATTATGTCACCATGTACAACAGACACATTATTGACCTCACTCAGCTGAGTGTGAGCCTGTCAAACAGGTACTCTCCCATGCCATTGTCAGGGGCTCCCAGTCTCTTCAGGTTGGTGATGTGATCTCCCAGCTTCTTGATCATCTTCACTTGCTCATCCAAGTAGTGCCTCTCCAGGAAGTCACACAGCTGGAAGACAAAATTAATCCAGAGGATCAAAAAGGTGTCTGAAAGTGACTTCCCATGACAGACGCGACCATCACCACCATGTGGAGGTCCACTTAGGTGATGCCTTTGAAAGGTTTTACCAGCCGGTAGGAGGCTGGGAGAAGGTAATTGGATTTTTAAACCAAGAGAGAGTGCACAAACACATCACTTTCTTCCAAGGAAGAGAGAGAATACAGTTTACAAACTCACATGAGGGTCCATGTGGCCAGAGGCCAGTTTGTGCAGATCCAGCAGACTCTGGTTCACATCCTTCTCCATCTGCAGAGCTCTCTGCATTGCCTCCAGACCATTGCCCCACTCATCCTGCTCTGGCTTCTGGAGGGAGGGAAGTGGGAACAGAAAGCAGAGTTCAGCAGGCAGTTGTATCATTAGTCTACATCGGTTAGTTATCCCTCATCATTGTAGGAGGTACTACAAACAAACTTGAATTTGTTCAAGACAACTAGATTTTGTACTGAGGGAATAAGAAATTTTCTAAACACATTCTACTGTTCATGTCGATTCTCAATTCACATGCAGAGAATAGGCTTCACGATTGTGGTGTTAGAAACATCTTCCAGATTCTGAAAGGCTGGACACTGCTACTTTCCACACTGCAACAATTTCCTGTCTCAGCTTTTGTTCCCTCAGTCTGTCTAAAGGAGAGTCATTCACATTGATATCTCCTCACTATTCTGGTGAGTCTCAATTGATGATTATTTCCTGTCACCTAAAGGAAGCCTATTTTGCAGAACAGCCTCCCCTTCATACAGTATTTGATCAATGCTAAAGCTAAATAGAGGGAGATACCAGTCGATTGTAGCTGCTCACAAAGAGCTACACAAACAGAAGGCTTCAGAATCCAACCTTAATGTCCTGCAGGAGGACTCGACCTCCACGTTTATTCTGGAATGCCATCAGTTTCTCAGCGTGTTCCCGTTCCTCATGGGACTGCTCCTTGAAGAACTCAGCAAAGTGATGCAGGGCAACATCATCCCGGTCAAAGTAAGAGAACTGTGGAGGGAGGGAGGGAGGGAGAGAGGTTAAAAGGAAACTGTCTGAAATTCGTGAATGACACTCCTCACTCAGGAAATAACCTGGGCACCATCTTGATTCCACATTTAAGTGGTAAAAAAACAGACAAAGCAGGAAGTCACCTTCCATGGATTATAACCCAAACAACAGATACTAAAGCAGCCTTTGTGCAGATATTTCACCAGCTTTCTGGAAATCAAGGACAAAAAGCAAATGCAATCCCTGGCCTGTGTGAGCGAGAAAGAGAGACAGTACATGTGGCATGGTGCCTGATGAAGTGGAGAGCTATCTATAGACATTAGACATCCCTGCTCTGCAGGTTAGAAACACTATTGTTCAGGAGGTGGAGACCAGTTAGGCCCCTGTCCAACTGAATGAAGGGACATGTGTTCGTGAACACAGCCAGAAAGCTCAGTCAGCAGCCTCATTATCACCATCACCCACCTGAATAACCCCAGTGTCCTACCATCCACTCCACAGAATTCTAACTGCTTTGTTAGGGAGAAAAAAAAAATCACATACATAGTGTGAAAATGTGCCTCTTTCGTCACATTGCATAGCTCAAGGCCACTTGAGAAAGGGTCAGTGGACCCAGAGCTTGGATTTCAACCAGATGTTTAGAGCTTTTCTGTTGGTGTTTAGTGTCCAGCAGCTGCTGTTCTTTTTGTTCAGGGAACTTTACATCTTGAGCACAAGACAGTCTGGTGAATGGGGCAAGGTTTTAAACAAAAAGGAGTATATTTGTGTCAGGAAAAGTTTCCACCAGGGAAGGCTTTTGTTGAGAAAAGGAATGCAACCAATTTTAAAATTTAGTTATTGACAAAGACCACATCATCCCTCCAGAGTTAGATGAAAAATCACCAAGGGTTACATTGTCCAGAGACAGCAAGCTGGGCGTCCACATCCAGGAGCCAGTTGGACATGAAGACAATGGTCAGGTTTTGAACAGAGAGTCAGTGTTAAGGCCTACACTAGATTGCAACAGGGGAAGGGCCACAGAAAATAATACATGTTACAGCTAATTCATTATCCCAGCGTAAAAACCAAACAGGTCAACACTATCATAGCACAGGCTTCAATTCCACAAAGCTCACCATGGAGAGGTAAACATAGGAGGAATAGAGCTCCAGGTTGATCTGCTTGTTAACAGCATCCTCACAGTCCTTGTGGTAGTTCTGACACACTTGGGAAACCATCTTCACTATTCCTGCTCACAAGCACCAAGAAAACTCTAGAACTAAGTCTCTCTCTCCCACAGGCTCTTGTATTTATAGTCCTGGGACCATCCTGCAGTCACACAGAGAGAGGCAGAACTGATGATGACTGACAGTTGCTGGTGGCCAATCAGGTACCACCCCTGCATACAGGCACCAATGAGAGAGAGGGGGAGGGTGTGTTAAGCAGAGCTGATCAGAGGTGGAGATGAGAGTCAGGTCTGGATGGTTATTCTGTGATTGGAACAGCAGGAGGCCATTCGGCATCTCAAACCTTCTGCAGCACTCAATCAGGTCATAGATCATTTGGTTCTTTTCTAAAAGAAGTCAATTTGGTTTCAAAAAAGTTACACATTTTTTAAAAATTAAGGTGGTTGTGACCAAATGCACGAGGGATTCAATGAGGAAGAGGGGCATCCGTTTCTCAGCTTGTTGTGCTGGGATTTGGGAAAGAAGGGTGGGAAATTGTCTCTGGGTCATAGAAAAATTATAACAGTGTCTGCTGTGGAAAAGACAGGAAGGATGTTCCTGATTATGGGGGAGGCCAGGACCAGGGTTTGCAATCTAAGGATACGTTTAGGACTGAGGTGAGGAGAAATCTCTTCACCTCGGGGGGCGAAGTGGTGGAACCTGTGGAATTCTCTGCCACAGAAAAGGATTGAAGCCAAAACAGGAATTGGGGAGAGCTTTGAGGGCTGGATCAAAGGGGATTGCAGAGAGGGTGAGAATATGGTGCCGAGTTATGGAATCAGCCACAATCACATGGAATGGCAGAGCCGGCTGGAAGGGATGAATGGCCGACTCAACATTTCTTTTCTATGATCCTATGTTTCTGCAACCAGCGCAGCTAGGGTCTTGTGGTTTAGGGGTAATGTCCCTAGCTGTGGACCAGGAGGCCTTGGTACAAGTTCCTACCAGATCCAGAGCTCTTAAATCATCTCTACAGGCAGATTTAGAAAACAACCAGAACAGGTACAGGCACAAAGAACCGAATGGCCTCCTGCTGTGCCATAACAATTCTCCGATTCTGTGGCGGGTCTGTACCTGAGCAGAATCTCCCTGCCTCCAGCTCCTGCCTGTGGATTGTCACCTCGCAGTGATGGAAAGCCTCGAGTGTTCTGTTGGTTCTGAGAGGGATACCTGAGGAGGATTTCACCTCCTGGCAGGGCCACCCTGGACGGTACGATCGAGGGGAGGGTCCTGATAAGTTGCAATGCAAAACCAGTCCCCAGCGGCCATCCAGGTGGAAGATAGGTGTGTGCGATCGTTGGCTGTGACAGTGGGTGTTGGCCAGCAGTGGGGGGATCCCCAGTCAACATTTCTTTGCCAGTGGAACTGGGCCTACCTTGTGTAAAGGACCATGTCTCTGCTGATGTGTAACAGCTTTCCCACATTCAAGGTGCCTTCTACAGGTGGAATTCAAACCCCGTCCCCAAACTCTCAGAATTTCCTGGGTGGAAATTCAGAGCGTTCTTCACAACAGGAGGCCGTTCAGCCCACCGTTCCTGTATTAGCTTCTGAAAGAGCTACCTGATTAGTCCCACTTTCCAGCCCTATCTCTGTCCCTCTCTAAATTCGTCACTTCCAAGGACATATCCAACTCTTGTTTTGAAACCACCCATGGAATCTACCTCCGTCACTCTTCCAGGCAGCACATTCCAAATCCGAACAACTTTCTGAGCAAAGAGGTTTCTTCCCATTTCACTCTGATCTCCCCTACTGACAAACTGTGACCCCTTGTCACTGACAAGTCAACTGCTGAAATCAGAATATCCTTTTTACTCTATCAAAACTGTTCATAGTTTTGATCATGTCAACAAGGTCACCTGTAAGGAGATTTAGCCCATTTTCCTTCATCTTTCTGTGTATCTAAAATTCCTCATTCCTGGGGTCATTCTAATAAATCTCCTTTGAACTCTTTTGAGGTTTTTCATGTCGTGCCTTGAATGCCATGCCCAGAACTGAGTACATAATGGAAATGTGGTCTAACCAATGATTTGTACAGGTGCAATATCAATTCATTGCTTTTATTCTCGATGCCTCAATTTGAAAACACAAGGTTCACATAGGTGGCTCAATCTCCATTAATAACAGCTTCATCCTGCCTGACCACTTTCAGATAATCGCATACTTGAAACCGAAAGCCTCTGAGCTCCTGTACTCACATCAGATTTGTAACATCGAGCCTGTTTTGTCTTTCTGTGTTTCTTGGACAAAAATGCATTACTCACTTTTTTTTTTATGTCTTGAAATTGGAAAGTGATTGGCAACATCAAGCCTTGTGCAGTAAATATCTGTGCGTGCAAATGTTGTCCTTTCCACAAAGTAACTGTTTTTGACATGATCCTGGATGATGTAGTTCTCATGTGAAGATTGTCATCCCATTCTACGCACAGTCCGAGATGATCATTGAGAAGAAATGGGTTCTTTCCTCTCTACCCTGTCAAATCCGTTAGTCCTCTGAACAATATCAGTTACAGCCATCCCTTAACCTTCTACACAGAGGGACTGGACAAGCCATTATGATGAATTAACCATCTCTCTGTCCAGGTTACTTCCAGAAATTCTGTGCATGACCATTGTCGGGGTCGTACCTGCCAGAACTGTGCACTCCGGCTGTGGTTGAACAGGAACTTGACAATTTCACCAATACCTCTCCATCCAGAGGTATTTGAACCCCTCAGAGATCAGGGCTAACATTAGTTTAGAGAACGTGGTGACTTTCCTTCTTGCGTTACTGTTGCCCATTTGGTGTAGGCAAAGCCATACTGCTGTTAGGGAGGGAATGTGGGGCTATGTTTCCAATGCCAGATGAGCAGTGGCTTAGTGTAGAACGTGGAGAGGCATGGTGTTCCCACATTTCTGCGGCCCTTGTCCGATGGAAAGTAGTTATGGTTTTAAGAAGTTGTCTGAGGAGCTTTGGTGGATTCCTACAGCATTTGGTAGATGGTATATATTTTGCAGTCTCTGCGTATGTCAGTGGTGGAAGGATTGACTAAAGTGGCTGCTCGTTTGCTGGAGGCTGTCAACATTCTGTAGTGTTAGACTGCTACCTGTTTTCCTGATTCTGTCTGACATCACTGAATTTCCTGCACATCATTCTCATTCCAGAAGTGATGGTGCAAACAAGCCTCTAGTTCACTAATGTCCTTGTTTGTAAGAAACTGCCATCCTTACCTGCTCTGGCTTATGTGTAACCCCACGGCCACAGCAAAGGGGTTTAATTTGAATTACTCATGGGCTGGGTGGGTAATCAGAGATGGATAATAAATGCTGCCCGTCAGTGATAGCCTGATCCTGTTAAAGCACTTACACAAACCAGTCACATTGTAATTCAGGGCTGATTGATAGTGATTAGGCCCCCAGCGTGCACTGTGTGGAGTCACAGATCAGCCAGTCGACAGCAGGCGATCTGATCTGCTTGAAAATTGAAACTGCTGATTTCTGCACATGCTCGTTGCATTTTAGCTTGCTTTTGCACCAAGCATCCTCAGTATTTGTCACCTCTTCGTTGCAGGGTAATAATAGAAATTATCACACAGGCAACAAGGGGGGCACTGCTTCATTCCCAACGCAGTTCCTCATCATCTTTAGCATTGTAAGACAAGGTAGATGTTTCCTTTCTCTTACATGTAAGGAGATACTGAAGAAACTAATTCCCTAGCTCAGGGAAGAGTGCAATAAGCAATTGCTTATGTCAAAGAAAAAAACTGCGGAAAAGCATTCTATCTTACTCTTTGGGAGGAGGAATTTTACGATTTACGAAAATGAGTAACACCAAGGCATTAGAACAAATTGCTGGAAAACACCTCACTGTCAGGCAACAAAATCAAACAAGAGATGATCACGTGTCTCATGGCCAGGTTCTGTTCAACCCTTCTCCCTCCCAATGCTGCCAAACCTGAGATTTCCCAGCAGGTTTTGATCCTGGTTTCCAGAATCTGCTTATTTAAAAAGAGACCCAAACACATGACCAAGGGCAGTGCATTAGATCAGTGCCTACCCTTTAGGCAAAGGACTGATTTCAGTCAGTGCATTGATTTGAAGCTGGTCCTGCAAACTTGTCCCTGCGGGTAGATGTCAGTAATGCTGACTTATCTGTCAACAACCTTACCAGTTATGGAATTTCCAATAAAAGGATTGCCCACTCAATCCCCAGACACAGCAGAATCAAACACTGAGCAAGTTACTGGGGCAGGCATTGAATCAAAGAATGTCACAAAGAACAAAGGATTGATGATCAGACATGACAGCACAAAAAGCTCCAAGAACCAGAAGCTATAGAAATTACACACTGTACTCAATTCCATGGTGAATACTATTTTAATTTGCTCAGAGCACAACTAGTCATTTAGTAGAATGAGGTCACCATGTACAACAGATATAGATATTGACCCCACTCAGCTGAGTGTGAGCCTGTCAAACAGGTACTCTCCCATGCCATTGTCAGGGGCTCCCAGTCTCTTCAGGTTGGTGATGTGATCTCCCAGCTTCTTGATCATCTTCACTTGCTCATCCAAGTAGTGCCTCTCCAGGAAGTCACACAGCTGGAGAAAGCAAAGAGGGGAACTGGTTAAATCCAACAAAATACAGCTTGGGAGACCAAACAGTGAAGTGATGTCATGGAGATTGCCAAATACACTCGAGAAAGTGCTCAGTTTTAGAAACAGGATGATCTTGGTATAACCCAAGAAAACCCTCCACAATGTCAAAGGAGATCTTGTGGCTAACGAAAAGGACCAAGTGTCTGATCCCTGTTTTTAATTCAAAATCCCTGATTTAAATACACCACACTCACATGAGGGTCCATGTGGCCAGAGGCTAGTTTGTGCAGATCCAGCAGACTCTGGTTCACATCCTTCTCCATCTGCAGAGCTCTCTGCATTGCCTCCAGACCATTGCCCCACTCATCCTGCTCTGGCTTCTGGAGGGAGGGAAGCAGGAACAGAAAGCACAGCTCAGCAGGCAGTTGTATCATTAGTCTACATCTGATCAGTTAATTATCCCTCATCATTGTAGGGGAAGTACTACAGGCCGACTTGACCTTGGTGAAACACCTGCTGTATTTGGTACTGTTCTTGAAGGGGACATTTCTAAACAGATCCTGCTATGCTGTGATCAGAGTAATCACAAGGCATCGGAAACATCTGCTAGATGTATTAAGGCTTCATACTGATGCTTTCCACACCTGAAAGATTTCTGTTTTCCCTTTTGACACCTCATCTTGTCCAAAGCAGCGGTAGACACCGATATTTGCTCACCATCCAGAATACTGGATTATCACAATTGCCAACTATTGTTCAATCACGTGCAAAAGTGTTTCCTTTTAGTGAAGGGAATCGTATTGTGGTGAGCAACCCCCCCATTCATACAGTATTTGCTCAGTCCTGAAGCTAAACAGATTGAGCTAGCCACAATTGAGTGGTATTTCACAAAAAGCTGCAAAAGAAAGCTTTGGAATCCAACCTTGATGTCCTGCAGGAGGATTCGGCCTCCACGTTTATTCTGGAAAGCCATCAGTTTCTCAGCGTGTTCCCGCTCCTCATGGGACTGCTCCTTGAAGAACTCAGCAAAGTGACGCAGGGCAACATCATCCCGGTCAAAGTAAGAGACCTGTCGGGGGAAAGAGGCAATAAAGGGAAATGTCTGAAATACATCAATGCCTCTTCTCAGATACTAACCCAGTTACCATCTTGACTCCACATTTAAGTGGGCAAAACTAGAGAGAGCCAGGAAGTCACCTTCCATGGATTATAACCCATATAACAAATACTTAGCCAGACTTCTGGAAATAGAGGACAAAAACCAAATGCAATCCCTCACCTGTGTTTTGCTAAAATGGTGCAATAGAGTGTGGCATGGTGCACAATGAAGGGGACAGCTGTCTATAGCTATTAGATATCCCTGTTCTGCAGGTGATAAAACACTATTGTTCGCGAGGTGGAGACTAGTTAGACCCCTATCCAACTGAATGAAATGCTATGAATAATGCAGTCAGTCATTAACACAGCCAGAAATCTCAGTCAGCAGCCTCATTATCACCATCACCCACCTGAATAACCCTAGTGTCCTACCACCCACTCCACACAGAATTCTAACTGCTTTGTTGTACACGAGTTAATATTTCAAGTGTGTGCCACTTTTCATAGCTCACAAAACACACTGAGCAAGGGTCAGTGGACCCAAAATTTGACCGGATTTCTTCCACCATTCCTTGCAGATCTGTAGAACTTTTCTAGCTATTCTTGTTGCTGTTTGATTTCCAGCAGTTGCTGTCTTTAGTTAAGGGAACTTTAGATCTTGAACATAAGCCAGTCTGGCAAATGGGGCAAGGTTCAAACAAAAGGATACATTTGTGTCCTACCAGGGAAGGTTTTCTGAAGAAAAAGGGATATAACCAAGTTAAATTTATCAGCAAAACCAGCTCAACCCTCCAGAGTTCAATGAAAACAATCACCAAGGGCTACACTGTCCCAAGATGGACAACTGGGGATCCACACCCAGGAGCCAGTTGTATATTAAGACAGTGTTCAAAAACTGAATAGACAGTCAGTGTTAGGACTTGCACGAGATTGCATCAGGGGAAGGGCCACAGAAAACAATACATGCTACGGCTAAGTCATTAACCCAGCATAAAAACCCCAAACAGGTCAACACTATCATAGCACAGGCTTCAATTCCACAAAGCTCACCATGGAGAGGTAAACATAGGAGGAATAGAGCTCCAGGTTGATCTGCTTGTTAACAGCATCCTCACAGTCCTTGTGGTAGTTCTGACACACTCGGGAAGCCATCTTCACTATTCCTGCTCACAATCACAAGGACAACTCTGGAACAAAGGCCTCAATCCCCAAAGCTGTTGTGTTTCTACTCCTGAGACAACCGGCACTCACCCAGAGGGAGACCGAACTGATGATGACTGACAGTTGCTGCTGGCCAATCAGGAGCCACCCATGCATACAGGCACCAATGAGAGAGAGGGGGAGGGTGTGTTAAGCAGAGCTGATCAGAGGTGGAGATGAGAGCCAGGTCTGGATGGTTATTCTGTGATTGGAACAGCAGGAGGCCATTCGGCATCTCAAACCTTCTGCACCACTCACTCAGGTCATAGGTCATTTGGTTCTTTTCTGAAAGAAGTAGATATGGTTTGAGAAAAGATTGCTCGTTTTGTTTTTAAATTATGGTGGTTGTGATCAACTGCACAAGGGACTCATTGAGGAAGGGGAGTGTCAGTTTCTCAGCCTGTTGTGCTGGGATTTGGGAAAGAAAGGTGGGAAATTGGCTCGGGGTCATCGAAAATTGTCATAGTGTCAGCTGTGGAAAAGACAGGAAGGATGTTCCTGATGATGGAAAAGTTTAGGATCAGGGGTCACAGCCTAAGGACACATTTAGGACTGAGATGAGGAGAAATCTCTTCACCGAGAGAGTGGGGGTCCTGTGGAATTCTGTGCCACAGAAAACATTTGAGGCCAAAACTTTGAATGTTTTCCAGGAGCAGTTGGGTGTAGCTTTGAGGGCTGAAGGGATCAAAGAGTATGGAGAGAGAGTGGGAAGATGGGACTGAGTTATGGAATCAGCCACAATCACATGGAATGGCAGAGCAGTCTGGAGGGGGCTGAATGGCCGAATCCAACAATTTTTTTTCGATGATTCTAAGTTTGTACAACCAGTGCAGCCAGGGTATTGTGATGCAGGGGTAATGTCCCTAGCTGTGGACCAGGAAGCCTTGGTCCAAGTCCATACCAGATCCAGAGATTTTGTAACATCTCTACAGGCAGAATTAGAAAACAACCAGAACAGGTACAGGCACAAAGGACCGAATGGCCGCCTGCTGTGCCACAACAATTCTCCGATTCTGTGATGGGTCTGTACCTGAGCAGCATCTCCCTGCCTCCAGCTCCTGCCTGTGGATTGTCACCTCGCAGTGATGGAGAGCCTCGAGTGTTCTGTTGGTTCTGAGAGTGATACCTGAAGAGGATTTCACCTCCTGGCAGGGCCACCCAGGACAGTACGATCGAGGGGAAGGTCCTGGTAAAGTGCAATGCAAAACAAGTTCCCAACGGCCATCCAGGTGGAAGATAGGCGTGTGCTATCGTTGGCTGTGACGGTGGGTGAAGGTCAGCAGTTGGGGGATCCCCAGTCAACATTTCTTTGCCAGTGGAACTGGGTCTACCTTGTGTAAAGGACCATGTCTCTGCTGATGTGTAACAGCTTTCCCACATTAAAGGTGCCTTGTACAGGTGCCCACTGAGAGGAGTACAAAGGCCCTCTCCAAACTCTGAGAATTTCCTGGGGGAACATGCAGAGGATTTTTAATGATAGGAGGCCATTTGGTCCATCGTGCCTGATTCAGCTTCTGAAAGCATTCCACACCCAGCCCCACTCTCCAGCCCTATGTCTGTATCCCTCTAAATTTGCCACTTCCATATATGTATACAGCTGCTTTTCTAAAGCCACCTACGGAATCTGCGTCCATCACTCCTGTCAGCTACGCATACCAAACCCTACCAACTTTCTGAGTGAAGAGGTTTCTCCTCCTCTCACTGTGAGCTCCCTCACTGACAAATTGTGACCCCTCGTCACTAACGTATCCACTGGTGAAAACAGAATATCCCCCTTTACCCTGACAGAATTGGTGATAATTTTGATCACTTCAACAAGTGCTCCTTGCTCCAAGGAGAATAAGCGCTATTTCTTTAATCTTTCCGTGTGTCTGAAATTCCCCATTCCAGGTGTCATTATTATAAATCACCTTTGAACTCTGTCCAGTGCTTGCATGCCCTTCCTTAAAAGCCACGCCCAGAACTGAGCACATCACTGCAAATGTGGTCTAACCAATGAGTTGTAGAGGGGTATCATCAATTCCTTGCTTTTATGCTCGATGCCTCAATTTGAAAACACAAGGTTCATAGAACAATACAGCGCAGAACGGGCCCTTCGGCCCTCGATGTTGCGCCGACCTGTGAGCTAATCCAAGCCCCACCTCCTACACAATCCCGTCACCATCCATATGCTTATTCAAGGACTGTTTAAATGCCCCTAACGTGGCTGAGTTAACTACATTGGCAGGCAGTGCTTTCCACGCCCTTACCACTCTCTGAGCAAAGAACCTGCCTCTGACAAATGTCTTAAATGTATCACCCCGCAATTTGTAGCTATGCCCCCCTTGTACAAGTTGAAGTCATCATCCTCGGAAAAAGACTCTCACTGTCCACCCTATCTAATCCTCTGATCATCTTGTATGTCTCTATTAAATCCCCTCTTAGCCTACTTCTCTCCAATGAGAACAGATCCAAGTCCCTCAGCGTTTCTTCATTGGGCCTGCGCTCCAGACCAGGCAACATCCTGGTAAATCTCCTCTGCACCTTTCCCAATGCTTCCACATCCTTCCTGTAATGGGGTGACCAGAACTGCACGCAATATTCCAAATGAGGCCGCACTAGCGTTTTGTACAGTTGCAGCATGACATCACGGCTCCGGAACTCAATCCCTCTACCAATAAAACCTAACACACGGTAAGCCTTCTTATCAGCATTATCAACCTGGTGACAACTTTCAGGGATCTATGTACATGGACACCAAGATCCATCTGCACATCCACACTGCCAAGAATCTTTCCATTGACCCGGTATTCTGCCTTCCTGTTATTCCCCCAAAATTGAATCAACTCACATTTATCTGCATTGAACTCCATTTGCCACCTTTCAGCCCAATTCTGCAGTTTATCCAAGTCTCCCTGCAACGTGCAACATTCTTCCACCCCGTCCACCACTCCACCGACTTTAGTGTCATCTGCAAACTTACTAACCCATCCACCTATGCCTGCGTCCAAGTCATTTATAAAAATGACAAACAGCAGTGGTCCTAAAGCAGATCCTTGAGGCACACTACGAGTGACCTGACTCCAGGCTGGATATTTTCCATCAACCACCACTCGTTGCCTTTTTACAGAAAGCCAGTTTCTAATCCAAACTGCTAAATCTCCCTCAATCCTCTGCCTCTGTATTTTCTCCAATAGCCTACCATGTGGAACCTTATCAAAGGCTTTACTGAAGTCCATGTACACCACGTCAACTGCCCTTCCCTCATCCACATGCTTGGTTCACCACAGCCTTCTCAATAACAGCATCATCTTGGCTGGTCACTTTCAGATAATCACATACTTGAAACCCAAAGTCTCTCTGCTCCTGTACTCACATCAGATTTGTAACATTGAGCCTGTTTTGTCTTTCTATGTTTCTCAAAGAAAATGTGTTATTCACATATTTTTAGTGTTGAAATTAGAAAGTGATTGTCAAAGTCAAGCCTTACCCAATAAATATCTAACAGCACGTGCACATATTATCTTCTCCACAAAGAAGCTGTTTTTGACACTATCCTGGATGATTTAGTTGTAATGTGAAAATTATAATCCTATTTTGCACACAGTCCTCAATGACCATAGACAAGAAACAGATTCTGTCTGTCCACTCTGTCAAATCCATTAATCCTCTTTGAAATTTCAAACACAGCCATCCCTTAACCTTCTACACAGAGGGACTGGGACAAACCGTTATCATCAATGAACCAGCTCTCTGTCCAAGTTCATTCCAGAAATTCTGTGCATAACCATCTTTGGGTCGAAGCTGCTAGAACTGAGCACTCCAGCTGTGGTTGAGCTAGAACTTGACAATTTCACAAAAGAACCATCAGCCAGAGGTAGTTGAAACCCTCGGAGATCAGGCCTAACATTAGATGAGAGAATGTGGTGGCTTGCGTTCTTGAATTGCTGTTGCCCATTTGGTGTAGGCAGATCCCCAATGCTGTTAGGGAGGGAATTCCAGGATTCTGATCCAGCACACTAGGGGAATGGGACCATGTTTCCAACTCAGGATGGTGAATGGCTTGGTGTAGAACTTAGAGGCGGTTGTGTTCCATGTATTTGCTGCCCTTGTCCCATGGCAAGTAATGGGGGCTTTGGAAGGTGTTGTCTAGGGAGCTTTGGTGGATTTCTACAACATTTGGTGATAGTACACATTGCAGTCCCTGTGTGTCAGTGGTGGAAGGAGTGAATCTCGTGGCTGCTCTGAGCTGGCAACTGTTAAGCTTCTGGAGTGTGGGACTGAGGCCCATTGTCCTGATTCTGTCTGAAAAACTCTCTTTGGGCATTATGAACCTAAAAATGAGCATGCAATTCCTAGTCTGAATAAAATATCCTTTTCACTGAAGTCATTCAGGGAAGGGAACTGCCAAACTGCCATCCTTACCTGGTCTGGCCAGTATATGACACCAAGCCTAAAGCACTGTAGTTGACTAATGGGCCCATGGGCAGTTCAGACAGAGGATAAATGCTGCCTGGTCAGTGACATCCTTATCCTGTCAAGGAATTGTCAGTGGTCACCCATTAGAAACCAGTGACTGATTGTGATTGACAGCAATGAGCTAGACCCAATGCAGCGTGTGTGGAGCCACATGGAGGCCAGATTACATCAGAAAGCTGATTTTCTTCACAATTAAATGTCAAGGAAATTGGAACTACTGACTTCTGCAAGTGGTATTTTGGTTTTTGCTTTATTGTCATCAGGTGTCCTCAGCATTTGTCACCTTTGCATTGCAGAGCAAGGACAGGAGTTACAGCAGATGCTTTAGAAGGTGGGCACTGCTTCATTGCCTAATAGAGGCCATAGTCATTAGCATTGTCAGGGAGAAAGCAGAGCTTTCATTCTACTGAATGGAAAGGACATACTAGAGAAACAATTCTCTAGCTCAGGAAACATGTAAATGGTAAGCAATTGCAGAAAAGCAGGTGTACCTTGCACGATTGGTCAACTTTATATCCTTGTAATGAGGAATTTTGTGACCTATTAAAGTCAGTAAGATTTAAGCAAGAGAACAAGTAGGTGCAAAACACCTCATGGCCTGGCAACAAAATCAGTCAAGAGATAAACACGTGTCTCGTGTCCCGGTTCTGTTCAACACTTCTCACTACCAAACCTGAGATTTCCCAGCAGCTTTTGTTCCTGGTTTCCAGTGTCAGCTTGGTTTTTCCAAAAATGCTGAAGATTGAATGAATGGACAGGCCTTGGCAATGCCTAATGTTTAGGCACAGGACAGATTTCAGTCATGGTTTTGAGCCGAAGCTGGTCCTGAAAAATTGTCCTGGGAAAGCTGAGGACAGATTTTGTTCTGGCATTGTCTGCAATGCAGATATTTGCCAGTTGTGGCATTTCCAAGGACAAGATTGCCCACTCAATCCCTACAGACTCTCAGCAGAAGCAAACACCGAGCAAATTACTGGGGCAGGCATTGAATCAAAGGTTGCAAGAAAGAACAGAAAATGGATTTGATTACCAGATGTTAAAACACAAAAAACCTCCAAGAACCAGAAGCTATGAAAATTACACACTGTACTCAGTTCCATGGTGAACACTCTTTTAATTTGCTCAGAGAACAACTAGTCATTTAGTAGAATGAGGTCACCATGTACAACAGATATAGATATTGACCCCATTCAACGGAGTGGCAGCCTGTCAAACATGTACTCTCCCATGCCATTGTCAGGGGCTCCCAGTCTCTTCAGGTTGGTGATGTGATCTCCCAGCTTCTTGATCATCTTCACTTGCTTATCCAAGTAGTGCCTCTCCATGAAATCACAGCTGGAAGACAAAATTAATCCAACAAGGATCAAAAAATGTCAGTGACCTCCCATGACAGAAGTGACCATCACCTCACTATGGGGGAGGGGCATGCAAGTGATGCCTTCACAAGGTTTTGTTTAAACATCCTGCAGGAGGCAGATAGAAAAATAATTGGATTCCCCACCCTGGAAGTACACAAACAGATCACTTTCTTCCAGGAAAGGGATAAAACCTCACATGAGGGTCTATGTGGTCAGAGGCAAGTTTGTGCAGATCCAGCAGACTCTGGTTCACATCCTTCTCCATCTGCAGAGCTCTCTGCATCACCTCCAGACCATTGCCCCACTCATCCTGCTCTGGCTTCTGAAGCGAGGGAAGCAGGAACAGAAAGCACAGCTCAGCAGGCAGTTGTATCATTAGTCTACATCTGATCAGTTAGTTATCCCTCATCATTTCCAGGGGTTACATTCAGACAAAAAATTTTACTTGGATACAAAAACCCTCTAGATTTTATGCTGGTCTGAGAATAAAGAAATGTTAACATATCCCACTGTTACTGTGAATTCTGAAAGAAGTCGTATCTAGAATCAGTCGCAATGGAAGTAATCCCTTGCTTTACTGTTTGATGTAGTGACCAGAATGGTCCCAAGGCATTACAAACCTCTTCTGGATGTAGTGAGGTTGGATGCTGCTGCTTTTTGTAGCTGCAAGTTCTCAGCCTTACCTTTTGTTACCTCACCTTGTCCATATAGAGTCACATACAGGGACATGTGCTCACCATCCAGTAGCCTGGATCATCTGAATTGCCTTCTGCTATTGAGTCACAAATGCAAAGTATTTCCCTTTTCCCTAAACAAATCCTGTTTTGGTGAACAACTTGCCCTTGACATAGTATTTGATCAATCCTGAAGCTAAATAGATGGAGATACCAGTCGATTGTAGCTGCTCAAAAAGCTGCAAACAGACAGACATTCTCAGAATCCAACCTTGATGTCCTCGGGAGGACTCAGCCTCCACGTTTATTCTGGAATGCCATCAGTTTCTCAGCGTGTTCCCGCTCCTCATGGGACTGCTCCTTGAAGAACTCAGCAAAGTGATGGAGGGCAACATCATCCCGGTCAAAGAGAGAGAACTGCAAACAGACAAAATGGGAAGTAAATTTCACTCAATTCAGCTTGGTTTTGCTCACGAAATGGAAGTTAGATGGACAGTAAGAAGACAGGTATTTACATTTATGGTCATCCATAAACTAAACTAGACAGATATTTGTTCAAACATCTAGAAATAAAGATTAAGTAGCACCCGCTACAACCGCTGGTCGGTGACTTGGTGAGACAGTGCACGGTGACGGTCACAGCTGGCAACAGGCATTAGACATCCCTGCACTGCAGGTCAGAAACACTATTACCCAGTGCTGGAAGCCAATCAGGGCATTGTCCAACTGAATGAAGGGACATGTGCATGTTGACCAAGAGAAGCTGAAATCTGAGCTCCTCACATTACCAACATCACTCATCTGATTTAGCCCCACTGTCCTAACACCTCATCTGCACAAGAGACAGTGACTGATTTTTGTTCCAGATAATCCATCTTGGGAGTGGAAAAAGTCTGCTCCTCATAATTAGCAACTAAAAACCATGAAGGAAAGGTCACTGGACCAAAAACAGGAACTGATTTCTCACCACAGATCCTACCAGACCCACTAAGCTTTTCCAGCAGCTCATTTTAGTCTTTTATTTCCAGTAGTTAATCACAGTTAGGATGCTTATTAAAAAAAAGGCTTCATTAAAAGGACAAGATATAAAAAGTTAGATTTGGACTGATGCAGGCTTCCACAAGGATGTAAATGATTTCAAATATAAATGGGCCATTGATATCAACATGGAAGGAGGAGTTGAATTAAGAAGCAGAACCAGGCCATCCCTCAGCACCAAAAATGTGCTCTGCCCAGAATTACAACATACTGGGGACTCCTAGACAAGAGCCAGCTCCAACACAAGACAAGCTTAAAATTGCTACAGAATTAGTATTAAGAGCACTCACAGGATTCATTCCAGGAAGGACAACAGACACGATATATGGTAGTACTAAATCATTGAGCAAGAAGCCACTTAAAGGCTCAGTACAATCATATCACAGCCCTAACACTGAAATAGACCATTCAAGATCACAAGTCTCACCACGGAGAGGTAAACATAGGAGGAATAAAGCTCCAGGTTGATCTGTTTGTTCACAGCATCCTCACAGTCCTTGTGGTAATTCTGACACACTTGGGAGGCCATCATCACTAGCCTTGTTCATTAAAACCAAGACCACCCTAGAACTGAGTTGCTCCCCGACAAGCTCTGTATTTATACTCCTGGGGGCCATCCCGCACTGACACAGAGAAGGGCAGAACTGATGATGACTGGCAATTGAAAAAAGCTTTAACATTTTGTTTCTAAATTAAGGTGGTTGTGACAAACTGCACGAGGAAGTCAATGAAGAAGAGGTGTCAGCTTCTCAGCCTGTTGTGCTGGGATATGAGACAGAAAGGTGGCAAATTGGCTCTGGGTCATAGAAAACTGTGACAGGATCAGACGGGGCAAGGACAGGAAGGATGTTCCCAATGATGGGGGAGTCCAGGATCAGGGTATCCTGATGTAAGAGGACTGGGTTGGACATTTAAGACTGAGAGGAATACAAACCCAAAATTTACAAAAGTTCCTGGGTGGACATTCAGAGGATTTTTAACGACAGAGGCCATTCAGCCCATCATGTCCGTATCGGCTTCCGAAAGAGCTACCCACCTAGTCCCCCTCTCCAGCCCTATACCCTCTATATTCGTCACTCCCAAGTATATATCCAGCTCTTGTTTTGAAGCCACCTATGGGATCTACCTCCGCCACTCTCCCAGGCATCAGATTCCAAATCCTAACAACCTTCTGAATAGAGAGGTTTGTCCTCATCTCAGAGCTCCCTTACTGACAAATTGTGACCCCTCATCACTGCCGTATCAACTGGTGAAAACAGGATATCCTCCTTTACCCTGCCAGAATGTTCATTATTTTTGTCACTTCAACGGGGACACCTCTTAATCAACTATGCTTCAAGGAGATTTATCCCAATTTCCTTCATCTTTCCTTGTATCTAAAATCCCTCATTCCTGGTGTCATTCTCGTAAATGCCCTTTGAACTCTGTCGAGGGCTTTAATGTCCTTCCTTAAATACCATGCCCAGAACTGAACACAGTACTGCAAATGTGGTCTAACCCATGATTTGTGGAGGTGTAACATCTATTCCTCGCTTTTATACTCTCCGCATCTATTTGAAAACACACATTTCACAAAAGCCTTCTTCATAGCAGGTTAGTCCCGCTCGGCCACTTTCAGATAATAACATACTTGAAACCCAAAGTCCCTCTGCTCCCGTACTCACCTCAGATTTGTAACATCGAGCCTGTTTTGTCTTTCTATGTTTCTCAACCAAAATGCATTAATCTTTTATGTTATAGAACATAGAACATTACAGCACAGTACAGGCCCTTCGGCCCTGACGTTGTGCCGACCTGTCATACCGATCTGAAGCTCATCTAACCAACACTATTCCACGTACGTCCATATGCTTGTCCAATGACGACTGAAATGTACTTAAAGTTGGTGAATCTACGACCGTTGTAGGCAAAGCGTTCCATACCCTTACTATTCTCTGAGTAAAGTAACTACCTCTGACATCTGTCCTATATCTTTCACCCCTCAATTTAAAGCTATGCCCCCTCGTGCTCGCCGTTTCCGTCCTAGGGAAAAGGCTCTCCCTATCCAACCTGTCTAACCCTTTGATTATCTTATATGTCTCAATTAAGTCACCTCTCAACCTTCTTATCTCTAACGAGAACAGCCTCAAGTCCCTCAGCCTTTCCTCGTAAGACTTTCCCTCCATACCAGGCAACATCCTAGTAAACCTCCTCTGCACCCTTTCCAAAACTTCCACATCCTTCTTATAACGCGGTGACCAGAATTGTACGCAATGCTCCAAGTGCGGCCGCACCAGAGTTTTGTACAGCTGCAGCATAACCTCTTGGTTCCGGAACATGATCCCTGGATTCATAAAAGCTAAAACACTGTATGCCTTCTTAACAACCCTGTCAACCTGGGTGGCAACTTTCAAGGATCTGTGTACATGGTCACCGAGATCTCTCTGCTCATCTACACTACCAAGAATCTTACAGTACTTTGCCTTCCGGTTCCTCCTACCAAAGTACAACACCTCACACTTGTCCGCATTAACCTCCGTTTGCCACCTCTCAGCCCAGCTCTGCAACTTATCTACGTCTCTCTGTAACCTACAACATTCTTCGTCACTATCCACATCTCCACCGACCTTCGTGTCGTCTGCAAATTTACTAACCCATCCTTCTACGTTTATAAAAATGACAAACAGCAGTGGACCCAGCACCGACCCTTGCGGTACACCGCGAGTAACCGGTCTCCAGGATGAACATTTCCCATCAACCACCACGCTGTCTTCTTTCAGCAAGCCAATTTCTGATCCAAACTGCTATATCTCCCACAATCCCATTCCTCCGTATTTTGTACAAGAGCCTAATCGAAAGCCTTGCCGAAATCCATATACACCACATCAACCGGTTTTCTCTCATCTACCTGTTTGGTCATATGTTGCAATGGGAAAGTGATTGGCAACATCAATATCTTACCGAATAAATATCTAACTGCTCATTCACATATTATCCTTTCCAAAAAGCAGCTGTTTTTTGCTTTATCATGGATGATTTACTTCTACTACTAGGAATGTAATCATATTCCCCACTCTCGGTCCTGGAATGGAATTGAAAAGAAGCAGGATCTCTCTATCTACCCTATCAAATCCATGAATCCACTTGTAAATTTCAAGCACAGACATCCCTTCCACTTCTACACCGAGAGACTTGGGAAAACTATTATCATCGTAGCCAATTAACTTTCTGCCCAGGTTCATTCCAGAAATTCTGTGCATAAGCATCTTTGGATTGCACCTACTGGAACAGTGCACTCCAGATGGGGTTGAACTAGGACTTGACAATTTCACAAAAGAAGGCCCATCCCGAGGTATTGGACCCGGTCTGAGATCAGGCTCACCATGAGAGAATGTGGTGGCTTTCCTTCTTGAATTGCTGGTGCCTATTTGCTGTCGTCAGATCCATAATGTTCTGAGTGAGGGAATTCCAGGATTCTGATCCACCGACCCTGGAGCATGGCGGGTCACGTTTCCAACTCAGGATGGCATGTCGCTTGGTGGAGTAGTTAGAGGGGGTGGTGTTCCCCTGTATCAGATGCTTTTCTCCCATGGCACATAATTAGGGCTATGGAAAGTATTGTCTCAGGAGCGATGGTGGATTTCTGCAGCTTTTGGGAGGCAGTACACAGTGTACTCTGTGTGTGTCAGTGGTGCAAAGAATGAATCTCGTGGCTGGTGGGAGCGGGAGGCCATCACATTTCTGGAGTGGTGGACTGATCTTCTAATTCTGTGCAACAACTCTCTGGAGTTCTAGAATTAAGAAACTGATGAGTAGCATTAAATTCAGTGTCAAAAATGCATCCTTACTTAGTCTGGCCTGCATATGACACTGCAACCACAGCAAAGCGTGACACTCTGACCTGGCTTTGGCAGGGGGCAATCGGAAATGGATAAATAAATGGTGTCAGCTCAGAGACATCCTCATCCTTTTTATAAAGGAATCTGTCACCCCTGAGCATCAGTAATTAGGCAGCCAGAGTGCTCTGCAGGTGTAGGTACATTCCAGTCAGTCAATCTACATCAGGAGAGCTTATTTCCTTGCTAAGAATAGGAACTGCTGCTTTCTACCAGTGGCATTTGGGTTGGAGCTTTATTTTCTCCTGGTGTCATGAGCATTTGGCGTCCTTAGACTGCAGAGAAGTGATAGAAGTTCTACCACAGGGGCTCGAAGGTGGGGACTGCTTCATTACCTAATCAGGATCATTGTCTAGAAGCAGAGAGACTGATACACAAGAAAACAAACTCTGCCATTCTCCTACAAACAGCCACTGCCCTCACTCCTTCCACCACCGCAGCAAAAGAGAGAAACCAATTTCCCAGATCTGGACACAATTGCTTATCTAAATGCTAAAGATCAGTGCATCTGAAATGCTGGATGTTCTGCTATATATATATTCCTGTTCCAAAAAGAGTAAATGTATGCTCAAATCATTAGATTTGAAGTGCGACAACAAAATTGCTGGAAAGCTTGGGTCCTGGGACTGAACAGTTTTCTCTCCACAGATGCTCCCCAAACCTGCTATTTCCTGCCCCTGCTTATTTACAAAAGAGACCTAAACATTTGCAAGGGCAGTGTCTAACATTGAGACAGGGGGCTGGTTTCACTGAAGATATTGACCAGAAGCTGGTTTGGAATAAAAAAGTCAATACAACACTGCTTACTAGCCAAAAAACCCAAACTGAACACTTGTGGAATTTCCACTACAAGGATTGCCCACCTAATTCCTACAAACAAGAGAAAAAGGAGCAAACCAGTGGGGCAGGCATTGAATCAAAGGTTAATCAGAACAGAAAAACACTTCATGATCAGGTGTCAAACAGCAATACCAAGAGCCAGAAGCAGCTGTGAAATTATGCAAAGTACTCAGTTGCATGGTGAACACTATTTTAATTTGCTCAGAGCACAACCAAGTTACTAGCATTATGTCACCATGTACAACATACACATTATTGACCCCATTCAGCTGAGTGTGAGCCTGTCAAACAGGTACTCTCCCATGCCATTGTCAGGGGCTCCCAATCTCTTCAGGTTGGTGATGTGATCTCCCAGCTTCTTGATCATCTTCACTTGCTCATCCAAGTATTGCCTCTCCAGGAAGTCACACAGCTGGAAGAGAAAATTAATCCAGAGGATCAAAAGTGTCTGAAAGTGACCCCCATGACAGATGTGACCATCACAACCAGGTGGAGGTCCACTGAGGTGATGCATTTGTAAGTTTGTTTTAACAGCCTGCAGGAGGCTGGGAGAAGGTAATTGGATTTTTACCCAGAGAGTGCACAAACACACCACTTTCTTCCAAGAAGAAAGTTTACAAACTCACATGAGGGTCAGTGTGGCCAGAGGCGAGTTTGTGCAGATCCAGCAGACTCTGGTTCACATCCTTCTCCATCTGCAGAGCTCTCTGCATTGCCTCCAGACCACTGCCCCACTCATCCTGCTCTGGCTTCTGGAGGGAGGGAAGCAGGAACAGAAAGCACAGTTCAGCAGGCAGTTGTATCATTAGTCGACATCTGATCAGTTAGTTATCCCTCATCATTGTAGGGGAGGTACTGCAAACCAACTTGAATTTGAAGACAACAACTAGATTTTGTACTGAGGGAATAACAAATTTTCTAAACACATTCTACTGTTAATGTAGATTCTCAGAATTCACATGTAGAGAATAGGTACCAATGGAAGTAATTCCTGGCTTCACTATTGTGGTGTTAGAAACATCTTCCAGATTCAGAAAGGCTGGACACTGCTACTTTCCACACTGCAACAATTTCCTGTCTTAGCTTTTGTTACCTCATTCTGTCTGAAGGAGAGTCATTCACATTGATGTCTACTCACTATTCTGGTTCCTCTCAATTGCCCTCATAAGTGCAGAGTATTTCCTTTCACCTAAAGGAATCCTATTTTGGTGAACAACCTCCCCTTCACACAGTATTTGTTCAAGGCTAAAGCTAAATAGATGGAGATACCAGTCGATTGTAGCTGCTCACAAAAAGCTGCAAACAGAAGGCTTCAGAATCTAACCTTGATGTCCTGCAGGATGACTCGACCTCCACGTTTATTCTGGAATGCCATCAGTTTCTCAGCGTGTTCCCGTTCCTCATGGGACTGCTCCTTGAAGAACTCAGCAAAGTGATGCAGGGCAACATCATCCCGGTCAAAGTAAGAGAACTGTGGGAAGAGAGAGGCTAAAAGGAAACTGTCTGAAATTCATGACTGACACTCCTCACTCTGGAACTAACCTGGGCACCATCTTGATTCCACATTTAAGTGGTTAAAAAAAAAAACAGACAAAGCAGCAAGTCACCTTCCATGGATGATGAAGGGGAGAGCTGTCTATAGCCATTAGACATCCCTGCTCTGCAGGTTAGAAACACTATTGTTCAGGAGGTGGAGACCAGTTCAGCCCCTGTCCAACTGAATGAAGGGACATGTGTTCATTAACACAACCAGAAAGCTCAGTCAGCAGTCTCATTATCACTATCACCCACCTGAATAACCGCAGTGTCCTACCACCCACTCCACAGAATTTTAACTGCTTTGTTAGAGAGAAAGAAAAAAAACACATACATCGTCTGAAAATGTGCCCCTTTCCTCACATTGCATCGCTCAAAGCCACTTCTGAGAAAGGGTCAATGGACCCAGAGCTTGGATTTCTTCCAGCTCTGTAGAGCTTTTCTAGCTATTTTTGTTAGTGTTTAATGTCTAGCAGCAGCTGTTCTTTTAGTTCAGGGAACTTTACATCTTGAGCACAAGACAGTCCGGTGAATAGGGCAAGGTTTGAAAAAAGGAGTATATTTGTGTCAGCAAAAGTTTCCACCAGGGAAGGCTTTTGTTGAGAAAAGGAATACAACCAAAGTTTTACAAAAATTAATTATTGACCAAGACCAGATCATCCCTCCAGAGTTAGATGAAAAATCACCAAGGGTTACATTGTCCAGAGACAGCAAGCTGGGCATCCACATCCAGGAGCCAGTTGGACATGAAGACAAAACAGAGAGTCAGTGTTAAGACCTGCACTAGATTGCAACAGGGGAAGGGCCACAGAAAATAATACATGATACAGCTAATTCATTAACTCAGCATAAAAACCAAACAGGTCAACACTATCATAGCACAGGCTTCAATTCCACAAAGCTCACCATGGAGAGGTAAACATAGGAGGAATAGAGCTCCAGGTTGATCTGCTTGTTAACAGCATCCTCACAGTCCTTGTGGTAGTTCTGACACACTTGGGAAACCATCTTCACTATTCCTGCTCACAAGCACCAAGAAAACTCTAGAACTAAGTCTCTCTCTCCCACAGGCTCTTGTATTTATAGTCCTGGGACCATCCTGCAGTCACACAGAGAGAGGCAGAACTGATGATGACTGACAGTTGCTGCTGGCCAATCAGGAACCACCGCAGCATACAGGCACCAATGAGAGAGAGGGGGAGGGTGTGTTAAGCAGAGCTGATCAGAGGTGGAGATGAGAGCCAGGTCTGGATGGTTATTCTGTGACTGGAACAGCAGGAGGCCATTCGGCATCTCAAACCTTCTGCACCACTCACTCAGGTCGTGTGTTATTTGGTTCTTTTTTAAAATAAGTCAATTTGGTTTGAGAAAAGTTTTCACATTTTTTTTAATTAAGGTGGTTGTGAGCAACTGCACGAGGGATTCAATGAGGAAGAGGGGCATCAGTTTCTCAGCTTGTTGTGCTGGGATTTGGGAAAGAAAGTTGGGAAATTGTCTCTGGGTCATAGAAAATTGCAACAGTGTCAGCTGTGGAAAAGACGGGAAGGATGTTCCTGATTATGGGGGAGTTCAGGACCAGGGTTTGCAGTCTAAGGATACATTTAGAACTGAGGTGAGGAGAAATCTCTTCACCTCGGGGGGCGGGGTGGTGGATCCTGTGGAATTCTCTGCCACAGAAAAGGATTGAAGCCAAAACAGGAATTGGGGAGAGCTTTGAGGGCTGGATCAAAAGGGAATGCAGAGAGGGTGAGAATATGGTGCTGAGTTATGGAATCAGCCACAATCACATGGAATGGCAGAGCAGGCTGGAAGGGATGAATGGCCGACTCAACATTTATTTTCTATGATTCCACGTTTGTGCAACTAGCGCAGCCAGGGTCTTGTGGTTAAGGGGTCATGTCCCTAGCTGTGGACCAGGAGGCCTTGGTACAAGTTCCTACCAGATCCAGAGATCTTAAATCATCTCCACAGGCAGATTTAGAAAACAACCAGAACAGGTACAGGCACAAAGGACCGAATGGCCTCCTGCTGTGCCATAACAATTCTCCGATTCTGTGGTGGGTCTGTACCTGAGCAGAATCTCCCTGCCTCCAGCTCCTGCCTGTGGATTGTCACCTCGCAGTGATGGAGAGCCTCAAGTGTTCTGTTGTTTCTCAGAGTGATACCTGAAGAAGATTTCACCTCCTGGCAGCGCCACCCAGGATGGGACGATCGAGGGGAGGGTCCTGATAAAGTGCAATGCAAAACCAGTCCCCAGCGGCCATCCAGGTGGAAGATAGGTGTGTGCGATCGTTGGCTGTGACAGTGGGTGTTGGTCAGCAGTGGGGGGATCCCCAGTCAACATTTCTTTGCCAGTGGAACTGGGTCTACCTTGTGTAAAGGACCATGTCTCTGCTGGCGTGTAACAGCTTTCCCACATTAAAGGTGCCTTCTACAGGTGGAATTCAAACCCCGTCCCCAAACTCTCAGAATTTCCTGAGTGGAAATTCAGAGCGTTTTTCACAACAGGAGGCCGTTCAGCCCACCGTTCCTGTAATAGCTTCTGAAAGAGCTACCTGATTAGTCTCACTTTCCAGCCCTATCTCTGTCACTCTCTAAATTCGTCACTTCCAAGGACATATCCAACTCTTGTTCTGAAACCAACCATGGAATCGACCTCCGTCACTCTCCCAGGCAGCACATTCCAAATCCGAACAACTTTCTGAGCAAAGAGTTTTCTAACCATTTCACTCTGATCTCCCCTACTGACAAACTGTGACCCCTCGTCACTGACAAGTCAACTGCTGAAATCAGAATATCCTGCTTTACTCTGACAAAATTGATCATAGTTTTGATCACGTCAATAAGGTCACCTACAAGGAGATTTCCCCCATTTTCCTTAATCTTTCCGTGTATCTAAAATTCCCCATTCCTGGGGTCATCGTAATAAATCACCTTTGAACACTTTTGAGGTTTTTCACATCCTTCCTTGAATGTCATGCCCAGAACTGAGTACATAATGGAAATTTGGTCTAACCAATGATTTGTAGAGGTGTAACATCAATTCGTTGCTTTTATACTCGATGCCTCAATTTGAAAACACAAGGTTCACAAAAGTGGCTCAATCTCCATTAATAACAGCTTCATCCTGCCTGACCACTTTCAGATAATCACATACTTGAAACTGAAAGTCGCTGAGCTCCTGTACTCACATCAGATTTGTAACATCGAGCCTGTTTTGACTTTGTGTTTCTTCGACAAAAATGCATTACTCACTTTTTTTTGTTGAAATTGGAAAGTGATTGGCAACATCAAACCTTGTGCAGTAAATATCTGTGTGTGCAGATATTGTCCCTTCCACAAAGAAATTTGTTTTTGATATTATCCTGGATGATGTAATTCTCACGTGAAGATTGTCATCCCATTCTGCGCACAGTCCGAGATGATCATTGAGAAGAAATGGGTTCTTTCCTCTCTACCCTGTCAAATCCATTAATCCTCTGAAAATTATCAATTACAGCCATCCCTTAACTTCCTACACAGAGGGACTAGACAAGCCGTTATCATGAATTAACCATCACTCTGTCCAGGTTACTTCCAGAAATTCTGTGCATAACCATCTTTGGGTCGAACCTGCCAGAACTGTGCACTCCGGCTGTGGTTGAACAGGAACTTGACCATTTCACCAAAATCTCTTCATCCAGAGGTATTTGAACCCCTCAGAGATCAGGGCCAACATTAGTTTAGAGAATGTGGTGACTTGCCTTCTTGCATTACTGTAGCCCATTTGGTGTAATCAAACCCATACTGCTGTTCGGGAGGGAACCTGGGAGCGATGTTTCCAACACCAGCTGATCGGTGGTTTGGTGTAGAACGTGGTGTTCCCACATATCATCTGCCCTTGTCCGATGGAAAGTAGTCAGAATTTTAAGAAGTTGTCTGAGGAGCTTTGGTGGATTCCTACAGCATTTGGTAGATGGTATATATTACAGTCTCTGCGTATGTCAGTGGTGGAAGGATAGACGAAAGTGGCTGCTCGTTTGCTGGAGGCTGTCAACATTCTGGAGTGTTAGACTGACACCTGTAATCCTGATACTGTCTGACTTGACAGAATTTCATGCACATCATTCTCTTTCCAGAAGAGATGGTCCAAACAAGCCTCTTCTGGTTCACTAATGTCCTTGTTCGTAAGAAACTGCCATCCTTACCTGATCGGGCCTTTGCGTAACGCCACAGGCAGAGCAAAGGGGTTTAATTTGAATTACTCATGGGCTGGGTGGGTAATCAGAGATGGATAATAAATGCTGCCTGTCAGTGATAGCCTGATCCTGTTAAAGCCCTTACACAAACCAGTCACATTGTAATTCAGGGCTGATTGATAGTGATTAGGCCACCACAGTGCACTGTTTGGAGTCACAGGTCAGCCAGATCAGCTCTCCTGCTGAAGATTAAAAAACGTAAAAATTGGAACTGCCGATTCTGCACATGGTATTTGTATTTTAGCTTGATTTTCCACCAGGCATCCTCAGTATTTGTCACCTCTTCGTTGCAGGGTAATAATAGAAGTTATCACACAGGGAACGAGGTGGGCACCGCTTCATTCGCATGGCCGTTCCTAGACGTTAGCATTCTAAGAGAAGGTAGATTTGTCCTTCTCCTACATGTATAAAGGAAATACTGAAGAAACTAATTCCCTAGCTCTGGGAACAATGACATGAGCAATTGCTTATGTCAAAGAAAAAAAGAGACTGTGGAAAAGCATTGTATCTTAGTCTTGTAAGGAGGAATTTTACAAACTACTAAAATCACTAACATCTAGGCATGAGAACAAATTGCTGGAAAACACCTCACTGTCAGGCAACAAAGTCAATCAAGAGATGATTGAGTGTCTCATGTCCAGGTTCTGTTCAACCCTTCTCCCTACCAATGCTGCCCAACCTGAGATTTCCCAGCAGGATGTGTTCCTGGTTTCCAGAATCTCCTTATTTAAAAGAGATGCAAACACATGGCCAAGGGCAGTGCATTAGATCAGTGCCTACCCTTTAGGCAAAGGAATGATTTCAGTCAGTGTATTGATTAGAAGCTGGTCCTGCAAACTTGTCCCTGTGAGTACATGTCAGTAATGCTGACTTATCTGTCAACAACCTTACCAGTTATGGAATTTCCAATAAAAGGATTGCCCACTCAATCCCCAGACACAGCAGAATCAAACACTGATCAAGTTACTGGGGCAGGCATTGAATCAAAAGCTTGACACAAAGAACAAAGGATTGATGATCAGACATTAAAACACAAAAAGCTCCAAGAACCAGAAGCTATGAAAATTACATACTGTGCTCAGTTCCATGGTGAACACTATTTTAATTTGCTCAGAGCACAACTAGTCATTTAGTAGAATGAGGTCACCATGTACAACAGATATAGATATTGACCCCATTCAGCTGAGTGAGAGCCTGTCAAACAGGTACTCTCCCATGCCATTGTCAGGGGCTCCCAGTCTCTTCAGGTTGGTGATGTGATCTCCCAGCTTCTTGATCATCTTCACTTGCTCATCCAGGTAGTGCCTCTCCAGGAAGTCATACAGCTGGAAGACAAAGAGGGGAACTGGTTAAATCTGACCAAATGCAGCTTGGGAGACCGAACAGTGAAGTGATGTCATGGAGATTGCCAAATACTTTCGAAAGTGCTCAGTTTTAGAAACAGGAGGATGTTGGTATAACCCAAGAAAACCCTCCACAATGTCAAATGAGATCTTGTGGCTAACAAAAAGGACCAAGTGTCTGATCACTGTTTTTATTCAGAAACCCAGATTTAAATACAAATTTAATTTCAAATTGAGGCATCGAGTATAAAAGCAACGAATTGATGTTACACCTCTACAAATCATTGGTTAGACCACATTTCCATTATGTACTCAGTTCTGGGCATGACATTCAAGGAAGGATGTGAAAAACCTCAAAAGTGTTCAAAGGTGATTTATTACGATGACCCCAGGAATGGGGAATTTTAGATACACGGAAAGATTAAGGAAAATGGGGGAAATCTCCTTGTAGGTGACCTTATTGACGTGATCAAAACTATGATCAATTTTGTCAGAGTAAAGCAGGATATTCTGATTTCAGCAGGCAGTTGTATCATTAGTCTACATCTGATCAGTTAATTATCCCTCATCATTGTAGGGGAAGTACTACAGGCCGACTTGACCTTGGTGAAACACCTGCTGTATTTGGTACTGTTCTTGAAGGGGACATTTCTAAACAGATCCTGCTATGCTGTGATCAGAGTAATCACAAGGCATCAGAAACATCTTCTAGATGTATTAAGGCTTCATACTGATGCTTTCCACACCTGAAAGATTTCTGTTTTCCCTTTTGACACCTCATCTTGTCCAAAGCAGCGGTAGACACCGATATTTGCTCACCATCCAGAATACTGGATTATCACAATTGCCAACTATTGTTCAATCACGTGCAAAAGTGTTTCCTTTTAGTGAAGGGAATCGTATTGTGGTGAGCAATCCCCCCATTCATACAGTATTTGCTCAGTCCTGAAGCTAAACAGATTGAGCTAGCCACAATTGAGTGGTATTTCACAAAAAGCTGCAAAAGAAAGCTTTGGAATCCAACCTTGATGTCCTGCAGGAGGATTCGGCCTCCACGTTTATTCTAGAAAGCCATCAGTTTCTCAGCGTGTTCCCGCTCCTCATGGGACTGCTCCTTGAAGAACTCAGCAAAGTGACGCAGGGCAACATCATCCCGGTCAAAGTAAGAGACCTGTCGGGGGAAGAGGCAATAAAGGGAAATGTCTGAAATACATCAATGCCTCTTCTCAGATACTAACCCAGTTACCATCTTGACTCCACATTTAAGTGGGCAAAACTAGAGAGAGCCAGGAAGTCACCTTCCATGGATTATAACCCATGTAACAGATACTTAGCCAGACTTCTGGAAATAGAGGACAAAAACCAAATGCAATCCCTCACCTGTGTTTTGCTAAAAAGGTGCGATAGAGTGTGGCATGGTGCACAATGAAGGGGACAGCTGTCTATAGCCATTAGATATCCCTGTTCTGCAGGTGATAAAACACTATTGTTCGCGATGTGGAGACTAGTTAGACCCCTGTCCAACTGAATGAAATGCTATGAATAATGCAGTCAGTCATTAACACAGCCAGAAATCTCAGTCAGCAGCCTCATTATCACCATCACCCACCTGAATAACCCTAGTGTCCTACCACCCACTCCACACAGAATTCTAACTGCTTTGTTGTACACGAGTTAATATTTCAAGTGTGTGCCACTTGTCATAGCTCACAAAACACACTGAGCAAGGGTCAGTGGACCCAAAATTTGACCGGAATTCTTCCACCATTCCTTGCAGATCTGTAGAACTTTTCTAGCTATTCTTGTTGCTGTTTGATTTCCAGCAGTTGCTGTCTTTAGTTAAGGGAACTTTAGATCTTGAACATAAGCCAGTCTGGCAAATGGGGCAAGGTTCAAACAAAAGGATACATTTGTGTCCTACCAGGGAAGGTTTTCTGAAGAAAAGGGATATAACCAAGTTAAATTTATCAGCAAAACCAGCTCAACCCTCCAGAGTTCAATGAAAACAATCACCAAGGGCGACCCTGTCTCGAGATGGACAACTGGGGATCCACACCCAGGAGCCAGTTGTATATTAAGACAGTGTTCAAAACCTGAACAGAGAGTCAGTGTTAGGACTTGCACGAGATTGCATCAGGGGAAGGGCCACAGAAAACAATACATGCTACAGCTAAGTCATTAACCCAGCATAAAAACCCAAACAGGTCAACACTGTTATCACACAGGCTTCAATTCCACAAAGCTCACCATGGAGAGGTAAACATAGGAGGAACAGAGCTCCAGGTTGATCTGCTTGTTAACAGCATCCTCACAGTCCTTGTGGTAGTTCTGACACACTTGGGAAGCCATCTTCACTATTCCTGCTCACAATCACAAGGACAACTCTGGAACAAAGGCCTCAATCCCCAAAGCTGTTGTGTTTCTACTCCTGAGACAACCGGCACTCACCCAGAGGGAGACCGAACTGATGATGACTGACAGTTGCTGCTAGCCAATCAGGAGCCACCCCTGCATACAGGCACCAATGAGAGAGAGGGGGAGGGTGTGTTAAGCAGAGCTGATCAGAGGTGGAGATGAGAGCCAGGTCTGGATGGTTATTCTGTGATTGGAACAGCAGGAGGCCATTCGGCATCTCAAACCTTCTGCACCACTCAATCAGGTCATGGGTCATTTGGTTCTTTTTTAAAAGAAGTAAATATGGTTTGAGAAAAGATTGCTCGTTTTGTTTTTAAATTATGGTGGTTGTGATCAACTGCACAAGGGACTCATTGAGGAAGGGGAGTGTCAGTTTCTCAGCCTGTTGTGCTGGGATTTGGGAAAGAAAGATGGGAAATTGGCTCGGGGTCATCGAAAATTGTCATAGTGTCAGCTGTGGAAAAGACAGGAAGGATGTTCCTGATGATGGAAAAGTTTAGGACCAGGGGTCACAGCCTAAGGACACATTTAGGACTGAGATGAGGAGAAATCTCTTCACCGAGAGAGTGGGGGTCCTGTGGAATTCTCTGCCACAGAAAACATTTGAGGCCAAAACTTTGAATGTTTTCCAGGAGCAGTTGGGTGTAGCTTTGAGGGCTGAAGGGATCAAAGAGTATGGAGAGAGAGTGGGAAGATGGGACTGAGTTAGGGGATCAGCCACAATCACATGGAATGGCAGAGCAGTCTGGAGGGGACTGAATGGCCGAATACAACAATTTTTTTTCGATGATTCTAAGTTTGTACAACCAGTGCAGCCAGGGTATTGTGATGCAGGGGTAATGTCCCTAGCTGTGGACCAGGAAGCCTTGGTCCAAGTCCATACCAGATCCAGAGATTTTGTAACATCTCGACAGGCAGAATTAGGAAACAACCAGAACAGGTGCAGGCACAAAGGACCGAATGGCTGCCTGCTGTGCCACAACAATTCTCCGATTCTGTGATGGGTCTGTACCTGAGCAGCATCTCCCTGCCTCCAGCTCCTGCCTGTGGATTGTCACCACGCAGTGATGGAGAGCCTCGAGTGTTCTGTTGGTTCTCAGAGTGATACCTGAAGTGGATTTCACCTCCTGGCAGGGCCACCCAGGATGGTACGATCGAGGGGAGGGTCCTGATAAAGTGCAATGCAAAACAAGTTCCCAACGGCCATCCAGGTGGAAGATAGGCGTGTGCTACCGTTGGCTGTGACAGTGGGTGAAGGTCAGCAGTGGGGGGATCCCCAGTCAACATTTCTTTGCCAGTGGAACTGGGTCTACCTTGTGTAAAGGACCATGTCTCTGCTGATGTGTAACAGCTTTCCCACATTAAAGGTGCCTTGTACAGGTGGAATTCAAACCCCGTCCCCAAACTCTCAGAATTTCCTGGGTGGAAATTCAGAGTGTTTTTCACAACAGGAGGCCATTCAGCCCACCGTCCTGTAATAGCTTCTGAACGAGCTACCTGATTAGTCCCACTTTCCAGCCCTATTGCTGTCACTCTCTAAATTCGTCACTTCCAAGGACATATCCAACTCTTGTTTTGAAACCACCCGTGGAATCGACCTCCGTCACTCTCCCAGGCAGCATATTCCAAATCCGAACAACTTGCTGAGCAAACAAGTTTCTTCCCATTTCACTCTGATCTCCCCTACTGACAAACTATGACCCCTCGTCACTGACAAGTCAACTGCTGAAATCAGAATATCGTGTTTACTCTATCAAAATTGATCATAGTTTTGATCACGTCAACAAGGTCGCCTCTCAATAAGGTCACCTGCCAGGAGATTTACCCCATTTTCCTGAATCTTTCCGTGTATCTAAAATTCCTCATTCCTCGGGTCATTCTAATAAATCTTCTTAAGTGGCTCAATCTCCATTAATAACAGCTTCATCCTGCCTGACCACTTTCAGACAATCACATACTTGAAACCGAAAGTCTCTGAGCTCCTGTACTCACATCAGATTTGTAACATCGAGCCTGTTTTGTCTTTCTGTGTTTCTTCGACGAAAATGCATTACTCACTTTATTTTTATGTCTTGAAATTGGAAAGTGATTGGCAACATCAAACCTTGTGCAGTAAATATCTGTGCGCGCAGATTTTGTCCTTTCCACAAAGTAACTGTTTTTGACATGATCCTGGATGATGTAGTTCTCATGTGAAGATTGTCATCCCATTCTACGCACAGTCCGAGATGATCATTGAGAAGAAATGGGTTCTTTCCTCTCTACCCTGTCAAATCCATTAATCCTCCGAAAAATATCAATTACAGCCATCCCTTAACCTTCTACACAGAGGGACTAGACAAGCCATTATCATGAATTAACCATCTCTCTGTCCAGGTTACTTCCAGAAATTCCGTGCATAACCATCTTTGGGTCGAACCTGCCAGAACTGTGCACTCCGGCTGTGGTTGAACAGGAACTTGACAATTTCACCAAAATCTCTTCATCCAGAGGTATTTGAACCCCTCAGAGATCAGGGCCAACATTAGTTTCGAGAATGTGGTGATTTGCCTTCTTGCATTACTGTAGCCCATTTGGTGTAGGCAAATCCATACTGCTGTTAGGGAGGGAACGTGGGGTTACGATTCCAACGCTGGGTGATCGGTGGCTTGGTGTAGAATGTGGAGATGCGTGGTGTTCCTACATATCTGCAGCCCTTGTCCGATGGAAAGTAGTTGTGGTTTTAAGAAGTTGTCTAAGGAGCTTTGGTCGATGGTATATATTGCAGTCTCTGCGTATGTCAGTGGTGGAAGGATTGACGAGAGTGGCTACTCGTTTGATGGAGGCTGTCAACATTCTGGAGTGTTAGACTGCTACCTGTTATCCTGAGTCTGTCTGACATCACTGAATTTCACGCACATCATTCTCATTCCAGAAGACAGGGTCCAACCAAGCCTCTTCTGGTTCACTAATGTCCTTGTTTGTAAGAAACTGCCATCCTTACCTGATCTGGCCTTTGTGTAACCCCACAGCAAAGGGTTTTAATTTGAATTACTCATGGGCTGGCTGGGGGTGGGGGGGGGCGGGGTGGTAAATCAGAGATGGATAATAAATGCTGCCTGTCAGTGATAGCCTGATCCTGTTAAAGCCCTTACACAAACTAGTCACATTTTAATTCAGAGCTGATTGACAGTTATCAAGCCACCCCAGTGCACGGTGTGGAGTCACAGGTCAGCCAGTCGACAGCAGGAGAGCTGATCTGCTTGAAAATTGAACACAAAGGTAAAAATTGGAACTGCTGATTTCTGTACATGGTATTTGCATTTTAGCTTGATTTTCTACCAGGCATCCACAGTATTTGTCACCTCTTTGCAGGGTAATAATAGTAATTATCACACAGGGAACAAGGTGGGCACTGCTTCATTCCCAAGGCAGTTCCTAGTCATTAGCATTCTGAGACAAGGTAGATTTTTCTTTCTCCTACCTGTATAAAAGGAAATACCGAAGAAACTAATTCCCTAGCTCTGGGAACAGTGACATAAGCAATTCCTTATCAAGAGGAAAAACCTGCAGAAAAGCAGTGTATATTACACTTTAAAAGGAGGAATTGTACAATCTACTAAAATCAGTAACATCAAGGCATTACAACAAATTGCTGGAAAACACCTCACTGTCAGGCAACGCAACATCAAATCAAGAGATGATCACGTGTCTCATGGCCAGGTTCTGTTCAACCCTTCTCCCTCCCAATGCTGCCAAACCTGAGATTTCCCAGCAGGTTGTGTTCCTGGTTTCCAGAAACTGCTTATTTAAAAAGAGACCCAAACACATGGCCAAGGGCAGTGCATTAGATCAGTGCCTACCCTTTAGGCAAAGGACTGATTTCAGTCAGTCTATTGATTAGAAGCTGGTCCTGCAAACTTGTCCCTGTGAGTACATGTCAGTAATGCTGATTTATCTGTCAACAACCTTACCAGTTATGGAATTTCCAATAAAAGGATTGCCCACTCAATCCCCAGACACAGCAGAATCAAACACTGAGCAAGTTACTGGGGCAGGCATTGAATCAAAGGATGTCACAAAGAACAAAGGATTGATGATCAGACATTAAAACACAGAGCTCCAAGAACCAGAAGCTATGAAAATAAAACACTGTACTCAGTTCCATGGTGAACACTATTTTAATTTGCTCAGAGAACAACTAGTCATTTAGTAGAATGAGGTCACCATGTACAACAGATATAGATATTGACCCCATTCAGCTGAGTGAGAGCCTGTCAAACAGGTACTCTCCCATGCCATTGTCAGGGGCTCCCAGTCTCTTCAGGTTGGTGGTGTGATCTCCCAGCTTCTTGATCATCTTGACTTGCTCATCCAAGTAGTGCCTCTCCAGGAAGTCACACAGCTGGAAAGCAAAGAGGGGAACTGGTTAAATCTGACCAAATGCAGATTGGGAGACCGAACAGTGAAGTGATGTCATGGAGATTGCCAAATACACACGAGAAAGTGCTCAGTTTTAGAAACAGGAGGATCTTGGTACAACCCAAGAAAACCCTCCACAATGTCAAATGAGATCTTGTGGCGAACAAAAAGGACCAAGTGTCTGATCCCTGTTTTTATTCAAAAACCCAGATTTAAATACACCACACTCACATGAGGGTCCGTGTGGCCAGAGGCCAGTTTGTGCAGATCCAGCAGACTCTGGTTCACATCCTTCTCCATCTGCAGAGCTCTCTGCATTGCCTCCACGCCACTGCCCCACTCATCCTGCTCTGGCTTCTGCGGGGAGGGAAGCAGGAACAGAAAGCACAGCTCAGCAGGCAGTTGTATCATTAGTCTACATCTGATCAGTTAGTTATCCCTCATCATTGTAGGGGAGGTACTACAGGCCAACTTGACCTTGGTAAAACACATGCTGTATTTGGTACTGTTCTTGAAGGGGACATTTCTAAACAGATCCTGCTAGGCCGTGATCAGAGTGATCTCAAGGCATCAGAAACATCTTCTAGATGTATAAAGGCTTCATTCTGATGAATTCAGCACCTGAAAGACTTCTGTTTTCCCTTTTGACACCTCATCTTGTCCAAAGCTGCAGCAGACACCGATATTTGCTCACCATCCAGAATACTGGATTATCACAATTGCCAACTATTGTTCAATCACAAGTGCAAAAGTGTTTCTTTTTAGTGAAGGGAATCTTATTGTGGTGAGCAACCTCCCATTCACACAGTATTTGTCTAATCCTGAACCTGATCATATTGAGATATCAGTCCATTGTATTGAGCTGAAAAAATTTTGAATCCAACCTTGATGTCCTGCAGAAGGACACGACCTCCACGTTTATTCTGGAATGTGATCAGCTTCTCTCCATGTTCTCGCTCCTCATGGGACTGCTCCTTGAAGAACTCAGCAAAGTGACGCAGGGCAACATCATCCCGGTCAAAGTAAGAGAACTGTGGGGGAAGAAACAGGCAGGAAGGGGAAGTGTATCTGAAATTCAATGGCACTCCTCAACCAGAAACTAACCCAGTCACCATCTTGATTCCACATTTAAGGACAAAAAAGCTGCAGCACAGGAACAGGCTCTTTGACCCTCCAAGGCTGCACCGAGCGACATCTGGTCTCAAATTGGTCATCTATTTTCATAGGGTCTCTATCCCTTTGCTCCCTGCCCATCCATGTACCTGTCCAGATAGATCTTAAGACACTAGTGTGACTGCATCTACCACTTCCACAGGCAATGTGTGCCAGGCACCCTCCAACCTCTGCGTAAAGAGCTTTCCAAACATATCCACATGATAAATTGCCTGTAGCATTCAGTGGTATGGGGGTTATAGGGGAAATGGGTCTGGGTGGGATGCTTCAAGGGCCAGTGTGCACTGAGCTAAAGGGCCTGTTTCCACACTGAAAGGAATCTCACCCAATCTTCCCTGCTCTTACTTTGAGCTCATGACCCCTAGTAATTGAGTTCCCCACTCAAGGAAAAAGCTTCTTGCTATCCACCTTGTCTACACCCCTCATGAATTTGAGGAGCTCAATCAGGACCCCACCCCCAAATCTGCCACCTTCTAATGAAAATAATGCTCATCTACTCAACCTGTCTTCCTAGCTCACACCCTCCATACCAGGCAACATCCTGGTGAACCTCCTCTGCACCCCCTTCCAAAGCATTCACATCCTTTTGTTAGTATGGCAACCAGAACTGGACATTTAATTACTGGAACATGATAGACAGGCAGAAGGTCTTCTCCCATGGAAGATAGAAGAAAGAGGACACACAACCAGCCGATCAAGGACACAGCACTAAGAAAGAGCACGTGGATGGACAGAGCCATGAATCGCAGTGAGCGCCAGCATTACAAACATCACCCACCTGAATAACCCCACTCTGTCCTACCATCTACTCAGCACTGAGTTCTAACTGGTTTTTTTTTCCTGTAATTCACATTTGGAGTGTGAAAACATGCCACACTTGTCTTTCCTCCTACTGAATAGCTAGGAGGAGGATGACTTCTGAGGAAGAGTCACTGGACCCAAAACATGAACTGATTTCTCTAAATCCTGCCAGATCTGTAAAGCTATTCCAGCTGTTTTTGTTGCTGTTTCTAATTTCCAGCAGTTGCTTTTCTTTCAGAAAAGAAAGAACTCATTTAGGGCCAAATCAGACAGCAGCCTGGTGAATGGGGCAAAGTTTTAAGAGTGCAAGTACGTTTTGCATAGAAAAATTCACCAGGGAAATCTTCTCTTTAAAAGAAAATTGCAACCAAATTTAAGGAAAATATAGGTTTATCAGCAACATCAGCTCATCCCTTCAGAGGAAGGAGAAAAGTCACTAAGGAGTACATTGTCCAGAGATAACAAAGTGGCCATTGTCACCCAGGAGTCAGTTGCAATACAAGACAAACTTCAAGTTTCCAACAGAGTCAGTGTGAACCATTTCACTGGGATTCAGTCAGGGAAGGGCCACAGACCAAAACACATGCTACAACTAAATCATTAAACTAGGCAAGAAAATAAACCTAAGAGAGTCAATGCACATATATCACAGGCTTCAACTTGAGGTCAGGTCTTCAATTCCACAAAGCTCACCATGGAGAGGTAAACATAAGAGGAATAGAGCTCCAGGTTGATCTGCTTGTTAACAGCATCCTCACAGTCCTTGTGGTAGTTCTGACATACTTGGGAGGCCATCTTCACTATTCCCACTCAAGAAGTGAGTTGCTCTTCCACAAGCTCTGTATTTATAGTCCTGGGACCATCCTGCACTCACCCATGGAGAGGCAGAACTGATGATGACTGACAATTGCTGCTAGCCAATCAGGAACCACCCATGCATACAGGCACCAATGAGAGAGAGGGGGTGGGTGTGTTAAGCAGAGCTGATCACAGGTGGAGATCATAATCAGGTCTGGATGGTTATTCTGTGATTGGAACAGCAGGAGGCCATTCAGCATCTCAAACCTGTTGCTCCACTCAATCAGGTCATGGGTCATTTGTAGAACAAGGTGTTGAGCTGGATGAACATAGCAGGTCAAGCAGCATCAGAGGAACAGGAAAGCTGATGTTTCAGGTCTGGACACTTCTTCATAAGTTATTTGGCTCTTTTTTAAAAAGAACTGCATTTGGTTTGAAAAAAGCTTTAACATTTTGTTTCTAAATTAAGGTGGTTGTGACAAACTGCACGAGGAAGTCAACGAACAAGAGGTGTCAGTTTCTCAGCCCGTTGTGCTGGGATATGAGACAGAAAGGTGGGAAATTGACTCTGGGTCATAGAAAACTGTGACAGGATCAGACGGGGCAAGGACAGGAAGGATGTTCCCAATGGGGGGGGGGAAGTCCAGGATCAGGGTATCCTGATGTAAGAGGACTGGGTTGGACATTTAAGACTGAGAAGAATACAAACCCAAAATTTACAAAAGTTCCTGGGTGGACATTCAGAGGATTTTTAATGACAGAGGCCATTCATCCCATCATGTCCGTATCGGCTTCCGAAAGAGCTACCCACCTAGGCCCCCTCTCCAGCCCTATACCCTCTATATTCGTCACTTCCAAGTATATATCCAGTTCTTGTTTTGAAGCCACCTATGGGATCTACCTCCGCCACTCTCCCAGGCATCACATTCCAAATCCTAACAACCTTCTGAATAGAGAGGTTTGTTCTCATCTCAGAGCTCCATTACTGACAAACTGTGACCCCTCATTACTGCCATAATCAACTGGTGAAAACAGAATATCCTCCTTTACCCTGACAGAATTGTTCATTATTTTGATCACTTCAACAGGGTCACCTCTTAAACATTTATGCTCCAAGGAGATTTACCCCAATTTCTTCCATCTTTCCTTGTATCTGAAATACCTCATTCCTGGTGTTCTTCTCGTAAATGCCCTTTGAACTCTGTCGAGGGCTTCAATGTCCTTCCTTAAATACCATGCCCAGAACTGAACACAACACTGCACATGTGGTCTAACCCATGATTTGTACAGGTGTAACATCTATTCTTCGCTTTTATACTCTCTGCGTCCATTTGAAAACACACATTTCACAAAAGCCTTCTCATAGCAGCTTTATCCCGCTCAGCCACTTTCCAGTAATCACATACTTGAAACCCAAAGTCCCTCTGCTCTTGTACTCGCCTCAGAATTGAAACATCGAGCCTGTTTTGTCTTTCTACGTTTGTTCAAGCAAAATGCATTCATCTTTTATGTTCAAATTGGAAAGCAATTGGCAACATCAAATCTGACCAAATAAAAATGTATCTGCTGATTCACATATTATCCTTTCCAAAACGAAGCTGTTTTTGGCTTTATCATAGATGATTTACTTCTAATGCGAGGATTGTAATCATATTCCCCACTCTTAGTCCTAGATGAGGATTGAAAAGAAGCAGGATCTCTCTATGTACCCTGTCAAATGCATTAATCCACTTTGAAACTTGAAGCACAGACGTCCTTTACACTTCTACACAGAGGGGCTTGGGCAAAGTATTATCATCGTAACCAATTAACTTTCTGTCCGGGGGCATTCCAGAAATTCTGTTCATAACGATCTTTGCGTCCAACCTGCTCGAACTGTGCACTCCAGATATGTTTGAACTAGAACAAAAGAACCTCCACGCTGAGATATTTGAACTGGTCCGAGATCAGGCCTAACATTAGATTCGCGAATGTGGTGGCTTGCCTTCTTGAACTGTTGTTGATTTAGTGGAGGCAGATCCTCAATGCTCCTGGTGAGGCAATGGCAGCATTTTGATCCACCAACACTGGATGAATGGGGGCTTTGGAAGGTGTTGTCTAAGAAGATTTGGTGGATTTCTACAGCATTTGTTAGACGGCACATATTGTAGTCCCTGTGTGTCAGTGGCGGAAAGAATGAATCTCGCGGCTGCTCTGAGCTGGAGGCTCTTAAGCTCCTGGCGTGTTGGACCGATACCCGTTGACCTGATTCTGTCTGAACAACTCTCTTCTGGCAATAAGAACCTAATAATGAGCTTGACAATCATTGCTTGGAGCTGGAGGCCATCAAGTTTCTGGAGTGTTGGCCTGATCTCCTGATTCTATCTGACACCGCTCTGGAATTAAGAAGGTAATGAGGAGCATTCAATTCAGTGTCAAAAACCCATCCTTACCGAGCCTGGCCTGCATATGACCCTGCAAGCACAGCGATGTGTGCACCTCTGACCTGGCCTTGTGGCAATTTGAAATGGATAATAAATGCTGTCAGCTCAGAGACATCCACATCCTTTTAATAGAGGAGACTGTCACCCCTGAACATCAGGAACAAGGCAGGCACAGAGCAGTGCATGTGCTGGCACATGCAGGTCAGTTGAGAGCAGGAGAGCTGATTTCATTGAAAATAAAGAGCTAAAGATTGGAACTGCTGATTTCTCCTCGTGGTATTTGGGTTCTAACTTTACTTTCACCTGGTGTTCTTAGCCTATGTAATCTTTACGTTGCAGAGCACTGAGAAGTTGTGCCACACCTGCTCCAAGATGGGCACTGCTGCCTTGACTAACAGGTCATTCTCTCTGGCGAGTGCACGCGTGAGAGCCTGAGACAAGTGAAAACAAGTTTTCTCATTCTCTTACAGGCAGCCATGAGACTCACTCCTTCCACCAGTGATAAAGGAGCAAAGGAAATGGGAGCGAAACCACTTGTATCCTTTGTAGATAAGCAATTGCTAAAGAGATCAGTGCATCTTCCAGGCTAAATTTTTTTTACTTTATATTCTTGTTTGAAAAGTGAATGTATGCTCAAATCATTGGACTCCAAGTGCTAGAAAAAGTCACAGGTGTGGCAACATCTGTCAGGAGATGATAATGTGTCTCAGGTCCTAGGACTGAACAGTTCTTCCCCCAGGTGCAGCCAAACCTGAGATTTCCTGCAGCTGCTTATTCCAATGAGACCTGAACATTGCACAGGGCAGGGCTCCAGTTCAGTTCCCAACACTTAGCTTGACTGAGACCAGTCCCCTGCCTATTGACTAGAAGCTGGTCCTGAAAAGTTGTTTGGCTAGTAAACAGTGTTGTACTGACAAAAAAACCCGAACACTTGTGGGATTTCCACTACATTGATTGCTGACTGAATTCGTACCGACAAAAGAGGAGCAAACTACTGGGGCAGGCATTGAATTAAAGGTTAATCAGAAGTAACAGAAAAGGATTTAATGATCAGATGTGCAAACAGCAATACCAAGAGCCAGAAGCAGCTGTGAAATTAGGCAAAGTACTCAGTTCCATGGTGAACACTATTTTGATTTGCTCAGCACAACCGAGTTACTAGCATTATGTCACCATGTACAACATACACATTATTGACCCCATTCAGCTGAGTGTGAGCCTGTCAAACAGGTACTCTCCCGTGCCATTGGCAGGGGCTCCCAGTCTCTTCAGGTTGGTGATGTGATCTCCCAGCTTCTTGATCATCTTCACTTGCTCATCCAGGTAGTGCCTCTCCAGGAAGTCACACAGCTGGAAAACAAGACAAAATTAATTCAGAGGAATCTAAAAGGTGTCTGAAAGTGACCTCTCATGACAGATGTGACGATCACCACCATGTGGAGGTCCACTCAGGTGATGTATTTGAAAGTTTGTTTTAACAGCCTGCAGGAGGCTGGAGAGGTAGTTGGATTTTCACCCAGAGTGTGCACAAACACACCACTTTCTTCCAAGAAGAAAGTTTACAAACTCACATGAGGATCCGTGTGGCCAGAGGAGAGTTTGTGCAGATCCAGCAGACTCTGGTTCACATCCTTCTCCATCTGCAGAGCTCTCTGCATTGCTTCCAGACCATTGCCCCACTCATCCTGCTCTGGCTTCTGGAGGGAGGGTAGCAGGAACAGAAAGCACAATTCAGCAGGTAGTTGAGTCATTAGTCTACACTGGTTAGTCATCCCTCATCATTGTAGGAGGTACTACAAACCAATGTTAATTTGGGAAAGACTCCTAGATTTTGTACTGAGGGATTAAGAAATTTTCTAAACACATTCTACTGTGAATGTAGATTCTCAGAATTCACATGCAGAGAATAGGTACCAATGGAAGTAATTCCTGGCTTTCCTATTGTGTTTGGAATTGTCACAAGTTATCAGAAACATCTAGATTCACAAAGGCTGGACACTGCTAGTTTCCACACCTGCAAAAGTTCCCTTTCATACTTTGTTACCTCACCTTGTCTCAAAGAGTCATTCACAGCAAAATCTACTCCCTATTCTGGTTCATTTCAATTGCCTTCTGCTGAAGAGTCACAAGGACAAAGTATTTCCTTTTGCCTGAAAGGGAATCCTATTTTGGGGAACACCCTCCCCTTCACTCAGGGTTTGTTCAATCCTGAAGCTAAATAGATGGAGATACCAGTCGATTGTAGCTGCTCACAACAAGCTGCAAACAGAAGGCTTCAGAATCCAACCTTGATGTCCTGCAGGAGGACTCGGCCCCCACGTTTATTCTGGAATGCCATCAGTTTCTCCGCATGTTCCCGTTCCTCATGGGACTGCTCCTTAAAGAACTCAGCAAAGTGTCGCAGGGCAACATCATCCTGGTCAAAGTAAGAGACCTGTCGAGGGGTAAAGAGGCAAGAAAGGGAAATGTCTGAAATACATCAATGCCTGTCCTCAGATACTAACCCAGTCACCATCTTGACTCCACATTTAAGTGGACAAAACTAGAGAGCCAGGAAGTCACCTTCCGTGGATTATAACCCATATAACAGATACTTAGCCAGACTTCTGGAAATAAAAGGACAAAAGCCAAATGCAATCCCTCACCTGTGTTTCGGTAAGATGGTGCGATAGAGTGTGGCATGGTGCACAAAGGGGACAGCTGTCTATAACCATTACATATCCCTGTTCTGCACATGGAGACCAGTTAGACCCCTGTCCAACTGAATGAAGTGTTATGAATAATGCAGTCAGTCATTAACACAGCCAGAAATCTCAGTCAGCAGCCTCATTATCACCATCACCCACCTGAATAACCCTAGTGTCCTACCACCCACTCCACACAGAATTCTAACTGCTTTGTTGTACACGAGTTAATATTTCAAGTGTGTGCCACTTTTCATAGCTCACAAAACACACTGAGCAAGGGTCAGTGGACCCAAAATTTGACCGGATTTCTTCCACCATTCCTTGCAGATCTGTAGAACTTTTCTAGCTATTCTTGTTGCTGTTTGATTTCCAGCAGTTGCTGTTTTTAGTTAAGGGAACTTTAGATCTTGAACATAAGCCAGTCTGGCAAATGGGGCAAGGTTCAAACAAAAGGATACATTTGTGTCCTACCAGGGAAGGTTTTCTGAAGAAAAAGGGATATAACCAAGTTAAATTTATCAGCAAAACCAGCTCAACCCTCCAGAGTTCAATGAAAACAATCACCAAGGGCGACACTGTCTCGAGATGGACAACTGGGGATCCACACCCAGGAGCCAGTTGTATATTAAGACAGTGTTCAAAACCTGAACAGAGAGTCAGTGTTAGGACTTGCACGAGATTGCATCAGGGGAAGGGCCACAGAAAACAATACATGCTACGGCTAAGTCATTAACCCAGCATAAAACCCCAAACAGGTCAACACTGTTATCACACAGGCTTCAATTCCACAAAGCTCACCATGGAGAGGTAAACATAGGAGGAATAGAGCTCCAGGTTGATCTGCTTGTTAACAGCATCCTCACAGTCCTTGTGGTAGTTCTGACACACTCGGGAAGCCATCTTCACTATTCCTGCTCACAATCACAAGGACAACTCTGGAACAAAGGCCTCAATCCCCAAAGCTGTTGTGTTTCTACTCCTGAGAGAACCGGCACTCACCCAGAGGGAGACCGAACTGATGATGACTGACAGTTGCTGCTGGCCAATCAGGAATGACCCTTGGATGCAGGCACCAATGAGAGAGAGGGGGAGGGTGTGTTAAGCAGAGCTGATCAGAGGTGGAGATGAGAGTCAGGTCTGGATGGTTATTCTGTGACTGGAACAGCAGGAGGCCATTCGGCATCTCAAACCTTCTGCAGCACTCAATCAGGTCATGGGTCATTTGGTTCTTTTTTAAAAGAAGTAAATATGGTTTGAGAAAAGATTGCTCGTTTTGTTTTTAAATTATGGTGGTTGTGATCAACTGCAGAAGGGACTCATTGAGGAAGGGGAGTGTCAGTTTCTCAGCCTGTTGTGCTGGGATTTGGGAAAGAAAGGTGGGAAATTGGCTCGGGGTCATCGAAAATTGTCATAGTGTCAGCTGTGGAAAAGACAGGAAGGATGTTCCTGATGATGGAAAAGTTCAGGACCAGGGGTCACAGCCTAAGTACACATTTAGGACTGAGATGAGGAGAAATCTCTTCACCGAGAGAGTGGGGGTCCTGTGGAATTCTCTGCCACAGAAAACATTTGAGGCCAAAACTTTGAATGTTTTCCAGGAGCAGTTGGGTGCAGCTTTGAGGGCTGAAGGGATCAAAGAGTATGGAGAGAGAGTGGGAAGATGGGACTGAGTTATGGAATCAGCCACAATCACATGGAATGGCAGAGCAGTCTGGAGGGGGCTGAATGGCCGAATCCAACAATTTTTTTTCGATGATTCTAAGTTTGTACAACCAGTGCAGCCAGGGTATTGTGATGCAGGGGTAATGTCCCTAGCTGTGGACCAGGAAGCCTTGGTCCAAGTCCATACCAGATCCAGAGATTTTGTAACATCTCTACAGGCAGAATTAGAAAACAACCAGAACAGGTGCAGGCACAAAGGACCGAATGGCCGCCTGCTGTGCCACAACAATTCTCCGATTTTGTGATGGGTCTGGACCTGAGCAGCATCTCCCTGCCTCCAGCTCCTGCCTGTGGATTGTCACCACGCAGTGATGGAGAGCCTCGAGTGTTCTGTTGGTTCTGAGAGTGATACCTGAAGAGGATTTCACCTCCTGGCAGGGCCACCCAGGATGGTACGATCGAGGGGAGGGTCCTGGTAAAGTGCAATGCAAAACAAGTTCCCAACGGCCATCCAGGTGGAAGATAGGCGTGTGCTATCGTTGGCTGTGACGGTGGGTGAAGGTCAGCAGTGGGGGGATCCCCAGTCAACATTTCTTTGCCAGTGGAACTGGGTCTACCTTGTGTAAAGGACCATGTCTCTGCTGATGTGTAACAGTTTTCCCACATTAAATGTGCCTTGTACAGGTGCCCACTGAGAGGAGTACAAAGCCCCTCTCCAAACTCTGAGAATTTCCTGGGGGAACATGCAGAGGATTTTTAATGATAGGAGGCCATTTGGCCCATCGTGCCTGATTCAGTTTCTGAAAGCATTCCACACGCAGCCCCACTCTCCAGCCCTATGTCTGTATCCCTCTAAATTTGCCACTTCCATATATGTATACAGCTGCTTTTCTGAAGCCACCTGTGGAATCTGCGTCCATCACTCCTGTCAGCTACGCATACCAAACCCTACCAACTTTCTGAGTGAAGAGGTTTCTCCTCCTCTCACTGTGAGCTCCCTCACTGACAAATTGTGACCCCTCGTCACTAACGTATCCACTGGTGAAAACAGAATATCCCCCTTTACCCTGACAGAATTGGTGATAATTTTGATCACTTCAACAAGTGCTTCTTGCTCCAAGGAGAATAAGCGCAATTTCTTTAATCTTTCCGTGTGTCTGAAATTCCCCATTCCAGGTGTCATTATTATAAATCACCTTTGAACTCTGTCCAGGGCTTGAATGCCCTTCCTGAAAAGCCACGCCCAGAACTGAGCACATCACTGCAAATGTGGTCTAACCAATGAGTTGTAGAGGGGTATCATCAATTCCTTGCTTTTATGCTCGATGCCTCAATTTGAAAACACAAGGCTCATAGAACAATACAGCGCAGAACGGGCCCTTCGGCCCTCGATGTTGCGCCGACCTGTGAGCTAATCCAAGCCCCACCTCCTACACAATCACGTCACCATCCATATGCTTATCCAAGGACTGTTTAAATGCCCCTAACGTGGCTGAGTTAACTACATTGGCAGGCAGGGCTTTCCACGCCCTTACCACTCTCTGAGCAAAGAACCTGACTCTGACAAATGTCTTAAATGTATCACCCTGCAATTTGTAGCTATGCCCCCTTGTACAAGTTGAAGTCATCATCCTCGGAAAAAGACTCTCACTGTCCACCCTATCTAATCCTCTGATCATCTTGTATGTCTCTATTAAATCCCCTCTTAGCCTACTTCTCTCCAATGAGAACAGATCCAAGTCCCTCAGCGTTTCTTCATAGGGCCTGCGCTCCAGACCAGGCAACATCCTGGTAAATCTCCTCTGCACCTTTCCCAATGCTTCCACATCCTTCCTGTAACGGGGTGACCAGAACTGCACGCAATATTCCAAATGAGGCCGCACTAGCGTTTTGTACAGTTGCAGCATGACATCACGGCTCCGGAACTCAATCCCTCTACCAATAAAACCTAACACACGGTAAGCCTTCTTATCAGCATTATCAATCTGGGTGACAACTTTCAGGGATCTATGTACATGGACACCAAGATCTATCTGCACATCCGCACTGCCAAGAATCTTTCCATTGACCCAGTATTCTGCCTTCCTGTTATTCACCCAAAATTGAATCAACTCACATTTATCTGCATTGAACTCCATTTGCCACCTTTCAGCCCAATTCTGCAGTTTATCCAAGTCTCCCTGCAACGTGCAACATTCTTCCACACCGTCCACCACTCCACCGACTTTAGTGTCATCTGCAAACTTACTAACCCATCCACCTATGCCTGCGTCCAAGTCATTTATAAAAATGACAAACAGCAGTGGTCCTAAAGCAGATCCTTGAGGCACACTACGAGTGACCTGACTCCAGGCTGGATATTTTCCATCAACCACCACTCGTTGCCTTCTTACAGAAAGCCAGTTTCTAATCCAAACTGCTAAATCTCCCTCAATCCTCTGCCTCTGTATTTTCTCCAATAGCCTACCATGTGGAACCTTATCAAAGGCTTTACTGAAGTCCATGTACACCACGTCAACTGCCCTTCCCTCATCCACATGCTTGGTTCACCACAGCCTTCTCAATAACAGCATTATCTTGGCTGGTCACTTTCAGATAATCACATATTTGAAACCCAAAGTCTCTCTGCTCCTGTACTCACATCAGATTTGGAACATTGAGCCTGTTTTGTCTTTCTATGTTTCTCAAACAAAATGTGTTATTCACATATTTTTAGTGTTGAAATTAGAAAGTGATTGTGAAAGTCAAGCCTTACCCAATAAATATCTAACAGCACGTGCACATATTATCTTCTCCACAAAGAAGCTGTTTTTGACACTATCCTGGATGATTTAGTTGTAATGTGAAAATTATAATCCTATTTTGCACACAGTCCTCAATGACCATAGACAAGAAACAGATTCTGTCTGTCCACTCTGTCAAATCCATTAATCCTCTTTGAAATTTCAAACACAGCCATCCCTTAACCTTCTACACAGAGGGACTGGGACAAACCGTTATCATCAATGAACCAGCTCTCTGTCCAAGTTCATTGCAGAAATTCTGTGCATAACCATCTTTGGGTCGAAGCTGTTAGAACTGAGCACTCCAGCTGTGGTTGAGCTAGAACTTGACAATTTCACAAAAGAACCATCAGCCAGAGGTAGTTGAAACCCTCAGAGATCAGGCCTAACATTAGATGAGAGAATGTGGTGGCTTGCCTTCTTGAATTGCTGTTGCCCATTTGGTGTAGGCAGATCCCCAATGCTGTTAGGGAGGGAATTCCAGGATTCTGATCCAGCACACTAGGGGAATGGGACCATGTTTCCAATTCAGGATGGTGAATGGCTTGGTGTAGAACTTGGAGGCGGTTGTGCTCCATGTATTTGCTGCCCTTGTCCCATGGCAAGTAATGGGGGCTTTGGAAGGTGTTGTCTAAGGAGCTTTGGTGGATTTCTACAACATTTGGTGATAGTACACATTGCAGTCCCTGTGTGTCAGTGGTGGAAGGAGTGAATCTCGTGGCTGCTCTGAGCTGGCAACTCTTAAGCTTCTGGAGTGTGGGACTGAGGCCCATTGTCCTGATTCTGTCTGAAAAACTCTCTTCGGGCATTATGAACCTAAAAATGAGCATGCAATTCCTAGTCTGAATAAAATATCCTTTTCACTGAAGTCATTCAGGGAAGGGAACTGCCAAACTGCCATCCTTACCTGGTCTGGCCAGTATATGACACCAAGCCTAAAGCACTGTAGTTGACTAATGGGCCCATGGGCAGTTCAGACAGAGGATAAATGCTGCCTGGTCAGTGACATCCTTATCCTGTCAAGGAATTGTCAGTGGTCATCCATTAGAAACCAGTGACTGATTGTGATTGACAGCAATGAGCTAGACCCAATGCAGCATGTGTGGAGCCACATGGAGGCCAGATTACATCAGAAAGCTGATTTTCTTCACAATTAAATGTAAAGGAAATTGGAACTACTGACTTCTGCAAGTGGTATTTTGGTTTTTGCTTTATTGTCATCAGGTGTCCTCAGCATTTGTCACCTTTGCATTGCAGAGCAAGGACAGGAGTTACAGCAGATGCTTTAGAAGGTGGGCACTGCTTCATTGCCTAATAGAGGCCATAGTCATTAGCATTGTCAGGGAGAAAGCAGAGCTTTCATTCTACTGAATGGAAAGGACATACTAGAGAAACAATTCTCTAGCTCAGGAAACATGTAAATGGTAAACAGTTGCAGAAAAGCAGGTGTACCTTGCACGATTGGTCAACTTTATATCCTTGTAATGAGGAATTTTGTGACCTATTAAAGTCAGTAGGATTTAAGCAAGAGAACAAGTAGGTGGAAAACACCTCATGGCCTGGCAACAAAATCATTCAAGAGATAAACACGTGTCTCATGTCCCGGTTCTGTTCAACACTTCTCACTACCAAACCTGAGATTTCCCAGCAGCTTTTGTTCCTGGTTTCCAGTGTCAGCTTGGTTTTTCCAAAAATGCTGAAGATTGAATGAATGGACGGGCCTTGGCAATGCCTAATGTTTAGGCACAGGACAGATTTCAGTCATGGTTTTGAGCCGAAGCTGGTCCTGAAAAATTGTCCTGGGAAAGCTGAGGACAGATTTTGTTCTGGCATTGTCTGCAATGCAGATATTTGCCAGTTGTGGCATTTCCAAGGACAAGATTGCCCACTCAATCCCTACAGACTCTCAGCAGAAGCAAACACCGAGCAAATTACTGGGGCAGGCATTGAATCAAAGGTTGCAAGAAAGAACAGAAAATGGATTTGATTACCAGATGTTAAAACACAAAAAACCTCCAAGAACCGGAAGCTATGAAAATTACACACTGTACTCAGTTCCATGGTGAACACTCTTTTAATTTGCTCAGAGAACAACTAGTCATTTAGTAGAATGAGGTCACCATGTACAACAGATAGATATTGACCCCATTCAGCTGAGTGAGAACCTGTCAAACAGGTACTCTCCCATGCCATTGTCAGGGGCTCCCAGTCTCTTCAGGTTGGTGATGTGATCTCCCAGCTTCTTGATCATCTTCACTTACTTATCCAAGTAGTGCCTCTCCATGAAATCACAGCTGGAAGACAAAATTAATCCAACAAGGATCAAAAAATGTCAGTGACCTCCCATGACAGAAGTGACCATCACCTCCCTATGGGGGAGGGGCATGCAAGTGATGCCTTCACAAGGTTTTGTTTAAACATCCTGCAGGAGGCAGGTAGAAAAATAATTGGATTCCCCACCCTGGAAGTACACAAACAGATCACTTTCTACCAGGAAAGGGATAAAACCTCACATGAGGGTCTATGTGGTCAGAGGCAAGTTTGTGCAGATCCAGCAGACTCTGGTTCACATCCTTCTCCATCTGCAGAGCTCTCTGCATCACCTCCAGACCATTGCTGCACTCATCCTGCTCTGGCTTCTGAAGCGAGGGAAGCAGGAACAGAAAGCACAGCTCAGCAGGCAGTTCTATCATTAGTCTACATCTGATCAGTTAGTTATCCCTCATCATTTCCAGGGGTTACATTCAGACAAAAAATTTTACTTGGATACAAAAACCCTCTAGATTTTATGCTGGTCTGAGAATAAAGAAATGTTAACATATCCCACTGTTACTGTGAATTCTGAAAGAAGTCGTATCTAGAATCAGTCGCAATGGAAGTAATCCCTTGCTTTACTGTTTGATGTAGTGACCAGAATGGTCCCAAGGCATTACAAACCTCTTCTGGATGTAGTGAGGTTGGATGCTGCTGCTTTTTGTAGCTGCAAGTTCTCAGCCTTACCTTTTGTTACCTCACCTTGTCCATATAGAGTCACATACAGGGACATGTGCTCACCATCCAGTAGCCTGGATCATCTGAATTGCCTTCTGCTATTGAGTCACAAATGCAAAGTATTTCCCTTTTCCCTAAACAAATCCTGTTTTGGTGAACAACTTGCCCTTGACATAGTATTTGATCAATCCTGAAGCTAAATAGATGGAGATACCAGTCGATTGTAGCTGCTCAAAAAGCTGCAAACAGACAGACATTCTCAGAATCCAACCTTGATGTCCTGCAGGAGGACTCAGCCTCCACGTTTATTCTGGAATGCCATCAGTTTCTCAGCGTGTTCCCGCTCCTCATGGGACTGCTCCTTGAAGAACTCAGCAAAGTGATGGAGGGCAACATCATCCCGGTCAAAGAGAGAGAACTGCAAACAGACAAAATGGGAAGTAAATTTCACTCAATTCAGCTTGGTTTTGCTCACGAAATGGAAGTTAGATGGACAGTAAGAAGACAGGTATTTACATTTATGGTCATCCATAAACTAAACTAGACAGACATTTGTTCAAACATCTAGAAATAAAGATTAAGTAGCACCCGCTACAACCGCTGGTCGGTGACTTGGTGAGACAGTGCACGGTGACGGTCACAGCTGGCAACAGGCATTAGACATCCCTGCACTGCAGGTCAGAAACACTATTACCCAGTGCTGGAAGCCAATCAGGGCATTGTCCAACAGAACGAAGGGACATGTGCATGTTGACCAAGAGAAGCTGAAATCTGAGCTCCTCACATTACCAACATCACTCATCTGATTTAGCCACACTGTCCTAACACCTCATCTGCACAAGAGACAGTGACTGATTTTTGTTCCAGATAATCCATCTTGGGAGTGGAAAAAGTCTGCTCCTCATAAGTAGCAACTAAAAACCATGAAGGAAAGGTCACTGGACCAAAAACAGGAACTGATTTCTCACCACAGATCCTACCAGACCCACTAAGCTTTTCCAGCAGCTCATTTTAGTCTTTTATTTCCAGTAGTTAATCACAGTTAGGATGTTTATTAAAAAAAAGGCTTCATTAAAAGGACAAGATATAAAAAGTTAGATTTGGACTGATGCAAGCTTCCACAAGGATGTAAATGATTTCAAATATAAATGGGCCATTGATATCAACATGGAAGGAGGAGTTGAATTAAGAAGCAGAACCAGGCCATCCCTCAGCACCAAAAATGTGCTCTGCCCAGAATTACAACATACTGGGGACTCCTAGACAAGAGCCAGCTCCAACACAAGACAAGCTTAAAATTGCTACAGAATTAGCATTAAGAGCACTCACAGGATTCATTCCAGGAAGGACAACAGACAAGATATATGGTAGTACTAAATCATTGAGCAAGAAGCCACTTAAAGGCTCAGTACAATCATATCACAGCCCTAACACTGAAATAGACCATTCAAGATCACAAGTCTCACCATGGAGAGGTAAACATAGGAGGAATAAAGCTCCAGGTTGATCTGTTTGTTCACAGCATCCTCACAGTCCTTGTGGTAATTCTGACACACTTGGGAGGCCATCATCACTAGCCTTGTTCATTAAAACCAAGACCACCCTAGAACTGAGTTGCTCCCCGACAAGCTCTGTATTTATACTCCTGGGGGCCATCCCGCACTGACACAGAGAAGGGCAGAACTGATGATGACTGGCAATTGAAAAAAGCTTTAACATTTTGTTTCTAAATTAAGGTGGTTGTGACAAACTGCACGAGGAAGTCAATGAAGAAGAGGTGTCAGTTTCTCAGCCTGTTGTGCTGGGATATGAGACAGAAAGGTGGCAAATTGGCTCTGGGTCATAGAAAACTGTGACAGGATCAGACGGGGCAAGGACAGGAAGGATGTTCCCAATGATGGGGGAGTCCAGGATCAGGGTATCCTGATGTAAGAGGACTGGGTTGGACATTTAAGACTGATAGGAATACAAACCCAAAATTTACAAAAGTTCCTGGGTGGACATTCAGAGGATTTTTAACGACAGAGGCCATTCAGCCCATCATGTCCGTATCGGCTTCCGAAAGAGCTACCCACCTAGTCCCCCTCTCCAGCCCTATACCCTCTATATTCGTCACTCCCAAGTATATATCCAGCTCTTGTTTTGAAGCCACCTATGGGATCTACCTCCGCCACTCTCCCAGGCATCAGATTCCAAATCCTAACAACCTTCTGAATAGAGAGGTTTGTCCTCATCTCAGAGCTCCCTTACTGACAAATTGTGACCCCTCATCACTGCCGTATCAACTGGTGAAAACAGGATATCCTCCTTTACCCTGCCAGAATGTTCATTATTTTTGTCACTTCAACGGGGACACCTCTTAATCAACTATGCTTCAAGGAGATTTATCCCAATTTCCTTCATCTTTCCTTGTATCTAAAATCCCTCATTCCTGGTGTCATTCTCGTAAATGCCCTTTGAACTCTGTCGAGGGCTTTAATGTCCTTCCTTAAATACCATGCCCAGAACTGAACACAGTACTGCAAATGTGGTCTAACCCATGATTTGTGGAGGTGTAACATCTATTCCTCGCTTTTATACTCTCCGCATCTATTTGAAAACACACATTTCACAAAAGCCTTCTTCACAGCAGGTTAGTCCCGCTCGGCCACTTTCAGATAATCACATACTTGAAACCCAAAGTCCCTCTGCTCCCGTACTCACCTCAGATTTGTAACATCGAGCCTGTTTTGTCTTTCTATGTTTCTCAACCAAAATGCATTAATCTTTTATGTTATAGAACATAGAACATTACAGCACAGTACAGGCCCTTCGGCCCTGACGTTGTGCCGACCTGTCATACCGATCTGAAGCTCATCTAACCAACACTATTCCACGTACGTCCATATGCTTGTCCAATGACGACTTAAATGTACTTAAAGTTGGTGAATCTACGACCGTTGTAGGCAAAGCGTTCCATACCCTTACTATTCTCTGAGTAAAGCAACTACCTCTGACATCTGTCCTATATCTTTCACCCCTCAATTTAAAGCTATGCCCCCTCGTGCTCGCCGTTTCCGTCCTAGGGAAAAGGCTCTCCCTATCCAACCTGTCTAACCCTTTGATTATCTTATATGTCTCAATTAAGTCACCTCTCAACCTTCTTCTCTCTAACGAGAACAGCCTCAAGTCCCTCAGCCTTTCCTCGTAAGACTTTCCCTCCATACCAGGCAACATCCTAGTAAACCTCCTCTGCACCCTTTCCAAAACTTCCACATCCTTCTTATAACGCGGTGACCAGAATTGTACGCAATGCTCCAAGTGCGGCCGCACCAGAGTTTTGTACAGCTGCAGCATAACCTCTTGGTTCCGGAACATGATCCCTGGATTCATAAAAGCTAAAACACTGTATGCCTTCTTAACAACTCTGTCAACCTGGGTGGCAACTTTCAAGGATCTGTGTACATGGTCACCGAGATCTCTCTGCTCATCTACACTACCAAGAATCTTACAGTACTTTGCCTTCCGGTTCCTCCTACCAAAGTACAACACCTCACACTTGTCCGCATTAACCTCCGTTTGCCACCTCTCAGCCCAGCTCTGCAACTTATCTACGTCTCTCTGTAACCTACAACATTCTTCGTCACTATCCACATCTCCACCGACCTTCGTGTCGTCTGCAAATTTACTAACCCATCCTTCTACGTTTATAAAAATGACAAACAGCAGTGGACCCAGCACCGACCCTTGCGGTACACCGCGAGTAACCGGTCTCTAGGATGAACATTTCCCATCAACCACCACGCTGTCTTCTTTCAGCAAGCCAATTTCTGATCCAAACTGCTATATCTCCCACAATCCCATTCCTCCGTATTTTGTACAATAGCCTAATCGAAAGCCTTGCCGAAATCCATATACACCACATCAACCTGTTTGGTCATATGTTGCAATGGGAAAGTGATTGGCAACATCAATATCTTACCGAATAAATATCTAACTGCTCATTCACATATTATCCTTTCCAAAAAGCAGCTGTTTTTTGCTTTATCATGGATGATTTACTTCTACTACTAGGAATGTAATCATATTCCCCACTCTCGGTCCTGGAATGGAATTGAAAAGAAGCAGGATCTCTCTATCTACCCTATCAAATCCATGAATCCACTTGTAAATTTCAAGCACAGACATCCCTTCCACTTCTACACCGAGAGACTTGGGAAAACTATTATCATCGTAGCCAATTAACTTTCTGCACAGGTTCATTCCAGAAATTCTGTGCATAAGCATCTTTGGATTGAACCTACTGGAACAGTGCACTCCAGATGGGGTTGAACTAGGACTTGACAATTTCACAAAAGAAGGCCCATCCCGAGGTATTGGACCCGGTCTGAGATCAGGCTCACCATGAGAGAATGTGGTGGCTTTCCTTCTTGAATTGCTGTTGCCTATTTGCTGTCGTCAGATCCATAATGTTCTGAGTGAGGGAATTCCAGGATTCTGATCCACCGACCCTGGAGCATGGCGGGTCACGTTTCCAACTCAGGATGGCATGTCGCTTGGTGGAGTAGTTAGAGGGGGTGGTGTTCCCCTGTATCAGATGCTTTTCTCCCATGGCACGTAATTAGGGCTATGGAAAGTATTGTCTCAGGAGCGATGGTGGATTTCTGCAGCTTTTGGGAGGCAGTACACAGTGTACTCTGTGTGTGTCAGTGGTGCAAAGAATGAATCTCGTGGCTGGTGGGAGCGGGAGGCCATCACATTTCTGGAGTGGTGGACTGATCTTCTAATTCTGTGCAACAACTCTCTGGAGTTCTAGAATTAAGAAACTGATGAGTAGCATTAAATTCAGTGTCAAAAATGCATCCTTACTTAGTCTGGCCTGCATATGACACTGCAACCACAGCAAAGCGTGACACTCTGACCTGGCTTTGGCGGGGGGCAATCGGAAAGGGATAAATGGTGTCAGCTCAGAGACATCCTCATCCTTTTTATAAAGGAATCTGTCACCCCTGAGCATCAGTAATTAGGCAGCCAGAGTGCTCTGCAGGTGTAGGTACATTCCAGTCAGTCAATCTACATCAGGAGAGCTTATTTCCTTGCTAAGAATAGGAACTGCTGATTTCTGCCAGTGGCATTTGGGTTCGAGCTTTATTTTCTCCTGGTGTCATGAGCATTTGGCGTCCTTAGACTGCAGAGAAGTGATAGAAGTTCTACCACAGGGGCTCGAAGGTGGGGACTGCTTCATTACCTAATCAGGATCATTGTCTAGAAGCAGAGAGACTGATACACAAGAAAACAAACTCTGCCATTCTCCTACAAACAGCCACTGCCCTCACTCCTTCCACCACCGCAGCAAAAGAGAGAAACCAATTTCCCAGATCTGGACACAATTGCTTATCTAAATGCTAAAGATCAGTGCATCTGAAATGCTGGATGTTCTGCTATATATATTCCTGTTCCAAAAAGAGTGAATGTATGCTCAAATCATTAGATTTGAAGTGCGACAACAAAATTGCTGGAAAGCTTGGGTCCTGGGACTGAACAGTTTTCTCTCCACAGATGCTCCAAACTTGCTATTTCTTGCCCCTGCTTATTTACAAAAGAGACCTAAACATTTGCAAGGGCAGTGTCTAACATTGAGACAGGGGGCTGGTTTCACTGAAGATATTGACCAGAAGCTGGTTTGGAATAAAAAAGTCAATACAACACTGCTTACTAGCCAAAAAACCCAAACTGAACACTTGTGGAATTTCCACTACAAGGATTGCCCACCTAATTCCTACAAACAAGAGAAAAAGGAGCAAACCAGTGGGGCAGGCATTGAATCAAAGGTTAATCAGAACAGAAAAACACTTCATGATCAGGTGTCAAACAGCAATACCAAGAGCCAGAAGCAGCTGTGAAATTATGCAAAGTACTCAGTTGCATGGTGAACACTATTTTAATTTGCTCAGAGCACAACCAAGTTACTAGCATTATGTCACCATGTACAACATACACATTATTGACCCCATTCAGCCGAGTGTGAGCCTGTCAAACAGGTACTCTCCCATGCCATTGTCAGGGGCTCCCAGTCTCTTCAGGTTGGTGATGTGATCTCCCAGCTTCTTGATCATCTTCACTTGCTCATCCAAGTATTGCCTCTCCAGCAAGTCACACAGCTGGAAGAGAAAATTAATCCAGAGGATCAAAAGTGTCTGAAAGTGACCCCCATGACAGATGTGACCATCACAACCAGGTGGAGGTCCACTGAGGTGATGCATTTGTAAGTTTGTTTTAACAGCCTGCAGGAGGCTGGGAGAAGGTAATTGGATTTTTACCCAGAGAGTGCACAAACACACCACTTTCTTCCAAGAAGAAAGTTTACAAACTCACATGAGGGTCAGTGTGGCCAGAGGCGAGTTTGTGCAGATCCAGCAGACTCTGGTTCACATCCTTCTCCATCTGCAGAGCTCTCTGCATTGCCTCCAGACCACTGCCCCACTCATCCTGCTCTGGCTTCTGGAGGGAGGGAAGCAGGAACAGAAAGCACAGTTCAGCAGGCAGTTGTATCATTAGTCTACATCTGATCAGTTAGTTATCCCTCATCATTGTAGGGGAGGTACTGCAAACCAACTTTAATTTGAAGACAACAACTAGATTTTGTACTGAGGGAATAACAAATTTTCTAAACACATTCTACTGTTAATGTAGATTCTCAGAATTCACATGTAGAGAATAGGTACCAATGGAAGTAGTTCCTGGCTTCACTATTGTGGTGTTAGAAACATCTTCCAGATTCAGAAAGGCTGGACACTGCTACTTTCCACAGTGCAACAATTTCCTGTCTTAGCTTTTGTTACCTCATTCTGTCTGAAGGAGAGTCATTCACATTGATATCTACTCACTATTCTGGTTCCTCTCAATTGCCCTCATAAGTGCAGAGTATTTCCTTTCAACCTAAAGGAATCCTATTTTGGTGAACACCCTCCCCTTCACACAGTATTTGTTCAAGGCTAAAGCTAAATAGATGGAGATACCAGTCGATTGTAGCTGCTCACAAAAAGCTGCAAACAGAAGGCTTCAGAATCTAACCTTGATGTCCTGCAGGATGACTCGAACTCCACGTTTATTCTGGAATGCCATCAGTTTCTCAGCGTGTTCCCGTTCCTCATGGGACTGCTCCTTGAAGAACTCAGCAAAGTGATGCAGGGCAACATCATCCCGGTCAAAGTAAGAGAACTGTGGGAAGAGAGAGGCTAAAAGGAAACTGTCTGAAATTCATGAATGACACTCCTCACTCTGGAACTAACCTGGGCACCATCTGGATTCCACATTTAAGTGGTTAAAAAAACAGACAAAGCAGGAAGTCACCTTCCATGGATGATGAAGGGGAGAGCTGTCTAGAGCCATTAGACATCCCTGCTCTGCAGGTTAGAAACACTATTGTTCAGGAGGTGGAGACCAGTTCGGCCCCTGTCCAACTGAATGAAGGGACATGTGTTCATTAACACAACCAGAAAGCTCAGTCAGCAGTCTCATTATCACTATCACCCACCTGAATAACCGCAGTGTCCTACCACCCACTCCACAGAATTTTAACTGCTTTGTTAGAGAGAAAGAAAAAAAAAACACATACATAGTCTGAAAATGTGCCCCTTTCCTCACATTGCATAGCTCAAAGCCACTTCTGAGAAAGGGTCAATGGACCCAGAGCTTGGATTTCTTCCAGCTCTGTAGAGCTTTTCTAGCTCTTTTTGTTAGTGTTTAATGTCTAGCAGCAGCTGTTCTTTTAGTTCAGGGAACTTGACATCTTGAGCACAAGACAGTCCGGTGAATAGGGCAAGGTTTGAAAAAAAGGAGTATATTTGTGTCAGGAAAAGCTTTTGTTGAGAAAAGGAATACAACCAAAGTTTTACAAAAATTAATTATTGACCAAGACCAGATCATCCCTTCAGAGTTAGATGAAAAAAATCACCAAGGGTTACATTGTCCAGAGACAGCAAGCTGGGCATCCACATCCAGGAGCCAGTTGGACATGAAGACAATGGTCAGGTTTTGAACAGAGAGTCAGTGATAAGACCTGCACTAGATTGCAACAGGGGAAGGGCCACAGAAAATAATACATGTTACAGCTAATTCATTAACCCAGCATAAAAACCAAACAGGTCAACACTATCATAGCACAGGCTTCAATTCCACAAAGCTCACCATGGAGAGGTAAACATAGGAGGAATAGAGCTCCAGGTTGATCTGCTTGTTAACAGCATCCTCACAGTCCTTGTGGTAGTTCTGACACACTTGGGAAACCATCTTCACTATTCCTGCTCACAAACACCAAGAAAACTCTTGAACTAAGTCTCTCTCTCCCACAGGCTCTTGTATTTATAGTCCTGGGACCATCCTGCAGTCACACAGAGAGAGGCAGAACTGATGATGACTGACAGTTGCTGCTAGCCAATCAGGAACCACCCCTGCATACAGGCACCAATGAGAGAGAGGGGGTGGGTGTGTTAAGCAGAGCTGATCAGAGGTGGAGATGAGAGCCAGGTCTGGATGGTTATTCTGTGATTGGAACAGCAGGAGGCCATTCGGCATCTCAAACCTTCTGCACCACTCACTCAGGTCGTGTGTTATTTGGTTCTTTTTTAAAATAAGTCAATTTGGTTTGAGAAAAGTTTTCACATTTTTTTTAATTAAGGTGGTTGTGAGCAACTGCATGAGGGATTCAATGAGGAAGAGGGGCATCAGTTTCTCAGCTTGTTATGCTGGGATTTGGGAAAGAAAGTTGGGAAATTGTCTCTGGGTCATAGAAAATTGTAACAGTGTCAGCTGTGGAAAAGACAGGAAGGATGTTCCTGATTATGGGGGAGTTCAGGACCAGGGTTTGCAGTCTAAGGATACATTTAGAACTGAGGTGAGGAGAAATCTCTTCACCTCGGGGGGCTGGGTGGTGGATCCTGTGGAATTCTCTGCCACAGAAAAGGATTGAAGCCAAAACAGGAATTGGGGAGAGCTTTGAGGGCTGGATCAAAAGGGAATGCAGAGAGGGTGAGAATATGGTGCTGAGTTATGGAATCAGCCACAATCACATGGAATGGCAGAGCAGGCTGGAAGGGATGAATGGCCGACTCAACATTTATTTTCTATGATTCCACGTTTGTGCAACTAGCGCAGCCAGGGTCTTGTGGTTAAGGGGTCATGTCCCTAGCTGTGGACCAGGAGGCCTTGGTACAAGTTCCTACCAGATCCAGAGATCTTAAATCATCTCTACAGGCAGATTTAGAAAACAACCAGAACAGGTACAGGCACAAAGGACCGAATGGCCTCCTGCTGTGCCATAACAATTCTCCGATTCTGTGGTGGGTCTGTACCTGAGCAGAATCTCCCTGCCTCCAGCTCCTGCCTGTGGATTGTCACCTCGCAGTGATGGAGAGCCTCAAGTGTTCTGTTGGTTCTCAGAGTGATACCTGAAGAAGATTTCACCTCCTGGCAGCGCCACCCAGGATGGTACGATCGAGGGGAGGGTCCTGATAAAGTGCAATGCAAAACCAGTCCCCAGCGGCCATCCAGGTGGAAGATAGGTGTGTGCGATCGTTGGCTGTGACAGTGGGTGTTGGTCAGCAGTGGGGGGATCCCCAGTCAACATTTCTTTGCCAGTGGAACTGGGTCTACCTTGTGTAAAGGACCATGTCTCTGCTGGCGTGTAACAGCTTTCCCACATTAAAGGTGCCTTCTACAGGTGGAATTCAAACCCCGTCCCCAAACTCTCAGAATTTCCTGAGTGGAAATTCAGAGCGTTTTTCACAACAGGAGGCCGTTCAGCCCACCGTTCCTGTAATAGCTTCTGAAAGAGCTACCTGATTAGTCTCACTCTCCAGCCCTATCTCTGTCACTCTCTAAATTCGTCACTTCCAAGGACATATCCAACTCTTGTTCTGAAACCAACCATGGAATCGACCTCCGTCACTCTCCCAGGCAGCACATTCCAAATCCGAACAACTTTCTGAGCAAAGAGTTTTCTAACCATTTCACTCTGATCTCCCCTACTGACAAACTGTGACCCCTCGTCACTGACAAGTCAACTGCTGAAATCAGAATATCCTGCTTTACTCTGACAAAATTGATCATAGTTTTGATCACGTCAATAAGGTCACCTACAAGGAGATTTCCCCCATTTTCCTTAATCTTTCCGTGTATCTAAAATTCCCCATTCCTGGGGTCATCGTAATAAATCACCTTTGAACACTTTTGAGGTTTTTCACATCCTTCCTTGAATGTCACGCCCAGAACTGAGTACACAATGGAAATGTGGTCTAACCAATGATTTGTAGAGGTGTAACATCAATTCGTTGCTTTTATACTCGATGCCTCAATTTGAAAACACAAGGTTCACAAAAGTGGCTCAATCTCCATTAATAACAGCTTCATCCTGCCTGACCACTTTCAGATAATCACATACTTGAAACTGAAAGTCGCTGAGCTCCTGTACTCACATCAGATTTGTAACATCGAGCCTGTTTTGACTTTGTGTTTCTTCGACAAAAATGCATTACTCACTTTTTTTTGTTGAAATTGGAAAGTGATTGGCAACATCAAACCTTGTGCAGTAAATATCTGTGTGTGCAGATATTGTCCTTTCCACAAAGAAATTGTTTTTGATATTATCCTGGATGATGTAATTCTAATGTGAAGATTGTCATCCCATTCTGCGCACAGTCCGAGATGATCATTGAGAAGAAATGGGTTCTTTCCTCTCTACCCTGTCAAATCCATTAATCCTCTGAAAATTATCAATTACAGCCATCCCTTAACTTCCGACACAGAGGGACTAGACAAGCCGTTATCATGAATTAACCATCACTCTGTCCAGGTTACTTCCAGAAATTCTGTGCATAACCATCTTTGGGTCGAACCTGCCAGAACTGTGCACTCCGGCTGTGGTTGAACAGGAACTTGACCATTTCACCAAAACCTCTTCATCCAGAGGTATTTGAACCCCTCAGAGATCAGGGCCAACATTAGTTTAGAGAATGTGGTGCCTTGCCTTCTTGCATTACTGTTGCCCATTTGGTGTAATCAAACCCATACTGCTGTTAGGGAGGGAACCTGGGAGCGATGTTTCCAACACCAGCTGATCGGTGGTTTGGTGTAGAACGTGGTGTTCCCACATATCATCTGCCCTTGTCCGATGGAAAGTAGTTACGGTTTTAAGAAGTTGGCTGAGGAGCTTTGGTGGATTCCTACAGCATTTGGTAGATGGTATATATTGCAGTCTCTGCGTATGTCAGTGGTGGAAGGATAGACGAAAGTGGCTGCTCGTTTGCTGGAGGCTGTCAACATTCTGGAGTGTTAGACTGACACCTGTAATCCTGATACTGTCTGACTTGACAGAATTTCATGCACATCATTCTCTTTCCAGAAGAGATGGTCCAAACAAGCCTCTTCTGGTTCACTAATGTCCTTGTTCGTAAGAAACTGCCATCCTTACCTGATCGGGCCTTTGCGTAACGCCACAGGCAGAGCAAAGGGGTTTAATTTGAATTACTCATGGGCTGGGTGGGTAATCAGAGATGGATAATAAATGCTGCCTGTCAGTGATAGCCTGATCCTGTTAAAGCACTTACACAAACCAGTCACATTGTAATTCAGGGCTGATTGATAGTGATTAGGCCACCACAGTGCACTGTTTGGAGTCACAGGTCAGCCAGATCAGCTCTCCTGCTGAAGATTAATAAACGTAAAAATTGGAACTGCCGATTCTGCACCTGGTATTTGTATTTTAGCTTGATTTTCCACCAGGCATCCTCAGTATTTGTCACCTCTTCGTTGCAGGGTAATAATAGAAATTATCACACAGGGAACGAGGTGGGCACCGCTTCATTCGCATGGCCGTTCCTAGACGTTAGCATTCTAAGAGAAGGTAGATTTTTCCTTCTCCTACATGTATAAAGGAAATACTGAAGAAACTAATTCCCTAGCTCTGGGAACAATGACATGAGCAATTGCTTATGTCAAAGAAAAAAAGAGACTGTGGAAAAGCATTGTATCTTAGTCTTGTAAGGAGGAATTTTACAAACTACTAAAATCACTAACATCTAGGCATGAGAACAAATTGCTGGAAAACACCTCACTGTCAGGCAACAAAGTCAATCAAGAGATGATTGAGTGTCTCATGTCCAGGTTCTGTTCAACCCTTCTCCCTACCAATGCTGCCCAACCTGAGATTTCCCAGCAGGTTGTGTTCCTGGTTTCCAGAATCTCCTTATTTAAAAGAGATGCAAACACATGGCCAAGGGCAGTGCATTAGATCAGTGCCTACCCTTTAGGCAAAGGAATGATTTCAGTCAGTGTATTGATTAGAAGCTGGTCCTGCAAACTTGTCCCTGTGAGTACATGTCAGTAATGCTGATTTATCTGTCAACAACCTTACCAGTTATGGAATTTCCAATAAAAGGATTGCCCACTCAATCCCCAGACACAGCAGAATCAAACACTGATCAAGTTACTGGGGCAGGCATTGAATCAAAAGCTTGTCACAAAGAACAAAGGATTGATGATCAGACATTAAAACACAAAAAGCTCCAAGAACCAGAAGCTATGAAAATTACACACTGTGCTCAGTTCCATGGTGAACACTATTTTAATTTGCTCAGAGCACAACTAGTCATTTAGTAGAATGAGGTCACCTTGTACAACAGATATAGATATTGACCCCATTCAGCTGAGTGTGAGCCTGTCAAACAGGTACTCTCCCATGCCATTGTCAGGGGCTCCCAGTCTCTTCAGGTTGGTGATGTGATCTCCCAGCTTCTTGATCATCTTCACTTGCTCATCCAGGTAGTGCCTCTCCAGGAAGTCACACAGCTGGAAGACAAAGAGGGGAACTGGTTAAATCTGACCAAATGCAGCTTGGGAGACCGAGCAGTGAAGTGATGTCATGGAGATTGCCAAATACTTTCGAAAGTGCTCAGTTTTAGAAACAGGAGGATGTTGGTATAACCCAAGAAAACCCTCCACAATGTCAAATGAGATCTTGTGGCTAACAAAAAGGACCAAGTGTCTGATCACTGTTTTTATTCAGAAACCCAGATTTAAATACACCACACTCACATGAGGGTCTGTGTTGCCAGAGGCCAGTTTGTGCAGATCCAGCAGACTCTGGTTCACAACCTTCTCCATCTGCAGAGCTCTCTGCATTGCCTCCAGACCATTGCCCCACTCATCCTGCTCTGGCTTCTGGAGGGAGGGAAGCAGGAACAGAAAGCACAGCTCAGCAGGCAGTTGTATCATTAGTCTACATCTGATCAGTTAGTTATCCCGCATCATTGTAGGGGAGGTACTACAGGCCAACTTGACCTTGGTGAAACACCTGCTGTATTTGGTACTGTTCTTGAAGGGGACATTTCTAAACAGATCCTGCTATGCTGTGATTAGAGTGATATCAAGGCATCAGAAACATCTTGAGATGTATAAAGGCTTCATACTGATGCTTTCCGCACCTGAAAGATTTCTGTTTTCCCTTTTGACACCTCATGTTGTCCAAAGCAGCGTTAGACACCGATATGTGCTCACCATCCAGAATACTGGATTATCACAATTGCCAACTGTTGTTCAATCACAAGTGCAAAAGTGTTTCCTTTTAGTGAAGGGAATCGTATTGTGGTGAGCAACCCCCCCATTCATACAGTATTTGCTCAGTCCTGAAGCTAAACAGATTGAGCGAGCCACAATTGAGTGGTATTTCACGAAAAGCTGCAAACAGAAGGCTTCAGAATCTAACCTTGATGTCCTGCAGGAGGATTCGGCCCCCACGTTTAGTCTGGAAAGCCATCAGGTTCTCAGTGTGTTCCCGCTCCTCATGGGACTGCTCCTTGAAGAACTCAGCAAAGTGACGCAGGGCAACATCATCCCGGTCAAAGTAAGAGAACCGTGGGGAAGAGAAAGGCAGGAAAGGGAAACATATCTGATGTTAATCAATGGCACTCCTCAATCAGAAACTAACCTGGTCACTATCTTGATTCCACATTTAAGAACAAAGAAAATCACAGCACAGGAACAGGCCCTTCGGCCCTCCAAGCCTGCACCGATCGAGATCCTGTGTAAGTCTGTCATCTCTTTTCTAGGGTCAGTATCCCTTTGCTCCCTGCCCATCCATGTACCTGTCCTGATACATCTTAAAAAGACACTTGCGTGACTTCGTCTACCACCTCCACAGGCAAAGTGTGCCAGGCACCCTCCAACCTCTGCGTAAAGAGCTTGCCACACATCCACATGATAAATTGCCCGTAGCGTTCAGAAGTGTGGGGGGTTTTGGTGGGATGCTTCAAGGGCCAGTGTGGACATTTTTGGCTTAAAGGGCCTGTTTCCACACTGTAGGCAATCTAACCAAATCCCCTCTAAACTTTGCTCTTATTTTGAACTCATGACTCCGAGTCATTGAATCCCCGACTCTGGGAAAAAGCTTCTTGCTATTCACCTTGTCTATAGTTCTCATGATTTTGTTGACCTCAGTCAGGTTCCCCCCAGACCCCATCACCCTTCTAATGAAAATAATCTTAAATGCATTCATCTTTTATGTTATAGAACAGAGAACATGACAGCACAGTACAGGCCCTTCGGCCCTTGACGTTGTGCCGACCTGTCATACCGATCTGAAGCTCATCTAACCTACACTATTCCATGTACGTCCATATGCTTGTCCAATGACAACTTAAACGTACTTAACGTTGGTGAATCTCCTACCGTTGCAGGCAAAACGTTCCACACCCTTGCTATTCTCTGAGTAAAGAAACTACCTCTGACATCTGTCGTATATCTTTCACCCCTCAATTTAAAGCTATGCCCCTCGTGCTCGCTGTCTCCGTCTTGGGAAAAAGGCTCTCCCTATCCAACCTGTCTAACCGTTTGATTATCTTAGATGTCTCAATTAAGTCACCTCTCAACCTTCTTTTCTCTAACGAAAACAGCCTCAAGTCCCTCAGCCTTTGCTCGTAAGACTTTCCCTCCATACCAGGCAACATCCCAGTAAACCTCCTCTGCACCCTTTCCAAAACTTCCACATCCTTCTTATAATGCGGTGACCAGAACTGTACGCAATGCTACAAGTGCGGCCGCACAAGAGTTTTGTACAGCTGCAGCATAACCTCTTGGTTCCGGAACACGATCCCTGTATTCATAAAAGCTAAAACACTGTATGCCTTCTTAACAACCCTGTCAACCTGGGTGGCAACTTTCAAGGATCTGTGTACATGGTCACCGAGATCTCGCTGCTCATCTACACTACCAAGAATCTTACAGTACTTTGCCTTCCGGTTCCTCCTACCAAAGTGCATCACCTCACACTTGTCGGCATTAACCTCCATTTGCCACCTCTCAGCCCAGCTCTGCAACTTATCCACGTCTCTCTGTAACCTACAACATTCTTCGTCACTACCCACATCTCCACCGACCTTAGTGTCATCTGCAAATTTACTAACCCATCCTTCTACGTTTATAAAAATGACAAACAGCAGTGGACCCAACACGGACCCTTGCGGTACACCGCGAGTAACCGGTCTCCAGGATGAACATTTCCCATCAACCACCACCCTGTCTTCTTTCAGCAAGCCAATTTTTGATCCAAACTGCTATATCTCCCACAATCCCATTCCTCCGCATTTTGTACAATAGCCTACTGTGGGGAGCCTAATCGAACGCCTTGCCGAAATGCATATACACCACATCAACCGGTTTACTCTCATCTACCTGTTTGGTCATATGTTCCAATGGGAAAGTGATTGGCAACATCAACATCTTACCGAATAAATATCTAACTGCTCATTCACATATTATCCTTTCCAAAAAGCAGCTGTTTTTTGCTTTATCATGGATGATTTACTTCTACTGCTAGGAATGTAATCATATTCCCCCCTCTCAGTCCTGGATGTGAATTGAAAAGAAGCAGGATCTCTCTATCTACCCTGTCAAATCCATGAATCCACTTGTAAATTTCAAGCACAGACATCCCGTCCACTTCTACATCGAGGGACTTGGGAAAACGATTATCATCGTAGCCAATTAACTTTCTGCCCAGGTTCATTCCAGAAATTCTGTGCATAAGCATCTTTGGATTGAACCTACTAGAACCATGCACTCGAGATGGAGTTGAGCTAGAACTTGACAATTTCACAAAAGGCGGCCCAGCCAGAGGTATTTGACCCGCTCGGAGATCACACCCACCATGAGAGAATGGGGTGGCTTTCCTTCTTTAATTGCTGTAGTCAGATCCACAATGTTCCTAGTGAGGGAATTCCAGGATTCTGATCCACCAACACTGGAGAATGGGGTGTTGTGTTTCCAACTCAGGATGGCAGGTAGCTTGATGGAGAACTTAGAGGGGGTGGTTTTCCCCTGTATCAGATGCCTTTCTCCCATGGCAAGTAATTAGGGCTTTGGAAAGTATTCTCAGGAGCTTTGGTGGATTTCTCCAGCTTTTGGGAGGCAGTACACAGTGTACTCCGTGTGTGTCAGTGGTGCAAAGAATGCATCTAGTGGCTGCTGGAGGCCATCAAGTTTCTGGAGTGGTGGAATGATCTCCTAATTCTGTGCGACAACTCTCTGGAGTTCTAGAATTAAGAAGCTGATGAGGAGCATTATATTCAGTGTCAAAAACCCATCCTTACCTGGCCTGCGTATGACGCTGCAACCACAGCCACGTGTGTGACTTTGACCTGGCCTTGGGGACAATGAGCAATGGATAAATAAATGGTGTCAGCTCAGAGACATCCTCATCCTTTAAATAAAAGGAAACTGTCACCCCTGAGCACCAGTAATTAGGCAGCCATAGCACATTGCAGGTGGAGGTACATGCCGGTCAGCGTAGATCAGGAGAGCTTATTTCCTTGCTAAGCACACAAACTGCTGCTTTCTGCTAGTGGCATTTGCATTCTAGCTTTATTTTTACTAGGTGTCCTGAGCCTTTGGCATCTCTACATTGCAGAGCAATGATAGAAGTTCTACCACAGGGGCTCCAAGGTGGGCACTGCTGCATTACATAATGAGGATCATTGTCTAAAAGCAGAAAGACTGATACACGAGAAAACAAATTTTGCCATTCTCCTACAATCAGGCAGTGCCCTTACTCCTTCCCCCACTGCAGCAAAAGAGAGTAAACTATTTCCCAGCTCTGGAAACAATTGCTTATCTAAAGTGCTAAAGATCAGTGCATCTTAGATGCTGGATGTTCCACTATATATTCCTGTTCAAAAGAGTGAAAGTATGCTCAAATTGCTAGATTTGAAGTGCGACAAAAAAATTGCTGGAAAGCCTCACAGGTCTGGCAACATCTGTCACGAGATGTGACTGTATCTTGGGTCCTGGGACTGAGAACAGTTCTCTCCACAGATGCTCCCCAAACCTGCTATTTCCTGCCCCTGCTTATTTACAAAAGAGACTTGAACATTGCCAAGGGCAGTGTCTAACATTGAGACAGGGGGCTGGTTTCACTGAAGATATTGACTAGAAGCTGGTTTGGAATAAAAAAGTCAATACAACACTGCTTACTAGCCAAAAACCCAAATTGAACACTTGTGGAATTTCCACTGCGAGGATTGCCCACCTAATTCCTACAAACGAGAGAAAAGGAGCAGACGACTGGGGCAGGCATTGAATCAAAGGTTAATCAGAACAGAAAAGGAATTAATGATCAGGTGTCAAACAGCAATACCAAGAGCCAGAAGCAGCTGTGAAATTATACAAAGTACTCAGTTCCATGGTGAACACTATTTTAATTTGCTCAGAGCACAACCAAGTTACTAGCATTATGTCACCATGTACAACAGACACATTATTGACCTCACTCAGCTGAGTGTGAGCCTGTCAAACAGGTACTCTCCCATGCCATTGTCAGGGGCTCCCAGTCTCTTCAGGTTGGTGATGTGATCTCCCAGCTTCTTGATCATCTTCACTTGCTCATCCAAGTAGTGCCTCTCCAGGAAGTCACACAGCTGGAAGACAAAATTAATCCAGAGGATCAAAAAGGTGTCTGAAAGTGACTTCCCATGACAGACGCGACCATCACCACCATGTGGAGGTCCACTTAGGTGATGCCTTTGAAAGGTTTTACCAGCCGGTAGGAGGCTGGGAGAAGGTAATTGGATTTTTAAACCAAGAGAGCGTGCACAAACACATCACTTTCTTCCAAGGAAGAGAGAATACAGTTTACAAACTCACATGAGGGTCCATGTGGCCAGAGGCCAGTTTGTGCAGATCCAGCAGACTCTGGTTCACATCCTTCTCCATCTGCAGAGCTCTCTGCATTGCCTCCAGACCATTGCCCCACTCATCCTGCTCTGGCTTCTGGAGGGAGGAAGTGGGAACAGAAAGCAGAGTTCAGCAGGCAGTTGTATCATTAGTCTACATCGGTTAGTTATCCCTCATCATTGTAGGAGGTACTACAAACAAACTTGAATTTGTTCAAGACAACTAGATTTTGTACTGAGGGAATAAGAAATTTTCTAAACACATTCTACTGTTCATGTCGATTCTCAATTCACATGCAGAGAATAGGCTTCACGATTGTGGTGTTAGAAACATCTTCTAGATTCTGAAAGGCTGGACACTGCTACTTTCCACACTGCAACAATTTCCTGTCTCAGCTTTTGTTCCCTCAGTCTGTCTAAAGGAGAGTCATTCACATTGATATCTACTCACTATTCTGGTGAGTCTCAATTGATGATTATTTCCTGTCACCTAAAGGAAGCCTATTTTGCAGAACAACCTCCCCTTCATACAGTATTTGTTCAATGCTAAAGCTAAATAGAGGGAGATACCAGTCGATTGTAGCTGCTCACAAAGAGCTACACAAACAGAAGGCTTCAGAATCCAACCTTAATGTCCTGCAGGAGGACTCGACCTCCACGTTTATTCTGGAATGCCATCAGTTTCTCAGCGTGTTCCCGTTCCTCATGGGACTGCTCCTTGAAGAACTCAGCAAAGTGATGCAGGGCAACATCATCCCGGTCAAAGTAAGAGAACTGTGGAGGGAGGGAGGGAGGGAGAGAGGTTAAAAGGAAACTGTCTGAAATTCGTGAATGACACTCCTCACTCAGGAAATAACCTGGGCACCATCTTGATTCCACATTTAAGTGGTAAAAAAACAGGCAAAGCAGGAAGTCACCTTCCATGGATTATAACCCAAACAACAGATACTAAAGCAGCCTTTGTGCAGATATTTCACCAGCTTTCTGGAAATCAAGGACAAAAAGCAAATGCAATCCCTGGCCTGTGTGAGCGAGAAAGAGAGACAGTACATGTGGCATGGTGCCTGCTGAAGGGGACAGCTGTCTATAGCCATTAGACATCCCTGCTCTGCAGGTTAGAAACACTATGGTTCAGGAGGTGGAGACCAGTTAGGCCCCTGTCCAACTGAATGAAGGGACATGTGTTCATGAACACAGCCAGAAAGCTCAGTCAGCAGCCTCATTATCACCATCACCCACCTGAATAACCCCAGTGTCCTACCATCCACTCCACAGAATTCTAACTGCTTTGTTAGAGAGAGAAAAAAAAAGCACCTACATCGTGTGAAAGTGTGCCTCTTTCCTCACATTGCATAGCTCAAAGCCACTTGAGAAAGGGTCAGTGGACCCAGAGCTTGGTTTTCAACCAGATGTTTAGAGCTTTTCCGTTGGTGTTTAGTGTCCAGCAGCTGCTGTTCTTTTAGTTCAGGGAACTTTACATCTTGAGCACAAGACAGTCTGGTGAATGGGGCAAGGTTTTAAACAAAAAGGAGTATATTTGTGTCAGGAAAAGTTTCCACCAGGGAAAGCTTTTGTTGAGAAAAGGAATGCAACCAATTTTAAAATTTAGTTATTGACAAAGACCACATCATCCCTCCAGAGTTAGATGAAAAATCACCAAGGGTTACATTGTCCAGAGACAGCAAGCTGGGCATCCACATCCAGGAGGCAGTTGGACATGAAGACAATGGTCAGGTTTTGAACAGAGAGTCAGTGTTAAGGCCTGCACTAGATTGCAACAGGGGAAGGGCCACAGCAAATAATACATGATACAGCTAATTCATTAACTCAGCATAAAAACCAAACAGGTCAACACTATCATAGCACAGGCTTCAATTCCACAAAGCTCACCATGGAGAGGTAAACATAGGAGGAATAGAGCTCCAGGTTGATCTGCTTGTTAACAGCATCCTCACAGTCCTTGTGGTAGTTCTGACACACTTGGGAAACCATCTTCACTATTCCTGCTCACAAGCACCAAGAAAACTCTAGAACTAAGTCTCTCTCTCCCACAGGCTCTTGTATTTATAGTCCTGGGACCATCCTGCAGTCACACAGAGAGAGGCAGAACTGATGATGACTGACAGTTGCTGCTAGCCAATCAGGAACCACCCCTGCATAGAGGCACCAATGAGAGAGAGGGGGAGGGTGTGTTAAGCAGAGCTGATCAGAGGTGGAGATGAGAGCCAGGTCTGGATGGTTATTCTGTGATTGGAACAGCAGGAGGCCATTCGGCATCTCAAACCTTCTGCACCACTCAATCAGGTCATAGGTCATTTGGTTCTTTTCTGAAAGAAGTAAATATGGTTTGAGAAAAGATTGCTCGTTTTGTTTTTAAATTATGGTGGTTGTGATCAACTGCACAAGGGACTCATTGAGGAAGGGGAGTGTCAGTTTCTCAGCCTGTTGTGCTGGGATTTGGGAAAGAAAGATGGGAAATTGGCTCGGGGTCATTGAAAATTGTAACAGTGTCAGCTGTGGAAAAGACAGGAAGGATGTTCCTGATGATGGAAAAGTTCAGGACCAGGGGTCACAGCCTAAGTACACATTTAGGCCTGAGATGAGGAGAAATCTCTTCACCGAGAGAGTGGGGGGCCTGTGGAATTCTGTGCCACAGAAAACATTTGAGGCCAAAACTTTGAATGTTTTCCAGGAGCAGTTGGGTGTAGCTTTGAGGGCTGCAGGGATCAAAGAGTATGGAGAGAGAGTGGGAAGATGGGACTGAGTTATGGAATCAGCCACAATCACATGGAATGGCAGAGCAGTCTGGAGGGGGCTGAATGGCCGAATCCAACAATTTTTTTTCGATGATTCTAAGTTTGTACAACCAGTGCAGCCAGGGTATTGTGATGCAGGGGTAATGTCCCTAGCTGTGGACCAGGAAGCCTTGGTCCAAGTCCATACCAGATCCAGAGATTTTGTAACATCTTTACAGGCAGAATTAGAAAACAACCAGAACAGGTGCAGGCACAAAGGACCGAATGGCCGCCTGCTGTGCCACAACAATTCTCCGATTCTGTGATGGGTCTGTACCTGAGCAGCATCTCCCTGCCTCCAGCTCCTGCCTGTGGATTGTCACCTCGCAGTGATGGAGAGCCTCGAGTGTTCTGTTTGTTCTGAGAGTGATACCTGAAGAGGATTTCACCTCCTGGCAGGGCCACCCAGGACGGTACGATCGAGGGGAGGGTCCTGGTAAAGTGCAATGCAAAACAAGTTCCCAACGGCCATCCAGGTGGAAGATAGGCGTGTGCTATCGTTGGCTGTGACGGTGGGTGAAGGTCAGCAGTGGGGGGATCCCCAGTCAACATTTCTTTGCCAGTGGAACTGGGTCTACCTTGTGTAAAGGACCATGTCTCTGCTGATGTGTAACAGCTTTCCCACATTAAAGGTGCCTTGTACAGGTGCCCACTGAGAGGAGTACAAAGCCCCTCTCCAAACTCTGAGAATTTCCTGGGGGAACATGCAGAGGATTTTTAATGATAGGAGGCCATTTGGCCCATCGTGCCTGATTCAGTTTCTGAAAGCATTCCACACGCAGCCCCACTCTCCAGCCCTATGTCTGTATCCCTCTAAATTTGCCACTTCCATATATGTATACAGCTGCTTTTCTAAAGCCACCTACGGAATCTGCGTCCATCACTCCTGTCAGCTACGCATACCAAACCCTACCAACTTTCTGAGTGAAGAGGTTTCTCCTCCTCTCACTGTGAGCTCCCTCACTGACAAATTGTGACCCCTCGTCACTAACGTATCCACTGGTGAAAACAGAATATCCCCCTTTACCCTGACAGAATTGGTGATAATTTTGATCACTTCAACAAGTGCTCCTTGCTCCAAGGAGAATAAGCGCTATTTCTTTAATCTTTCCGTGTGTCTGAAATTCCCCATTCCAGGTGTCATTATTATAAATCACCTTTGAACTCTGTCCAGGGCTTGCATGCCCTTCCTTAAAAGCCACGCCCAGAACTGAGCACATCACTGCAAATGTGGTCTAACCAATGAGTTGTAGAGGGGTATCATCAATTCCTTGCTTTTATACTCGATGCCTCAATTTGAAAACACAAGGTTCATAGAACAATACAGCGCAGAACGGGCCCTTCGGCCCTCGATGTTGCGCCGACCTGTGAGCTAATCCAAGCCCCACCTCCTACACAATCACGTCACCATCCATATGCTTATCCAAGAAATGTTTAAATGCCCCTAACGTGGCTGAGTTAACTACATTGGCAGGCAGGGCTTTCCACGCCCTTACCACTCTCTGAGCAAAGAACCTGCCTCTGACAAATGTCTTAAATGTATCACCCCGCAATTTGTAGCTATGCCCCCTTGTACAAGTTGAAGTCATCATCCTCGGAAAAAGACTCTCACTGTCCACCCTATCTAATCCTCTGATCATCTTGTATGTCTCTATTAAATCCCCTCTTAGCCTACTTCTCTCCAATGAGAACAGATCCAAGTCCCTCAGCGTTTCTTCATAGGGCCTGCGCTCCAGACCAGGCAACATCCTGGTAAATCTCCTCTGCACCTTTCCCAATGCTTCCACATCCTTCCTGTAATGGGGTGACCAGAACATTTATCTGCATTGAACTCCATTTGCCACCTTTCAGCCCAATTCTGCAGTTTATCCAAGTCTCCCTGCAACGTGCAACATTCTTCCACACCGTCCACCACTCCACCGACTTTAGTGTCATCTGCAAACTTACTAACCCATCCACCTATGCCTGCGTCCAAGACATTTATAAAAATGACAAACAGCAGTGGTCCTAAATTAGATCCTTGAGGCACACTACGAGTGACCTGACTCCAGGCTGGATATTTTCCATCAACCACCACTCGTTGCCTTCTTACAGAAAGCCAGTTTCTAATCCAAACTGCTAAATCTCCCTCAATTCTCTGCCTCTGTATTTTCTCCAATAGCCTACCATGTGAAACCTTATCAATGGCTTTACTGAAGTCCAATTACACCACGTCAACTGCCCTTCCCTCATCCACATGCTTGGTTCACCACAGCCTTCTCAATAACAGCATCATCTTGGCTGGTCACTTTCAGATAATCACATATTTGAAACCCAAAGTCTCTCTGCTCCTGTACTCACATCAGATTTGGAACATTGAGCCTGTTTTGTCTTTCTATGTTTCTCAAACAAAATGTGTTATTCACATATTTTTAGTGTTGAAATTAGAAAGTGATTGTCAAAGTCAAGCCTTACACAATAAATATCTAACAGCACGTGTGTTGTCTAAGGAGCTTTGGTGGATTTCTACAACATTTGGTGATAGTACACATTGCAGTCCCTGTGTGTCAGTGGTGGAAGGAGTGAATCTCGTGGCTGCTCTGAGCTGGCAACTGTTAAGCTTCTGGAGTGTGGGACTGAGGCCCATTGTCCTGATTCTGTCTGAAAAACTCTCTTTGGGCATTATGAACCTAAAAATGAGCATGCAATTCCTAGTCTGAATAAAATATCCTTTTCACTGAAGTCATTTAGGGAAGGGAACTGCCAAACTGCCATCCTTACCTGGTCTGGCCAGTATATGACACCAAGCCTAAAGCACTGTGGTTGACTAATTGTCCCATGGGCAGTTCAGACAGAGGATAAATGCTGCCTGGTCAGTGACATCCTTATCCTGTCAAGGAATTGTCAGTGGTCACCCATTAGAAACCAGTGACTGATTGTGATTGACAGCAATGAGCTAGACCCAATGCAGCGTGTGTGGAGCCACATGGAGGCCAGATTACATCAGAAAGCTGATTTTCTTCACAATTAAATGTAAAGGAAATTGGAACTACTGACTTCTGCAAGTGGTATTTTGTTTTTAGCTTTATTGTCATCAGGTGTCCTCAGCATTTGTCACCTTTGCATTGCAGAGCAAGGACAGGAGTTACAGCAGATGCTTTAGAAGGTGGGCACTGCTTCATTGCCTAATAGAGGCCATAGTCATTAGCATTGTCAGGGAGAAAGCAGAGCTTTCATTCTACTGAATGGAAAGGACATACTAGAGAAACAATTCTCTAGCGCAGGAAACATGTAAATGGTAAGCAATTGCAGAAAAGCAGGTGTACCTTGCACGATTGGTCAACTTTATATTCTTGTAATGAGGAATTTTGTGACCTATTAAAGTCAGTAGGATTTAAGCAAGAGAACAAGTAGGTGGAAAACACCTCATGGCCTGGCAACAAAATCAGTCAAGAGATAAACACGTGTCTCATGTCCCGGTTCTGTTCAACACTTCTCACTACCAAACCTGAGATTTCCCAGCAGCTTTTGTTCCTGGTTTCCAGTGTCAGCTTGGTTTTTCCAAAAATGCTGAAGATTGAATGAATGGACGGGCCTTGGCAATGCCTAATGTTTAGGCACAGGACAGATTTCAGTCATGGTTTTGAGCCGAAGCTGGTCCTGAAAAATTGTCCTGGGAAAGCTGAGGACAGATTTTGTTCTGGCATTGTCTGCAATGCAGATATTTGCCAGTTGTGGCATTTCCAAGGACAAGATTGCCCACTCAATCCCTACAGACAGACGCTCAGCAGAAGCAAACACCGAGCAAATTACTGGGGCAGGCATTGAATCAAAGGTTGCAAGAAAGAACAGAAAATGGATTTGATTACCAGATGTTAAAACACAAAAAACCTCCAAGAACCAGAAGCTATGAAAATTACACACTGTACTCAGTTCCATGGTGAACACTCTTTTAATTTGCTCAGAGAACAACTAGTCATTTAGTAGAATGAGGTCACCATGTACAACAGATATAGATATTGACCCCATTCAATGGAGTGGCAGCCTGTCAAACATGTAGTCTCCCATGCCATTGTCAGGGGCTCCCAGTCTCTTCAGGTTGGTGATGTGATCTCCCAGCTTCTTGATCATCTTCACTTGCTTATCCAAGTAGTGCCTCTCCATGAAATCACAGCTGGAAGACAAAATTAATCCAACAAGGATCAAAAAATGTCAGTGACCTCCCATGACAGAAGTGACCATCACCTCCCTATGGGGGAGGGGCATGCAAGTGATGCCTTCACAAGGTTTTGTTTAAACATCCTGCAGGAGGCAGGTAGAAAAATAATTGGATTCCCCACCCTGGAAGTACACAAACAGATCACTTTCTACCAGGAAAGGGATAAAACCTCACATGAGGGTCTATGTGGTCAGAGGCAAGTTTGTGCAGATCCAGCAGACTCTGGTTCACATCCTTCTCCATCTGCAGAGCTCTCTGCATCACCTCCAGACCATTGCCGCACTCATCCTGCTCTGGCTTCTGAAGGGAGGGAAGCAGGAACAGAAAGCACAGCTCAGCAGGCAGTTGTATCATTAGTCTACATCTGATCAGTTAGTTATCCCTCATCATTTCCAGGGGTTACATTCAGACAAAAAATTTTACTTGGATACAAAAACCCTCTAGATTTTATGCTGGCCTGAGAATAAAGAAATGTTAACATATCTCACTGTTACTGTGAATTCTGAAAGAAGTCGTATCTAGAATCAGTCGCAATGGAAGTAATCCCTTGCTTTACTGTTTGATGTAGTGACCAGAATGGTCCCAAGGCATTACAAACCTCTTCTAGATGTAGTGAGGTTGGATGCTGCTGCTTTTTGTAGCTGCAAGTTCTCAGCCTTACCTTTTGTTACCTCACCTTGTCCATATAGAGTCACATACAGGGACATGTGCTCACCATCCAGTAGCCTGGATCATCTGAATTGCCTTCTGCTATTGAGTCACAAATGCAAAGTATTTCCCTTTTCCCTAAACAAATCCTGTTTCGGGGAACAACTTGCCCTTGACATAGTATTTGATCAATCCTGAAGCTAAATAGATGGAGATACCATTCGATTGTCGCTGCTCAAAAAGCTGCAAACAGACAGACATTCTCAGAATCCAACCTTGATGTCCTGCAGGAGGACTCAGCCTCCACGTTTATTCTGGAATGCCATCAGTTTCTCAGCGTGTTCCCGCTCCTCATGGGACTGCTCCTTGAAGAACTCAGCAAAGTGATGGAGGGCAACATCATCCTGGTCAAAGAGAGAGAACTGCAAACAGACAAAATGGGAAGTAAATTTCACTCAATTCAGCTTGGTTTTGCTCACGAAATGGAAGTTAGATGGACAGTAAGAAGACAGGTATTTACATTTATGGTCATCCATAAACTAAACTAGACAGACATTTGTTCAAACATCTAGAAATAAAGATTAAGTAGCACCCGCTACAACCGCTGGTCGGTGACTTGGTGAGACAGTGCACGGTGACGGTCACAGCTGGCAACAGGCATTAGACATCCCTGCACTGCAGGTCAGAAACACTATTACCCAGTGCTGGAAGCCAATCAGGGCATTGTCCAACTGAATGAAGGGACATGTGCATGTTGACCAAGAGAAGCTGAAATCTGAGCTCCTCACATTACCAACATCACTCATCTGATTTAGCCCCACTGTCCTAACACCTCATCTGCACAAGAGACAGTGACTGATTTTTGTTCCAGATAATCCATCTTGGGAGTGGAAAAAGTCTGCTCCTCATAAGTAGCAACTAAAAACCGTGAAGGAAAGGTCACCGGACCAAAAACAGGAACTGATTTCTCACCACAGATCCTACCAGACCCACTAAGCTTTTCCAGCAGCTCATTTTAGTCTTTTATTTCCAGTAGTTAATCACAGTTAGGATGTTTATTAAAAAAAAGGCTTCATTAAAAGGACAAGATATAAAAAGTTAGATTTGGACTGATGCAAGCTTCCACAAGGATGTAAATGATTTCAAATATAAATGGGCCATTGATATCAACATGGAAGGAGGAGTTGAATTAAGAAGCAGAACCAGGCCATCCCTCAGCACCAAAAATGTGCTCTGCCCAGAATTACAACATCCTGGGGACTCCTAGACAAGAGCCAGCTCCAACACAAGACAAGCTTAAAATTGCTACAGAATTAGCATTAAGAGCACTCACAGGATTCATTCCAGGAAGGACAACAGACAAGATATATGGTAGTACTAAATCATTGAGCAAGAAGCCACTTAAAGGCTCAGTACAATCATATCACAGCCCTAACACTGAAATAGACCATTCAAGATCACAAGTCTCACCATGGAGAGGTAAACATAGGAGGAATAGAGCTCCAGGTTGATCTGTTTGTTAACAGCATCCTCACAGTCCTTGTGGTAGTTCTGACATACTTGGGAGGCCATCATCACTAGCCTTGTTCATTAAAACCAAGACCACCCTAGAACTGAGTTGCTCCCCGACAAGCTCTGTATTTATACTCCTGGGGGCCATCCCGCACTGACACAGAGAAGGGCAGAGCTGATGATGACTGGCAATTGAAAAAAGCTTTAACATTTTGTTTCTAAATTAAGGCGGTTGTGACAAACTGCACGAGGAAGTCAATGAAGAAGAGGTGTCGGTTTCTCAGCCTGTTGTGCTGGGATATGAGACAGAAAGGTGGCAAATTGGCTCTGGGTCATAGAAAACTGTGACAGGATCAGACGGGGCAAGGACAGGAAGGATGTTCCCAATGATGGGGGAGTCCAGGATCAGGGTATCCTGATGTAAGAGGACTGGGTTGGACATTTAAGACTGAGAGGAATACAAACCCAAAATTTACAAAAGTTCCTGGGTGGACATTCAGAGGATTTTTAACGACAGAGGCCATTCAGCCCATCATGTCCGTATCGGCTTCCGAAAGAGCTACCCACCTAGTCGCCCTCTCCAGCCCTATACCCTCTATATTCGTCACTCCCAAGTATATATCCAGCTCTTGTTTTGAAGCCACCTATGGGATCTACCTCCGCCACTCTCCCAGGCATCAGATTCCAAATCCTAACAACCTTCTGAATAGAGAGGTTTGTCCTCATCTCAGAGCTCCCTTACTGACAAATTGTGACCCCTCATCACTGCCGTATCAACTGGTGAAAACAGGATATCCTCCTTTACCCTGACAGAATGTTCATTATTTTTGTCACTTCAACGGGGACACCTCTTAATCAACTATGCTTCAAGGAGATTTATCCCAATTTCCTTCATCTTTCCTTGTATCTAAAATCCCTCATTCCTGGTGTCATTCTCGTAAATGCCCTTTGAACTCTGTCGAGGGCTTTAATGTCCTTCCTTAAATACCATGCCCAGAACTGAACACAGTACTGCAAATGTGGTCTAACCCATGATTTGTGGAGGTGTAACATCTATTCCTCGCTTTTATACTCTCCGCATCTATTTGAAAACACACATTTCACAAAAGCCTTCTTCATAGCAGGTTAGTCCCGCTCGGCCACTTTCAGATAATCACATACTTGAAACCCAAAGTCCCTCTGCTCCCGTACTCACCTCAGATTTGTAACATCGAGCCTGTTTTGTCTTTCTATGTTTCTCAACCAAAATGCATTAATCTTTTATGTTATAGAACATAGAACATTCCAGCACAGTACAGGCCCTTCGGCCCTGACGTTGTGCCGACCTGTCATACCGATCTGAAGCTCATCTAACCAACACTATTCCACGTACGTCCATATGCTTGTCCAATGACGACTTAAATGTACTTAAAGTTGGTGAATCTACGACCGTTGTAGGCAAAGCGTTCCATACCCTTACTATTCTCTGAGTAAAGCAACTACCTCTGACATCTGTCCTATATCGTTCACCCCTCAATTTAAAGCTATGCCCCCTCGTGCTCGCCGTTTCCGTCCTAGGGAAAAGGCTCTCCCTATCCAACCTGTCTAACCCTTTGATTATCTTATATGTCTCAATTAAGTCACCTCTCAACCTTCTTCTCTCTAACGAGAACAGCCTCAAGTCCCTCAGCCTTTCCTCGTAAGACTTTCCCTCCATACCAGGCAACATCCTAGTAAACCTCCTCTGCACCCTTTCCAAAACTTCCACATCCTTCTTATAACGCGGTGACCAGAATTGTACGCAATGCTCCAAGTGCGGCCGCACCAGAGTTTTGTACAGCTGCAGCATAACCTCTTGGTTCCGGAACATGATCCCTGGATTCATAAAAGCTAAAACACTGTATGCCTTCTTAACAACCCTGTCAACCTGGGTGGCAACTTTCAAGGATCTGTGTACATGGTCACCGAGATCTCTCTGCTCATCTACACTACCAAGAATCTTACAGTACTTTGCCTTCCGGTTCCTCCTACCAAAGTACAACACCTCACACTTGTCCGCATTAACCTCCGTTTGCCACCTCTCAGCCCAGCTCTGCAACTTATCTACGTCTCTCTGTAACCTACAACATTCTTCGTCACTATCCACATCTCCACCGACCTTCGTGTCGTCTGCAAATTTACTAACCCATCCTTCTACGTTTATAAAAATGACAAACAGCAGTGGACCCAGCACCGACCCTTGCGGTACACCGCGAGTAACCGGTCTCTAGGATGAACATTTCCCATCAACCACCACGCTGTCTTCTTTCAGCAAGCCAATTTCTGATCCAAACTGCTATATCTCCCACAATCCCATTCCTCCGTATTTTGTACAATAGCCTAATCGAAAGCCTTGCCGAAATCCATATACACCACATCAACCGGTTTTCTCTCATCTACCTGTTTGGTCATATGTTGCAATGGGAAAGTGATTGGCAACATCAATATCTTACCGAATAAATATCTAACTGCTCATTCACATATTATCCTTTCCAAAAAGCAGCTGTTTTTTGCTTTATCATGGATGATTTACTTCTACTACTAGGAATGTAATCATATTCCCCACTCTCGGTCCTGGAATGGAATTGAAAAGAAGCAGGATCTCTCTATCTACCCTATCAAATCCATGAATCCACTTGTAAATTTCAAGCACAGACATCCCTTCCACTTCTACACCGAGAGACTTGGGAAAACTATTATCATCGTAGCCAATTAACTTTCTGCCCAGGTTCATTCCAGAAATTCTGTGCATAAGCATCTTTGGATTGAACCTACTGGAACAGTGCACTCCAGATGGGGTTGAACTAGGACTTGACAATTTCACAAAAGAAGGCCCATCCCGAGGTATTGGACCCGGTCTGAGATCAGGCTCACCATGAGAGAATGTGGTGGCTTTCCTTCTTGAATTGCTGTTGCCTATTTGCTGTCGTCAGATCCATAATGTTCTGAGTGAGGGAATTCCAGGATTCTGATCCACCGACCCTGGAGCATGGCGGGTCACGTTTCCAACTCAGGATGGCATGTCGCTTGGTGGAGTAGTTAGAGGGGGTGGTGTTCCCCTGTATCAGATGCTTTTCTCCCATGGCACGTAATTAGGGCTATGGAAAGTATTGTCTCAGGAGCGATGGTGGATTTCTGCAGCTTTTGGGAGGCAGTACACAGTGTACTCTGTGTGTGTCAGTGGTGCAAAGAATGAATCTCGTGGCTGGTGGGAGCGGGAGGCCATCACATTTCTGGAGTGGTGGACTGATCTTCTAATTCTGTGCAACAACTCTCTGGAGTTCTAGAATTAAGAAACTGATGAGTAGCATTAAATTCAGTGTCAAAAATGCATCCTTACTTAGTCTGGCCTGCATATGACACTGCAACCACAGCAAAGCGTGACACTCTGACCTGGCTTTGGCGGGGGGCAATCGGAAATGGATAAATGGTGTCAGCTCAGAGACATCCTCATCCTTTTTCTAAAGGAATCTGTCACCCCTGAGCATCAGTAATTAGGCAGCCAGAGTGCTCTGCAGGTGTAGGTACATTCCAGTCAGTCAATCTACATCAGGAGAGCTTATTTCCTTGCTAAGAATAGGAACTGCTGCTTTCTGCCAGTGGCATTTGGGTTCGAGCTTTATTTTCTCCTGGTGTCATGAGCATTTGGCGTCCTTAGACTGCAGAGAAGTGATAGAAGTTCTACCACAGGGGCTCGAAGGTGGGGACTGCTTCATTACCTAATCAGGATCATTGTCTAGAAGCAGAGAGACTGATACACAAGAAAACAAACTTTGCCATTCTCCTACAAACAGCCACTGCCCTCACTCCTTCCACCACCGCAGCAAAAGAGAGAAACCAATTTCCCACATCTGGACACAATTGCTTATCTAAATGCGAAAGATCAGTGCATCTGAAATGCTGGATGTTCTGCTATATATATTCCTGTTCCAAAAAGAGTGAATGTATGCTCAAATCATTAGATTTGAAGTGCGACAACAAAATTGCTGGAAAGCTTGGGTCCTGGGACTGAACAGTTTTCTCTCCACAGATGCTCCCCAAACTTGCTATTTCCTGCCCCTGCTTATTTACAAAAGAGACCTAAACATTTGCAAGGGCAGTGTCTAACATTGAGACAGGGGGCTGGTTTCACTGAAGATATTGACCAGAAGCTGGTTTGGAATAAAGAAGTCAATACAACACTGCTTACTCGCCAAAAAAACCCAAACTGAACACTTGTGGAATTTCCACTACAAGGATTGCCCACCTAATTCCTACAAACAAGAGAAAAGGAGCAAGCCAGTGGGGCAGGCATTGAATCAAAGGTTAATCAGAACAGAAAAACACTTCATGATCAGGTGTCAAACAGCAATACCAAGAGCCAGAAGCAGCTGTGAAATTATGCAAAGTACTCAGTTGCATGGTGAACACTATTTTAATTTGCTCAGAGCACAACCAAGTTACTAGCATTATGTCACCATGTACAACATACACATTATTGACCCCATTCAGCCGAGTGTGAGCCTGTCAAACAGGTACTCTCCCATGCCATTGTCAGGGGCTCCCAGTCTCTTCAGGTTGGTGATGTGATCTCCCAGCTTCTTGATCATCTTCACTTGCTCATCCAAGTATTGCCTCTCCAGGAAGTCACACAGCTGGAAGAGAAAATTAATCCAGAGGATCAAAAGTGTCTGAAAGTGACCCCCATGACAGATGTGACCATCACAACCAGGTGGAGGTCCACTGAGGTGATGCATTTGTAAGTTTGTTTTAACAGCCTGCAGGAGGCTGGGAGAAGGTAATTGGATTTTTACCCAGAGAGTGCACAAACACACCACTTTCTTCCAAGAAGAAAGTTTACAAACTCACATGAGGGTCAGTGTGGCCAGAGGCGAGTTTGTGCAGATCCAGCAGACTCTGGTTCACATCCTTCTCCATCTGCAGAGCTCTCTGCATTGCCTCCAGACCACTGCCCCACTCATCCTGCTCTGGCTTCTGGAGGGAGGGAAGCAGGAACAGAAAGCACAGTTCAGCAGGCAGTTGTATCATTAGTCTACATCTGATCAGTTAGTTATCCCTCATCATTGTAGGGGAGGTACTGCAAACCAACTTGAATTTGAAGACAACAACTAGATTTTGTACTGAGGGAATAACAAATTTTCTAAACACATTCTACTGTTAATGTAGATTCTCAGAATTCACATGTAGAGAATAGGTACCAATGGAAGTAGTTCCTGGCTTCACTATTGTGGTGTTAGAAACATCTTCCAGATTCAGAAAGGCTGGACACTGCTACTTTCCACAGTGCAACAATTTCCTGTCTTAGCTTTTGTTACCTCATTCTGTCTGAAGGAGAGTCATTCACATTGATATCTACTCACTATTCTGGTTCCTCTCAATTGCCCTCATAAGTGCAGAGTATTTCCTTTCAACCTAAAGGAATCCTATTTTGGTGAACACCCTCCCCTTCACACAGTATTTGTTCAAGGCTAAAGCTAAATAGATGGAGATACCAGTCGATTGTAGCTGCTCACAAAAAGCTGCAAACAGAAGGCTTCAGAATCTAACCTTGATGTCCTGCAGGATGACTCGACCTCCACGTTTATTCTGGAATGCCATCAGTTTCTCAGCGTGTTCCCGTTCCTCATGGGACTGCTCCTTGAAGAACTCAGCAAAGTGATGCAGGGCAACATCATCCCGGTCAAAGTAAGAGAACTGTGGGGAGAGAGAGGCTAAAAGGAAACTGTCTGAAATTCATGAATGACACTCCTCACTCTGGAACTAACCTGGGCACCATCTGGATTCCACATTTAAGTGGTTAAAAAAACAGACAAAGCAGGAAGTCACCTTCCATGGATGATGAAGGGGAGAGCTGTCTAGAGCCATTAGACATCCCTGCTCTGCAGGTTAGAAACACTATTGTTCAGGAGGTGGAGACCAGTTCGGCCCCTGTCCAACTGAATGAAGGGACATGTGTTCATTAACACAACCAGAAAGCTCAGTCAGCAGTCTCATTATCACTATCACCCACCTGAATAACCGCAGTGTCCTACCACCCACTCCACAGAATTTTAACTGCTTTGTTAGAGAGAAAGAAAAAAAAACACATACATAGTCTGAAAATGTGCCCCTTTCCTCACATTGCATAGCTCAAAGCCACTTCTGAGAAAGGGTCAATGGACCCAGAGCTTGGATTTCTTCCAGCTCTGTAGAGCTTTTCTAGCTATTTTTGTTAGTGTTTAATGTCTAGCAGCAGCTGTTCTTTTAGTTCAGGGAACTTGACATCTTGAGCACAAGACAGTCCGGTGAATAGGGCAAGGTTTTAAAAAAGGAGTATATTTGTGTCAGGAAAAGCTTTTGTTGAGAAAAGGAATACAACCAAAGTTTTACAAAAATTAATTATTGACCAAGACCAGATCATCCCTCCAGAGTTAGATGAAAAAAATCACCAAGGGTTACATTGTCCAGAGACAGCAAGCTGGGCATCCACATCCAGGAGCCAGTTGGACATGAAGACAGTGGTCAAGTTTTGAACAGAGAGTCAGTGATAAGACCGGCACTAGATTGCAACAGGGGAAGGGCCACAGAAAATAATACATGTTACAGCTAATTCATTAACTCAGCGTAAAAACCAAACAGGTCAACACTATCATAGCACAGGCTTCAATTCCACAAAGCTCACCATGGAGAGGTAAACATAGGAGGAATAGAGCTCCAGGTTGATCTGCTTGTTAACAGCATCCTCACAGTCCTTGTGGTAGTTCTGACACACTTGGGAAACCATCTTCACTATTCCTGCTCACAAGCACCAAGAAAACTCTAGAACTAAGTCTCTCTCTCCCACAGGCTCTTGTATTTATAGTCCTGGGACCATCCTGCAGTCACACAGAGAGAGGCAGAACTGATGATGACTGACAGTTGCTGCCGGCCAATCAGGAACCACCCCTGCATACAGGCACCAATGAGAGAGAGGGGGTGGGTGTGTTAAGCAGAGCTGATCAGAGGTGGAGATGAGAGCCAGGTCTGGATGGTTATTCTGTGATTGGAACAGCAGGAGGCCATTCGGCATCTCAAACCTTCTGCACCACTCACTCAGGTCGTGTGTTATTTGGTTCTTTTTTAAAATAAGTCAATTTGGTTTGAGAAAAGTTTTCACATTTTTTTTAATTAAGGTGGTTGTGAGCAACTGCATGAGGGATTCAATGATGAAGAGGGGCATCAGTTTCTCAGCTTGTTATGCTGGGATTTGGGAAAGAAAGTTGGGAAATTGTCTCTGGGTCATAGAAAATTGTAACAGTGTCAGCTGTGGAAAAGACAGGAAGGATGTTCCTGATTATGGGGGAGTTCAGGACCAGGGTTTGCAGTCTAAGGATACATTTAGAACTGAGGTGAGGAGAAATCTCTTCACCTCGGGGGGCGGGGTGGTGGATCCTGTGGAATTCTCTGCCACAGAAAAGGATTGAAGCCAAAACAGGAATTGGGGAGAGCTTTGAGGGCTGGATCAAAAGGGAATGCAGAGAGGGTGAGAATATGGTGCTGAGTTATGGAATCAGCCACAATCACATGGAATGGCAGAGCAGGCTGGAAGGGATGAATGGCCGACTCAACATTTATTTTCTATGATTCCACGTTTGTGCAACTAGCGCAGCCAGGGTCTTGTGGTTAAGGGGTCATGTCCCTAGCTGTGGACCAGGAGGCCTTGGTACAAGTTCCTACCAGATCCAGAGATCTTAAATCATCTCTACAGGCAGATTTAGAAAACAACCAGAACAGGTACAGGCACAAAGGACCGAATGGCCTCCTGCTGTGCCATAACAATTCTCCGATTCTGTGGTGGGTCTGTACCTGAGCAGAATCTCCCTGCCTCCAGCTCATGCCTGTGGATTGTCACCTCGCAGTGATGGAGAGCCTCGAGTGTTCTGTTGGTTCTGAGAGTGATACCTGAAGAAGATTTCACCTCCTGGCAGCGCCACCCAGGATGGTACGATCGAGGGGAGGGTCCTGATAAAGTGCAATGCAAAACCAGTCCCCAGCGGCCATCCAGGTGGAAGATAGGTGTGTGCGATCGTTGGCTGTGACAGTGGGTGTTGGTCAGCAGTGGGGGGATCCCCAGTCAACATTTCTTTGCCAGTGGAACTGGGTCTACCTTGTGTAAAGGACCATGTCTCTGCTGGCGTGTTACAGCTTTCCCACATTAAAGGTGCCTTCTACAGGTGGAATTCAAACCCCGTCCCCAAACTCTCAGAATTTCCTGAGTGGAAATTCAGAGCGTTTTTCACAACAGGAGGCCGTTCAGCCCACCGTTCCTGTAATAGCTTCTGAAAGAGCTACCTGATTAGTCTCACTCTCCAGCCCTATCTCTGTCACTCTCTAAATTCGTCACTTCCAAGGACATATCCAACTCTTGTTCTGAAACCAACCATGGAATCGACCTCCGTCACTCTCCCAGGCAGCACATTCCAAATCCGAACAACTTTCTGAGCAAAGAGTTTTCTAACCATTTCACTCTGATCTCCCCTACTGACAAACTGTGACCCCTCGTCACTGACAAGTCAACTGCTGAAATCAGAATATCCTGCTTTACTCTGACAAAATTGATCATAGTTTTGATCACGTCAATAAGGTCACCTACAAGGAGATTTCCCCCATTTTCCTTAATCTTTCCGTGTATCTAAAATTCCCCATTCCTGGGGTCATCGTAATAAATCACCTTTGAACACTTTTGAGGTTTTTCACATCCTTCCTTGAATGTCACGCCCAGAACTGAGTACATAATGGAAATGTGGTCTAACCAATGATTTGTAGAGGTGTAACATCAATTCGTTGCTTTTATCCTCGATGCCTCAATTTGAAAACTCAAGGTTCACAAAAGTGGCTCAATCTCCATTAATAACAGCTTCATCCTGCCTGACCACTTTCAGATAATCACATACTTGAAACTGAAAGTCGCTGAGCTCCTGTACTCACATCAGATTTGTAACATCGAGCCTGTTTTGACTTTGTGTTTCTTCGACAAAAATGCATTACTCACTTTTTTTTGTTGAAATTGGAAAGTGATTGGCAACATCAAACCTTGTGCAGTAAATATCTGTGTGTGCAGATATTGTCCTTTCCACAAAGAAATTGTTTTTGATATTATCCTGGATGATGTAATTCTAATGTGAAGATTGTCATCCCATTCTGCGCACAGTCCGAGATGATCATTGAGAAGAAATGGGTTCTTTCCTCTCTACCCTGTCAAATCCATTAATCCTCTGAAAATTATCAATTACAGCCATCCCTTAACCTTCTACACAGACGGACTGGACAAGCCGTTATCATGAATTAACCATCACTCTGTCCAGGTTACTTCCAGAAATTCTGTGCATAACCATCTTTGGGTCGAACCTGCCAGAACTGTGCACTCCGGCTGTGGTTGAACAGGAACTTGACCATTTCACCAAAACCTCTTCATCCAGAGGTATTTGAACCCCTCAGAGATCAGGGCCAACATTAGTTTAGAGAATGTGGTGACTTGCCTTCTTGCATTACTGTAGCCCATTTGGTGTAATCAAACCCATACTGCTGTTCGGGAGGGAACCTGGGAGCGATGTTTCCAACACCAGCTGATCGGTGGTTTGGTGTAGAACGTGGTGTTCCCACATATCATCTGCCCTTGTCCGATGGAAAGTAGTTACGGTTTTAAGAAGTTGGCTGAGGAGCTTTGGTGGATTCCTACAGCATTTGGTAGATGGTATATATTGCAGTCTCTGCGTATGTCAGTGGTGGAAGGATAGACGAAAGTGGCTGCTCGTTTGCTGGAGGCTGTCAACATTCTGGAGTGTTAGACTGCCACCTGTAATCCTGATACTGTCTGACTTGACAGAATTTCATGCACATCATTCTCTTTCCAGAAGAGATGGTCCCAACAAGCCTCTTCTGGTTCACTAATGTCCTTGTTCGTAAGAAACTGCCATCCTTACCTGATCGGGCCTTTGCGTAACGCCACAGGCAGAGCAAAGGGGTTTAATTTGAATTACTCATGGGCTGGGTGGGTAATCAGAGATGGATAATAAATGCTGCCCGTCAGTGATATCCTGATCCTGTTAAAGCACTTACACAAACCAGTCACATTGTAATTCAGGGCTGATTGATCGTGATTAGGCCCCCACAGTGCACTGTTTGGAGTCACAGGTCAGCCAGATCAGCTCTCCTGCTGAAGATTAATAAACGTAAAAATTGGAACTGCCGATTCTGCACATGGTATTTGTATTTTAGCTTGATTTTCCACCAGGCATCCTCAGTATTTGTCACCTCTTCGTTGCAGGGTAATAATAGAAATTATCACACAGGGAACGAGGTGGGCACCGCTTCATTCGCATGGCCGTTCCTAGACGTTAGCATTCTAAGAGAAGGTAGATTTTTCCTTCTCCTACATGTATAAAGGAAATACTGAAGAAACTAATTCCCTAGCTCTGGGAACAATGACATGAGCAATTGCTTATGTCAAAGAAAAAAAGAGACTGTGGAAAAGCATTGTATCTTAGTCTTGTAAGGAGGAATTTTACAAACTACTAAAATCACTAACATCTCGGCATGAGAACAAATTGCTGGAAAACACCTCACTGTCAGGCAACAAAGTCAATCAAGAGATGATTGAGTGTCTCATGTCCAGGTTCTGTTCAACCCTTCTCCCTACCAATGCTGCCCAACCTGAGATTTCCCAGCAGGTTGTGTTCCTGGTTTCCAGAATCTCCTTATTTAAAAGAGATGCAAACACATGGCCAAGGACAGTGCATTAGATCAGTGCCTACCCTTTAGGCAAAGGAATGATTTCAGTCAGTGTATTGATTAGAAGCTGGTCCTGCAAACTTGTCCCTGTGAGTACATGTCAGTAATGCTGATTTATCTGTCAACAACCTTACCAGTTATGGAATTTCCAATAAAAGGATTGCCCACTCAATCCCCAGACACAGCAGAATCAAACACTGATCAAGTTACTGGGGCAGGCATTGAATCAAAAGCTTGTCACAAAGAACAAAGGATTGATGATCAGACATTAAAACACAAAAAGCTCCAAGAACCAGAAGCTATGAAAATTACACACTGTGCTCAGTTCCATGGTGAACACTATTTTAATTTGCTCAGAGCACAACTAGTCATTTAGTAGAATGAGGTCACCTTGTACAACAGATATAGATATTGACCCCATTCAGCTGAGTGTGAGCCTGTCAAACAGGTACTCTCCCATGCCATTGTCAGGGGCTCCCAGTCTCTTCAGGTTGGTGATGTGATCTCCCAGCTTCTTGATCATCTTCATTTGCTCATCCAGGTAGTGCCTCTCCAGGAAGTCACACAGCTGGAAGACAAAGAGGGGAACTGGTTAAATCTGACCAAATGCAGCTTGGGAGACCGAGCAGTGAAGTGATGTCATGGAGATTGCCAAATACTTTCGAAAGTGCTCAGTTTTAGAAACAGGAGGATGTTGGTATAACCCAAGAAAACCCTCCACAATGTCAAATGAGATCTTGTGGCTAACAAAAAGGACCAAGTGTCTGATCACTGTTTTTATTCAGAAACCCAGATTTAAATACACCACACTCACATGAGGGTCTGTGTTGCCAGAGGCCAGTTTGTGCAGATCCAGCAGACTCTGGTTCACAACCTTCTCCATCTGCAGAGCTCTCTGCATTGCCTCCAGACCATTGCCCCACTCATCCTGCTCTGGCTTCTGGAGGGAGGGAAGCAGGAACAGAAAGCACAGCTCAGCAGGCAGTTGTATCATTAGTCTACATCTGATCAGTTAGTTATCCCGCATCATTGTAGGGGAGGTACTACAGGCCAACTTGACCTTGGTGAAACACCTGCTGTATTTGGTACTGTTCTTGAAGGGGACATTTCTAAACAGATCCTGCTATGCTGTGATCAGAGTGATATCAAGGCATCAGAAACATCTTGAGATGTATAAAGGCTTCATACTGATGCTTTCCGCACCTGAAAGATTTCTGTTTTCCCTTTTGACACCTCATGTTGTCCAAAGCAGCGTTAGACACCGATATGTGCTCACCATCCAGAATACTGGATTATCACAATTGCCAACTATTGTTCAATCACGTGCAAAAGTGTTTCCTTTTAGTGAAGGGAATCGTATTGTGGTGAGCAACCCCCCCATTCATACAGTATTTGCTCAGTCCTGAAGCTAAACAGATTGAGCGAGCCACAATTGAGTGGTATTTCACGAAAAGCTGCAAACAGAAGGCTTCAAAATCTAACCTTGATGTCCTGCAGGAGGATTCGGCCCCCACGTTTATTCTGGAAAGCCATCAGGTTCTCAGTGTGTTCCCGCTCCTCATGGGACTGCTCCTTGAAGAACTCAGCAAAGTGACGCAGGGCAACATCATCCCGGTCAAAGTAAGAGAACCGTGGGGAAGAGAAAGGCAGGAAAGGGAAACATATCTGATGTTAATCAATGGCACTCCTCAATCAGAAACTAACCTGGTCACTATCTTGATTCCACATTTAAGAACAAAGAAAATCACAGCACAGGAACAGGCCCTTCGGCCCTCCAAGCCTGCACCGATCGAGATCCTGTGTAAGTCTGTCATCTCTTTTCTAGGGTCAGTATCCCTTTGCTCCCTGCCCATCCATGTACCTGTCCTGATACATCTTAAAAAGACACTTGCGTGACTTCGTCTACCACCTCCACAGGCAAAGTGTGCCAGGCACCCTCCAACCTCTGCGTAAAGAGCTTGCCACACATCCACATGATAAATTGCCCGTAGCGTTCAGAAGTGTGGGGGGTTTTGGTGGGATGCTTCAAGGGCCAGTGTGGACATTTTTGGCTTAAAGGGCCTGTTTCCACACTGTAGGCAATCTAACCAAATCCCCTCTAAACTTTGCTCTTATTTTGAACTCATGACTCCGAGTCATTGAATCCCCGACTCTGGGAAAAAGCTTCTTGCTATTCACCTTGTCTATAGTTCTCATGATTTTGTTGACCTCAGTCAGGTTCCCCCCCGACCCCATCACCCTTCTAATGAAGATAATCTTAAATGCATTCATCTTTTATGTTATAGAACAGAGAACATGACAGCACAGTACAGGCCCTTCGGCCCTTGACGTTGTGCCGACCTGTCATACCGATCTGAAGCTCATCTAACCTACACTATTCCATGTACGTCCATATGCTTGTCCAATGACAACTTAAACGTACTTAACGTTGGTGAATCTCCTACCGTTGCAGGCAAAACGTTCCACACCCTTGCTATTCTCTGAGTAAAGAAACTACCTCTGACATCTGTCGTATATCTTTCACCCCTCAATTTAAAGCTATGCCCCTCGTGCTCGCTGTCTCCGTCTTGGGAAAAAGGCTCTCCCTATCCAACCTGTCTAACCCTTTGATTATCTTAGATGTCTCAATTAAGTCACCTCTCAACCTTCTTTTCTCTAACGAAAACAGCCTCAAGTCCCTCAGCCTTTGCTCGTAAGACTTTCCCTCCATACCAGGCAACATCCCAGTAAACCTCCTCTGCACCCTTTCCAAAACTTCCACATCCTTCTTATAATGCGGTGACCAGAACTGTACGCAATGCTACAAGTGCGGCCGCACAAGAGTTTTGTACAGCTGCAGCATAACCTCTTGGTTCCGGAACACGATCCCTGTATTCATAAAAGCTAAAACACTGTATGCCTTCTTAACAACCCTGTCAACCTGGGTGGCAACTTTCAAGGATCTGTGTACATGGTCACCGAGATCTCGCTGCTCATCTACACTACCAAGAATCTTACAGTACTTTGCCTTCCGGTTCCTCCTACCAAAGTGCATCACCTCACACTTGTCGGCATTAACCTCCATTTGCCACCTCTCAGCCCAGCTCTGCAACTTATCCACGTCTCTCTGTAACCTACAACATTCTTCGTCACTACCCACATCTCCACCGACCTTAGTGTCATCTGCAAATTTACTAACCCATCCTTCTACGTTTATAAAAATGACAAACAGCAGTGGACCCAACACGGACCCTTGCGGTACACCGCGAGTAACCGGTCTCCAGGATGAACATTTCCCATCAACCACCACCCTGTCTTCTTTCAGCAAGCCAATTTCTGATCCAAACTGCTATATCTCCCACAATCCCATTCCTCCGCATTTTGTACAATAGCCTACTGTGGGGAGCCTAATCGAACGCCTTGCCGAAATGCATATACACCACATCAACCGGTTTACTCTCATCTACCTGTTTGGTCATATGTTCCAATGGGAAAGTGATTGGCAACATCAACATCTTACCGAATAAATATCTAACTGCTCATTCACATATTATCCTTTCCAAAAAGCAGCTGTTTTTTGCTTTATCATGGATGATTTACTTCTACTGCTAGGAATGTCATCAAATTCCCCCCTCTCAGTCCTGGATGTGAATTGAAAAGAAGCAGGATCTCTCTATCTACCCTGTCAAATCCATGAATCCACTTGTAAATTTCAAGCACAGACATCCCGTCCACTTCTACATCGAGGGACTTGGGAAAACGATTATCATCGTAGCCAATTAACTTTCTGCCCAGGTTCATTCCAGAAATTCTGTGCATAAGCATCTTTGGATTGAACCTACTAGAACCATGCACTCGAGATGGAGTTGAGCTAGAACTTGACAATTTCACAAAAGGCGGCCCAGCCAGAGGTATTTGACCCGCTCGGAGATCACACCCACCATGAGAGAATGGGGTGGCTTTCCTTCTTTAATTGCTGTAGTCAGATCCACAATGTTCCTAGTGAGGGAATTCCAGGATTCTGATCCACCAACACTGGAGAATGGGGTGTTGTGTTTCCAACTCAGGATGGCAGGTAGCTTGATGGAGAACTTAGAGGGGGTGGTTTTCCCCTGTATCAGATGCCTTTCTCCCATGGCAAGTAATTAGGGCTTTGGAAAGTATTCTCAGGAGCTTTGGTGGATTTCTCCAGCTTTTGGGAGGCGGTACACAGTGTACTCCGTGTGTGTCAGTGGTGCAAAGAATGCATCTAGTGGCTGCTGGAGGCCATCAAGTTTCTGGAGTGGTGGAATGATCTCCTAATTCTGTGCGACAACTCTCTGGAGTTCTAGAATTAAGAAGCTGATGAGGAGCATTATATTCAGTGTCAAAAACCCATCCTTACCTGGCCTGCGTATGACGCTGCAACCACAGCCACGTGTGTGACTCTGACCTGGCCTTGGGGACAATGAGCAATGGATAAATAAATGGTGTCAGCTCAGAGACATCCTCATCCTTTAAATAAAGGAAACTGTCACCCCTGAGCACCAGTAATTAGGCAGCCATAGCACATTGCAGGTGGAGGTACATGCCGGTCAGCATACATCAGGAGAGCTTATTTCCTTGCTAAGCACACAAACTGCTGCTTTCTGCTAGTGGCATTTGCATTCTAGCTTTATTTTTACTAGGTGTCCTGAGCCTTTGGCATCTCTACATTGCAGAGCAATGATAGAAGTTCTACCACAGGGGCTCCAAGGTGGGCACTGCTGCATTACATAATGAGGATCATTGTCTAAAAGCAGAAAGACTGCTACACGAGAAAACAAATTTTGCCATTCTCCTACAATCAGGCAGTGCCCTTACTCCTTCCCCCACTGCAGCAAAAGAGAGTAAACTATTTCCCAGCTCTGGAAACAATTGCTTATCTAAAGTGCTAAAGATCAGTGCATCTTAGATGCTGGATGTTCCACTATATATTCCTGTTCAAAAGAGTGAAAGTATGCTCAAATTGCTAGATTTGAAGTGCGACAAAAAAATTGCTGGAAAGCCTCACAGGTCTGGCAACATCTGTCACGAGATGTGACTGTATCTTGGGTCCTGGGACTGAGAACAGTTCTCTCCACAGATGCTCCCCAAACCTGCTATTTCCTGCCCCTGCTTATTTACAAAAGAGACTTGAACATTGCCAAGGGCAGTGTCTAACATTGAGACAGGGGGCTGGTTTCACTGAAGATATTGACTAGAAGCTGGTTTGGAATAAAAAAGTCAATACAACACTGCTTACTAGCCAAAAACCCAAATTGAACACTTGTGGAATTTCCACTGCGAGGATTGCCCACCTAATTCCTACAAACAAGAGAAAAGGAGCAGACGACTGGGGCAGGCATTGAATCAAAGGGTAATCAGAACAGAAAAGGAATTAATGATCAGGTGTCAAACAGCAATACCAAGAGCCAGAAGCAGCTGTGAAATTATACAAAGTACTCAGTTCCATGGTGAACACTATTTTAATTTGCTCAGAGCACAACCAAGTTACTAGCATTATGTCACCATGTACAACAGACACATTATTGACCTCACTCAGCTGAGTGTGAGCCTGTCAAACAGGTACTCTCCCATGCCATTGTCAGGGGCTCCCAGTCTCTTCAGGTTGGTGATGTGATCTCCCAGCTTCTTGATCATCTTCACTTGCTCATCCAAGTAGTGCCTCTCCAGGAAGTCACACAGCTGGAAGACAAAATTAATCCAGAGGATCAAAAAGGTGTCTGAAAGTGACTTCCCATGACAGACGCGACCATCACCACCATGTGGAGGTCCACTTAGGTGATGCCTTTGAAAGGTTTTACCAGCCGGTAGGAGGCTGGGAGAAGGTAATTGGATTTTTAAACCAAGAGAGAGTGCACAAACACATCACTTTCTTCCAAGGAAGAGAGAGAATACAGTTTACAAACTCACATGAGGGTCCATGTGGCCAGAGGCCAGTTTGTGCAGATCCAGCAGACTCTGGTTCACATCCTTCTCCATCTGCAGAGCTCTCTGCATTGCCTCCAGACCATTGCCCCACTCATCCTGCTCTGGCTTCTGGAGGGAGGGAAGTGGGAACAGAAAGCAGAGTTCAGCAGGCAGTTGTATCATTAGTCTACATCGGTTAGTTATCCCTCATCATTGTAGGAGGTACTACAAACAAACTTGAATTTGTTCAAGACAACTAGATTTTGTACTGAGGGAATAAGAAATTTTCTAAACACATTCTACTGTTCATGTCGATTCTCAATTCACATGCAGAGAATAGGCTTCACGATTGTGGTGTTAGAAACATCTTCTAGATTCTGAAAGGCTGGACACTGCTACTTTCCACACTGCAACAATTTCCTGTCTCAGCTTTTGTTCCCTCAGTCTGTCTAAAGGAGAGTCATTCACATTGATATCTACTCACTATTCTGGTGAGTCTCAATTGATGATTATTTCCTGTCACCTAAAGGAAGCCTATTTTGCAGAACAACCTCCCCTTCATACAGTATTTGTTCAATGCTAAAGCTAAATAGAGGGAGATACCAGTCGATTGTAGCTGCTCACAAAGAGCTACACAAACAGAAGGCTTCAGAATCCAACCTTAATGTCCTGCAGGAGGACTCGACCTCCACGTTTATTCTGGAATGCCATCAGTTTCTCAGCGTGTTCCCGTTCCTCATGGGACTGCTCCTTGAAGAACTCAGCAAAGTGATGCAGGGCAACATCATCCCGGTCAAAGTAAGAGAACTGTGGAGGGAGGGAGGGAGGGAGAGAGGTTAAAAGGAAACTGTCTGAAATTCGTGAATGACACTCCTCACTCAGGAAATAACCTGGGCACCATCTTGATTCCACATTTAAGTGGTAAAAAAACAGGCAAAGCAGGAAGTCACCTTCCATGGATTATAACCCAAACAACAGATACTAAAGCAGCCTTTGTGCAGATATTTCACCAGCTTTCTGGAAATCAAGGACAAAAAGCAAATGCAATCCCTGGCCTGTGTGAGCGAGAAAGAGAGACAGTACATGTGGCATGGTGCCTGATGAAGTGGAGAGCTATCTATAGACATTAGACATCCCTGCTCTGCAGGTTAGAAACACTATTGTTCAGGAGGTGGAGACCAGTTAGGCCCCTGTCCAACTGAATGAAGGGACATGTGTTCGTGAACACAGCCAGAAAGCTCAGTCAGCAGCCTCATTATCACCATCACCCACCTGAATAACCCCAGTGTCCTACCATCCACTCCACAGAATTCTAACTGCTTTGTTAGAGAGAGAAAAAAAAAATCACATACATAGTGTGAAAGTGTGCCTCTTTCCTCACATTGCATAGCTCAAAGCCACTTGAGAAAGGGTCAGTGGACCCAGAGCTTGGTTTTCAACCAGATGTTTAGAGCTTTTCTGTTGGTGTTTAGTGTCCAGCAGCTGCTGTTCTTTTAGTTCAGGGAACTTTACATCTTGAGCACAAGACAGTCTGGTGAATGGGGCAAGGTTTTAAACAAAAAGGAGTATATTTGTGTCAGGAAAAGTTTCCACCAGGGAAAGCTTTTGTTGAGAAAAGGAATGCAACCAATTTTAAAATTTAGTTATTGACAAAGACCACATCATCCCTCCAGAGTTAGATGAAAAATCACCAAGGGTTACATTGTCCAGAGACAGCAAGCTGGGCATCCACATCCAGGAGGCAGTTGGACATGAAGACAATGTTCAGGTTTTGAACAGAGAGTCAGTGTTAAGGCCTGCACTAGATTGCAACAGGGGAAGGGCCACAGAAAATAATACATGTTACAGCTAATTCATTAACTCAGCATAAAAACCAAACAGGTCAACACTATCATAGCACAGGCTTCAATTCCACAAAGCTCACCATGGAGAGGTAAACATAGGAGGAATAGAGCTCCAGGTTGATCTGCTTGTTAACAGCATCCTCACAGTCCTTGTGGTAGTTCTGACACACTTGGGAAACCATCTTCACTATTCCTGCTCACAAGCAGCAAGAAAACTCTAGAACTAAGTCTCTCTCTCCCACAGGCTCTTGTATTTATAGTCCTGGGACCATCCTGCAGTCACACAGAGAGAGGCAGAACTGATGATGACTGACAGTTGCTGCTAGCCAATCAGGAACCACCCCTGCATACAGGCACCAATGAGAGAGAGGGGGAGGGTGTGTTAAGCAGAGCTGATCAGAGGTGGAGATGAGAGCCAGGTCTGGATGGTTATTCTGTGATTGGAACAGCAGGAGGCCATTCGGCATCTCAAACCTTCTGCAGCACTCAATCAGGTCATAGATCATTTGGTTCTTTTCTAAAAGAAGTCAATTTGGTTTCAAAAAAGTTACACATTTTTTAAAAATTAAGGTGGTTGTGAGCAACTGCACGAGGGATTCAATGAGGAAGAGGGGCATCAGTTTCTCAGCTTGTTGTGCTGGGATTTGGGAAAGAAGGGTGGGAAATTGTCTCTGGGTCATAGAAAAATTATAACAGTGTCTGCTGTGGAAAAGACAGGAAGGATGTTCCTGATTATGGGGGAGGCCAGGACCAGGGTTTGCAATCTAAGGATACGTTTAGGACTGAGGTGAGGAGAAATCTCTTCACCTCGGGGGGCGAAGTGGTGGAACCTGTGGAATTCTCTGCCACAGAAAACGATTGAAGCCAAAACAGGAATTGGGGAGAGCTTTGAGGGCTGGATCAAAGGGGATTGCAGAGAGGGTGAGAATATGGTGCCGAGTTATGGAATCAGCCACAATCACATGGAATGGCAGAGCCGGCTGGAAGGGATGAATGGCCGACTCAACATTTCTTTTCTATGATCCTATGTTTCTGCAACCAGCGCAGCTAGGGTCTTGTGGTTTAGGGGTAATGTCCCTAGCTGTGGACCAGGAGGCCTTGGTACAAGTTCCTACCAGATCCAGAGCTCTTAAATCATCTCTACAGGCAGATTTAGAAAACAACCAGAACAGGTACAGGCACAAAGAACCGAATGGCCTCCTGCTGTGCCATAACAATTCTCCGATTCTGTGGCGGGTCTGTACCTGAGCAGAATCTCCCTGCCTCCAGCTCCTGCCTGTGGATTGTCACCTCGCAGTGATGGAAAGCCTCGAGTGTTCTGTTGGTTCTGAGAGGGATACCTGAAGAGGATTTCACCTCCTGGCAGGGCCACCCTGGACGGTACGATCGAGGGGAGGCTCCTGATAAGGTGCAATGCAAAACCAGTCCCCAGCGGCCATCCAGGTGGAAGATAGGTGTGTGCGATCGTTGGCTGTGACAGTGGGTGTTGGCCAGCAGTGGGGGGATCCCCAGTCAACATTTCTTTGCCAGTGGAACTGGGTCTACCTTGTGTAAAGGACCATGTCTCTGCTGATGTGTAACAGCTTTCCCACATTAAAGGTGCCTTGTACAGGTGGAATTCAAACCCCGTCCCCAAACTCTCAGAATTTCCTGGGTGGAAATTCAGAGCGTTCTTCACAACAGGAGGCCGTTCAGCCCACCGTTCCTGTATTAGCTTCTGAAAGAGCTACCTGATTAGTCCCACTTTCCAGCCCTATCTCTGTCCCTCTCTAAATTCGTCACTTCCAAGGACATATCCAACTCTTGTTTTGAAACCACCCATGGAATCGACCTCCGTCACTCTTCCAGGCAGCACATTCCAAATCCGAACAACTTTCTGAGCAAAGAGGTTTCTTCCCATTTCACTCTGATCTCCCCTACTGACAAACTGTGACCCCTCGTCACTGACAAGTCAACTGCTGAAATCAGAATATCCTTTTTACTCTATCAAAATTGTTCATAGTTTTGATCATGTCAACAAGGTCACCTGTAAGGAGATTTAGCCCATTTTCCTTCATCTTTCTGTGTATCTAAAATTCCTCATTCCTGGGGTCATTCTAATAAATCTCCTTTGAACTCTTTTGAGGTTTTTCATGTCGTGCCTTGAATGCCATGCCCAGAACTGAGTACATAATGGAAATGTGGTCTAACCAATGATTTGTACAGGTGCAATATCAATTCATTGCTTTTATTCTCGATGCCTCAATTTGAAAACACAAGGTTCACATAGGTGGCTCAATCTCCATTAATAACAGCTTCATCCTGCCTGACCACTTTCAGATAATCGCATACTTGAAACCGAAAGCCTCTGAGCTCCTGTACTCACATCAGATTTGTAACATCGAGCCTGTTTTGTCTTTCTGTGTTTCTTGGACAAAAATGCATTACTCACTTTTTTTTTTATGTCTTGAAATTGGAAAGTGATTGGCAACATCAAGCCTTGTGCAGTAAATATCTGTGCGTGCAAATGTTGTCCTTTCCACAAAGTAACTGTTTTTGACATGATCCTGGATGATGTAGTTCTCATGTGAAGATTGTCATCCCATTCTACGCACAGTCCGAGATGATCATTGAGAAGAAATGGGTTCTTTCCTCTCTACCCTGTCAAATCCGTTAGTCCTCTGAACAATATCAGTTACAGCCATCCCTTAACCTTCTACACAGAGGGACTGGACAAGCCATTATGATGAATTAACCATCTCTCTGTCCAGGTTACTTCCAGAAATTCTGTGCATGACCATTGTCGGGGTCGTACCTGCCAGAACTGTGCACTCCGGCTGTGGTTGAACAGGAACTTGACAATTTCACCAATACCTCTCCATCCAGAGGTATTTGAACCCCTCAGAGATCAGGGCTAACATTAGTTTCGAGAACGTGGTGACTTTCCTTCTTGCGTTACTGTTGCCCATTTGGTGTAGGCAAAGCCATACTGCTGTTAGGGAGGGAATGTGGGGCTATGTTTCCAACGCCAGATGAGCAGTGGCTTAGTGTAGAACGTGGAGAGGCATGGTGTTCCCACATTTCTGCGGCCCTTGTCCGATGGAAAGTAGTTATGGTTTTAAGAAGTTGTCTGAGGAGCTTTGGTGGATTCCTACAGCATTTGGTAGATGGTATATATTGCAGTCTCTGCGTATGTCAGTGGTGGAAGGATTGACTAAAGTGGCTGCTCGTTTGCTGGAGGCTGTCAACATTCTGTAGTGTTAGACTGCAACCTGTTTTCCTGATTCTGTCTGACATCACTGAATTTCCTGCACATCATTCTCATTCCAGAAGTGATGGTGCAAACAAGCCTCTTCTAGTTCACTAATGTCCTTGTTTGTAAGAAACTGCCATCCTTACCTGCTCTGGCTTATGTGTAACCCCACGGCCACAGCAAAGGGGTTTAATTTGAATTACTCATGGGCTGGGTGGGTAATCAGAGATGGATAATAAATGCTGCCCGTCAGTGATAGCCTGATCCTGTTAAAGCACTTACACAAACCAGTCACATTGTAATTCAGGGCTGATTGATAGTGATTAGGCCCCCAGCGTGCACTGTGTGGAGTCACAGATCAGCCAGTCGACAGCAGGCGATCTGATCTGCTTGAAAATTGAAACTGCTGATTTCTGCACATGCTCGTTGCATTTTAGCTTGCTTTTGCACCAAGCATCCTCAGTATTTGTCACCTCTTCGTTGCAGGGTAATAATAGAAATTATCACACAGGCAACAAGGGGGGGGCACTGCTTCATTCCCAACGCAGTTCCTCATCATCTTTAGCATTGTAAGACAAGGTAGATGTTTCCTTTCTCTTACATGTAAGTAGGAGATACTGAAGAAACTAATTCCCTAGCTCAGGGAAGAGTGCAATAAGCAATTGCTTATGTCAAAGAAAAAAAACTGCGGAAAAGCATTCTATCTTACTCTTTGGGAGGAGGAATTTTACGATTTACGAAAATGAGTAACACCAAGGCATTAGAACAAATTGCTGGAAAACACCTCACTGTCAGGCAACAAAATCAAACAAGAGATGATCACGTGTCTCATGGCCAGGTTCTGTTCAACCCTTCTCCCTCCCAATGCTGCCAAACCTGAGATTTCCCAGCAGGTTTTGATCCTGGTTTCCAGAATCTGCTTATTTAAAAAGAGACCCAAACACATGACCAAGGGCAGTGCATTAGATCAGTGCCTACCCTTTAGGCAAAGGACTGATTTCAGTCAGTGCATTGATTGGAAGCTGGTCCTGCAAACTTGTCCCTGCGAGTGGATGTCAGTAATGCTGACTTATCTGTCAACAACCTTACCAGTTATGGAATTTCCAATAAAAGGATTGCCCACTCAATCCCCAGACACAGCAGAATCAAACACTGAGCAAGTTACTGGGGCAGGCATTGAATCAAAGGATGTCACAAAGAACAAAGGATTGATGATCAGACATGACAGCACAAAAAGCTCCAAGAACCAGAAGCTATGGAAATTACACACTGTACACAATTCCATGGTGAATACTATTTTAATTTGCTCAGAGCACAACTAGTCATTTAGTAGAATGACGTCACCATGTACAACAGATATAGATATTGACCCCATTCAGCTGAGTGTGAGCCTGTCAAACAGGTACTCTCCCATGCCATTGTCAGGGGCTCCCAGTCTCTTCAGGTTGGTGATGTGATCTCCCAGCTTCTTGATCATCTTCACTTGCTCATCCAAGTAGTGCCTCTCCAGGAAGTCACACAGCTGGAGAAAGCAAAGAGGGGAACTGGTTAAATCCAACAAAATACAGCTTGGGAGACCAAACAGTGAAGTGATGTCATGGAGATTGCCAAATACACTCGAGAAAGTGCACAGTTTTAGAAACAGGATGATCTTGGTATAACCCAAGAAAACCCTCCACAATGTCAAAGGAGATCTTGTGGCTAACGAAAAGGACCAAGTGTCTGATCCCTGTTTTTAATTCAAAATCCCTGATTTAATACACCACACTCACATGAGGGTCCATGTGGCCAGAGGCGAGTTTGTGCAGATCCAGCAGACTCTGGTTCACATCCTTCTCCATCTGCAGAGCTCTCTGCATTGCCTCCAGACCATTGCCCCACTCATCCTGCTCTGGCTTCTGGAGGGAGGGAAGCAGGAACAGAAAGCACAGCTCAGCAGGCAGTTGTATCATTAGTCTACATCTGATCAGTTAATTATCCCTCATCATTGTCGGGGAAGTACTACAGGCCGACTTGACCTTGGTGAAACACCTGCTGTATTTGGTACTGTTCTTGAAGGGGACATTTCTAAACAGATCCTGCTATGCTGTGATCAGAGTAATCACAAGGCATCGGAAACATCTGCTAGATGTATTAAGGCTTCATACTGATGCTTTCCACACCTGAAAGATTTCTGTTTTCCCTTTTGACACCTCATCTTGTCCAAAGCAGCGGTAGACACCGATATTTGCTCACCATCCAGAATACTGGATTATCACAATTGCCAACTATTGTTCAATCACGTGCAAAAGTGTTTCCTTTTAGTGAAGGGAATCGTATTGTGGTGAGCAACCCCCCTATTCATACAGTATTTGCTCAGTCCTGAAGCTAAACAGATTGAGCTAGCCACAATGGAGTGGTATTTCACAAAAAGCTGCAAAAGAAAGCTTTGGAATCCAACCTTGATGTCCTGCAGGAGGATTCGGCCTCCACGTTTATTCTGGAAAGCCATCAGTTTCTCAGCGTGTTCCCGCTCCTCATGGAACTGCTCCTTGAAGAACTCAGCAAAGTGACGCAGGGCAACATCATCCCGGTCAAAGTAAGAGACCTGTCGGGGGAAAGAGGCAATAAAGGGAAATGTCTGAAATACATCAATGCCTCTTCTCAGATACTAACCCAGTTACCATCTTGACTCCACATTTAAGTGGGCAAAACTAGAGAGAGCCAGGAAGTCACCTTCCATGGATTATAACCCATGTAACAGATACTTAGCCAGACTTCTGGAAATAGAGAACAAAAACCAAATGCAATCCCTCACCTGTGTTTTGCTAAAATGGTGCGATAGAGTGTGGCATGGTGCACAATGAAGGGGACAGCTGTCTATAGCTATTAGATATCCCTGTTCTGCAGGTGATAAAACACTATTGTTCGCGAGGTGGAGACTAGTTAGGCCCCTATCCAACTGAATGAAATGCTATGAATAATGCAGTCAGTCATTAACACAGCCAGAAATCTCAGTCAGCAGCCTCATTATCACCATCACCCACCTGAATAACCCTAGTGTCCTACCACCCACTCCACACAGAATTCTAACTGCTTTGTTGGACACGAGTTAATATTTCAAGTGTGTGCCACTTTTCATAGCTCACAAAACACACTGAGCAAGGGTCAGTGGACCCAAAATTTGACCGGATTTCTTCCACCATTCCTTGCAGATCTGTAGAACTTTTCTAGCTATTCTTGTTGCTGTTTGATTTCCAGCAGTTGCTGTCTTTAGTTAAGGGAACTTTAGATCTTGAACATAAGCCAGTCTGGCAAATGGGGCAAGGTTCAAACAAAAGGATACATTTGTGTCCTACCAGGGAAGGTTTTCTGAAGAAAAAGGGATATAACCAAGTTAAATTTATCAGCAAAACCAGCTCAACCCTCCAGAGTTCAATGAAAACAATCACCAAGGGCTACACTGTCCCAAGATGGACAACTGGGGATCCACACCCAGGAGCCAGTTGTATATTAAGACAGTGTTCAAAAACTGAATAGACAGTCAGTGTTAGGACTTGCACGAGATTGCATCAGGGGAAGGGCCACAGAAAACAATACATGCTACGGCTAAGTCATTAACCCAGCATAAAAACCCCAAACAGGTCAACACTGTTATCACACAGGCTTCAATTCCACAAAGCTCACCATGGAGAGGTAAACATAGGAGGAACAGAGCTCCAGGTTGATCTGCTTGTTAACAGCATCCTCACAGTCCTTGTGGTAGTTCTGACACACTCGGGAAGCCATCTTCACTATTCCTGCTCACAATCACAAGGACAACTCTGGAACTAAGGCCTCAATCCCCAAAGCTGTTGTGTTTCTACTCCTGAGACAACCGGCACTCACCCAGAGGGAGACCGAACTGATGATGACTGACAGTTGCTGCTAGCCAATCAGGAGCCACCCATGCATACAGGCACCAATGAGAGAGAGGGGGAGGGTGTGTTAAGCAGAGCTGATCAGAGGTGGAGATGAGAGCCAGGTCTGGATGGTTATTCTGTGATTGGAACAGCAGGAGGCCATTCGGCATCTCAAACCTTCTGCACCACTCACTCAGGTCGTGTGTTATTTGGTTCTTTTTTAAAAGAAGTAAATATGGTTTGAAAAAAGATTGCTCGTTTTGTTTTTAAATTAAGGTGGTTGTGATCAACTGCACAAGGGACTCATTGAGGAAGGGGAGTGTCAGTTTCTCAGCCTGTTGTGCTGGGATTTGGGAAAGAAAGGTGGGAAATTGGCTCGGGGTCATCGAAAATTGTCATAGTGTCAGCTGTGGAAAAGACAGGAAGGATGTTCCTGATGATGGAAAAGTTTAGGATCAGGGGTCACAGCCTAAGGACACATTTAGGACTGAGATGAGGAGAAATCTCTTCACCGAGAGAGTGGGGGTCCTGTGGAATTCTGTGCCACAGAAAACATTTGAGGCCAAAACTTTGAATGTTTTCCAGGAGCAGTTGGGTGTAGCTTTGAGGGCTGAAGGGATCAAAGAGTATGGAGAGAGAGTGGGAAGATGGGACTGAGTTATGGAATCAGCCACAATCACATGGAATGGCAGAGCAGTCTGGAGGGGGCTGAATGGCCGAATCCAACAATTTTTTTTCGATGATTCTAAGTTTGTACAACCAGTGCAGCCAGGGTATTGTGATGCAGGGGTAATGTCCCTAGCTGTGGACCAGGAAGCCTTGGTCCAAGTCCATACCAGATCCAGAGATTTTGTAACATCTCTACAGGCAGAATTAGAAAACAACCAGAACAGGTACAGGCACAAAGGACCGAATGGCCGCCTGCTGTGCCACAACAATTCTCCGATTCTGTGATGGGTCTGTACCTGAGCAGCATCTCCCTGCCTCCAGCTCCTGCCTGTGGATTGTCACCTCGCAGTGATGGAGAGCCTCGAGTGTTCTGTTGGTTCTGAGAGTGATACCTGAAGAGGATTTCACCTCCTGGCAGGGCCACCCAGGACGGTACGATCGAGGGGAGGGTCCTGGTAAAGTACAATGCAAAACAAGTTCCCAACGGCCATCCAGGTGGAAGATAGGCGTGTGCTATCGTTGGCTGTGACGGTGGGTGAAGGTCAGCAGTGGGGGGATCCCCAGTCAACATTTCTTTGCCAGTGGAACTGGGTCTACCTTGTGTAAAGGACCATGTCTCTGCTGATGTGTAACAGCTTTCCCACATTAAAGGTGCCTTGTACAGGTGCCCACTGAGAGGAGTACAAAGCCCCTCTCCAAACTCTGAGAATTTCCTGGGGGAACATGCAGAGGATTTTTAATGATAGGAGGCCATTTGGCCCATCGTGCCTGATTCAGTTTCTGAAAGCATTCCACACGCAGCCCCACTCTCCAGCCCTATGTCTGTATCCCTCTAAATTTGCCACTTCCATATATGTATACAGCTGCTTTTCTAAAGCCACCTACGGAATCTGCGTCCATCACTCCTGTCAGCTACGCATACCAAACCCTACCAACTTTCTGAGTGAAGAGGTTTCTCCTCCTCTCACTGTGAGCTCCCTCACTGACAAATTGTGACCCCTCGTCACTAACGTATCCACTGGTGAAAACAGAATATCCCCCTTTACCCTGACAGAATTGGTGATAATTTTGATCACTTCAACAAGTGCTCCTTGCTCCAAGGAGAATAAGCGCTATTTCTTTAATCTTTCCGTGTGTCTGAAATTCCCCATTCCAGGTGTCATTATTATAAATCACCTTTGAACTCTGTCCAGGGCTTGCATGCCCTTCCTTAAAAGCCACGCCCAGAACTGAGCACATCACTGCAAATGTGGTCTAACCAATGAGTTGTAGAGGGGTATCATCAATTCCTTGCTTTTATACTCGATGCCTCAATTTGAAAACACAAGGTTCATAGAACAATACAGCGCAGAACGGGCCCTTCGGCCCTCGATGTTGCGCCGACCTGTGAGCTAATCCAAGCCCCACCTCCTACACAATCACGTCACCATCCATATGCTTATCCAAGAAATGTTTAAATGCCCCTAACGTGGCTGAGTTAACTACATTGGCAGGCAGGGCTTTCCACGCCCTTACCACTCTCTGAGCAAAGAACCTGCCTCTGACAAATGTCTTAAATGTATCACCCCGCAATTTGTAGCTATGCCCCCTTGTACAAGTTGAAGTCATCATCCTCGGAAAAAGACTCTCACTGTCCACCCTATCTAATCCTCTGATCATCTTGTATGTCTCTATTAAATCCCCTCTTAGCCTACTTCTCTCCAATGAGAACAGATCCAAGTCCCTCAGCGTTTCTTCATAGGGCCTGCGCTCCAGACCAGGCAACATCCTGGTAAATCTCCTCTGCACCTTTCCCAATGCTTCCACATCCTTCCTGTAATGGGGTGACCAGAACTGCACGCAATATTCCAAATGAGGCCGCACTAGCGTTTTGTACAGTTGCAGCATGACATCACGGCTCCGGAACTCAATCCCTCTACCAATAAAACCTAACACACGGTAAGCCTTCTTATCAGCATTATCAACCTGGTGACAACTTTCAGGGATCTATGTACATGGACACCAAGATCCATCTGCACATCCACACTGCCAAGAATCTTTCCATTGACCCGGTATTCTGCCTTCCTGTTATTCCCCCAAAATTGAATCAACTCACATTTATCTGCATTGAACTCCATTTGCCACCTTTCAGCCCAATTCCGCAGTTTATCCAAGTCTCCCTGCAACGTGCAACATTCTTCCACCCCGTCCACCACTCCACCGACTTTAGTGTCATCTGCAAACTTACTAACCCATCCACCTATGCCTGCGTCCAAGTCATTTATAAAAATGACAAACAGCAGTGGTCCTAAAGCAGATCCTTGAGGCACACTACGAGTGACCTGACTCCAGGCTGGATATTTTCCATCAACCACCACTCGTTGCCTTCTTACAGAAAGCCAGTTTCTAATCCAAACTGCTAAATCTCCCTCAATCCTCTGCCTCTGTATTTTCTCCAATAGCCTACCATGTGGAACCTTATCAAAGGCTTTACTGAAGTCCATGTACACCACGTCAACTGCCCTTCCCTCATCCACATGCTTGGTTCACCACAGCCTTCTCAATAACAGCATCATCTTGGCTGGTCACTTTCAGATAATCACATACTTGAAACCCAAAGTCTCTCTGCTCCTGTACTCACATCAGATTTGGAACATTGAGCCTGTTTTGTCTTTCTATGTTTCTCAAACAAAATGTGTTATTCACATATTTTTAGTGTTGAAATTAGAAAGTGATTGTCAAAGTCAAGCCTTACCCAATAAATATCTAACAGCACGTGCACATATTATCTTCTCCACAAAGAAGCTGTTTTTGACACTATCCTGGATGATTTAGTTGTAATGTGAAAATTATAATCCTATTTTGCACACAGTCCTCAATGACCATAGACAAGAAACAGATTCTGTCTGTCCACTCTGTCAAATCCATTAATCCTCTTTGAAATTTCAAACACAGCCATCCCTTAACCTTCTACACAGAGGGACTGGGACAAACCGTTATCATCAATGAACCAGCTCTCTGTCCAAGTTCATTCCAGAAATTCTGTGCATAACCATCTTTGGGTCGAAGCTGTTAGAACTGAGCACTCCAGCTGTGGTTCAGCTAGAACTTGACAATTTCACAAAAGAACCATCAGCCAGAGGTAGTTGAAACCCTCGGAGATCAGGCCTAACATTAGATGAGAGAATGTGGTGGCTTGCGTTCTTGAATTGCTGTTGCCCATTTGGTGTAGGCAGATCCCCAATGCTGTTAGGGAGGGAATTCCAGGATTCTGATCCAGCACACTAGGGGAATGGGACCATGTTTCCAACTCAGGATGGTGAATGGCTTGGTGTAGAACGTAGAGGCGGTTGTGTTCCATGTATTTGCTGCCCTTGTCCCAAGGCAAGTAATGGGGGCTTTGGAAGGTGTTGTCTAGGGAGCTTTGGTGGATTTCTGCAACATTTGGTGATAGTACACATTGCAGTCCCTGTGTGTCAGTGGTGGAAGGAGTGAATCTCGTGGCTGCTCTGAGCTGGCAACTGTTAAGCTTCTGGAGTGTGGGACTGAGGCCCATTGTCCTGATTCTGTCTGAAAAACTCTCTTTGGGCATTATGAACCTAAAAATGAGCATGCAATTCCTAGTCTGAATAAAATATCCTTTTCACTGAAGTCATTCAGGGAAGGGAACTGCCAAACTGCCATCCTTACCTGGTCTGGCCAGTATATGACACCAAGCCTAAAGCACTGTAGTTGACTAATGGGCCCATGGGCAGTTCAGACAGAGGATAAATGCTGCCTGGTCAGTGACATCCTTATCCTGTCAAGGAATTGTCAGTGGTCACCCATTAGAAACCAGTGACTGATTGTGATTGACAGCAATGAGCTAGACCCAATGCAGCGTGTGTGGAGCCACATGGAGGCCAGATTACATCAGAAAGCTGATTTTCTTCACAATTAAATGTAAAGGAAATTGGAACTACTGACTTCTGCAAGTGGTATTTTGGTTTTTGCTTTATTGTCATCAGGTGTCCTCAGCATTTGTCACCTTTGCATTGCAGAGCAAGGACAGGAGTTACAGCAGATGCTTTAGAAGGTGGGCACTGCTTCATTGCCTAATAGAGGCCATAGTCATTAGCATTGTCAGGGAGAAAGCAGAGCTTTCATTCTACTGAATGGAAAGGACATACCAGAGAAACAATTCTCTAGCTCAGGAAACATGTAAATGGTAAGCAATTGCAGAAAAGCAGGTGTACCTTGCACGATTGGTCAACTTTATATCCTTGTAATGAGGAATTTTGTGACCTATTAAAGTCAGTGGGATTTAAGCAAGAGAACAAGTAGGTGCAAAACACCTCATGGCCTGGCAACAAAATCAGTCAAGAGATAAACACGTGTCTCGTGTCCCGGTTCTGTTCAACACTTCTCACTACCAAACCTGAGATTTCCCAGCAGCTTTTGTTCCTGGTTTCCAGTGTCAGCTTGGTTTTTCCAAAAATGCTGAAGATTGAATGAATGGACGGGCCTTGGCAATGCCTAATGTTTAGGCACAGGACAGATTTCAGTCATGGTTTTGAGCCGAAGCTGGTCCTGAAAAATTGTCCTGGGAAAGCTGAGGACAGATTTTGTTCTGGCATTGTCTGCAATGCAGATATTTGCCAGTTGTGGCATTTCCAAGGACAAGATTGCCCACTCAATCCCTACAGACTCTCAGCAGAAGCAAACACCGAGCAAATTACTGGGGCAGGCATTGAATCAAAGGTTGCAAGAAAGAACAGAAAATGGATTTGATTACCAGATGTTAAAACACAAAAAACCTCCAAGAACCAGAAGCTATGAAAATTACACACTGTACTCAGTTCCATGGTGAACACTCTTTTAATTTGCTCAGAGAACAACTAGTCATTTAGTAGAATGAGGTCACCATGTACAACAGATATAGATATTGACCCCATTCAACGGAGTGGCAGCCTGTCAAACATGTACTCTCCCATGCCATTGTCAGGGGCTCCCAGTCTCTTCAGGTTGGTGATGTGATCTCCCAGCTTCTTGATCATCTTCACTTGCTTATCCAAGTAGTGCCTCTCCATGAAATCACAGCTGGAAGACAAAATTAATCCAACAAGGATCAAAAAATGTCAGTGACCTCCCATGACAGAAGTGACCATCACCTCACTATGGGGGAGGGGCATGCAAGTGATGCCTTCACAAGGTTTTGTTTAAACATCCTGCAGGAGGCAGATAGAAAAATAATTGGATTCCCCACCCTGGAAGTACACAAACAGATCACTTTCTTCCAGGAAAGGGATAAAACCTCACATGAGGGTCTATGTGGTCAGAGGCAAGTTTGTGCAGATCCAGCAGACTCTGGTTCACATCCTTCTCCATCTGCAGAGCTCTCTGCATCACCTCCAGACCATTGCCCCACTCATCCTGCTCTGGCTTCTGAAGGGAGGGAAGCAGGAACAGAAAGCACAGCTCAGCAGGCAGTTGTATCATTAGTCTACATCTGATCAGTTAGTTATCCCTCATCATTTCCAGGGGTTACATTCAGACAAAAAATTTTACTTGGATACAAAAACCCTCTAGATTTTATGCTGGTCTGAGAATAAAGAAATGTTAACATATCCCACTGTTACTGTGAATTCTGAAAGAAGTCGTATCTAGAATCAGTCGCAATGGAAGTAATCCCTTGCTTTACTGTTTGATGTAGTGACCAGAATGGTCCCAAGGCATTACAAACCTCTTCTGGATGTAGTGAGGTTGGATGCTGCTGCTTTTTGTAGCTGCAAGTTCTCAGCCTTACCTTTTGTTACCTCACCTTGTCCATATAGAGTCACATACAGGGACATGTGCTCACCATCCAGTAGCCTGGATCATCTGAATTGCCTTCTGCTATTGAGTCACAAATGCAAAGTATTTCCCTTTTCCCTAAACAAATCCTGTTTTGGTGAACAACTTGCCCTTGACATAGTATTTGATCAATCCTGAAGCTAAATAGATGGAGATACCAGTCGATTGTAGCTGCTCAAAAAGCTGCAAACAGACAGACATTCTCAGAATCCAACCTTGATGTCCTGCAGGAGGACTCAGCCTCCACGTTTATTCTGGAATGCCATCAGTTTCTCAGCGTGTTCCCGCTCCTCATGGGACTGCTCCTTGAAGAACTCAGCAAAGTGATGGAGGGCAACATCATCCTGGTCAAAGAGAGAGAACTGCAAACAGACAAAATGGGAAGTAAATTTCACTCAATTCAGCTTGGTTTTGCTCACGAAATGGAAGTTAGATGGACAGTAAGAAGACAGGTATTTACATTTATGGTCATCCATAAACTAAACTAGACAGATATTTGTTCAAACATCTAGAAATAAAGATTAAGTAGCACCCGCTACAACCGCTGGTCGGTGACTTGGTGAGACAGTGCACGGTGACGGTCACAGCTGGCAACAGGCATTAGACATCCCTGCACTGCAGGTCAGAAACACTATTACCCAGTGCTGGAAGCCAATCAGGGCATTGTCCAACTGAATGAAGGGGCATGTGCATGTTGACCAAGAGAAGCTGAAATCTGAGCTCCTCACATTACCAACATCACTCATCTGATTTAGCCCCACTGTCCTAACACCTCATCTGCACAAGAGACAGTGACTGATTTTTGTTCCAGATAATCCATCTTGGGAGTGGAAAAAGTCTGCTCCTCATAAGTAGCAACTAAAAACCATGAAGGAAAGGTCACCGGACCAAAAACAGGAACTGATTTCTCACCACAGATCCTACCAGACCCACTAAGCTTTTCCAGCAGCTCATTTTAGTCTTTTATTTCCAGTAGTTCATCACAGTTAGGATGTTTATTAAAAAAAAGGCTTCATTAAAAGGACAAGATATAAAAAGTTAGATTTGGACTGATGCAAGCTTCCACAAGGATGTAAATGATTTCAAATATAAATGGGCCATTGATATCAACATGGAAGGAGGAGTTGAATTAAGAAGCAGAACCAGGCCATCCCTCAGCACCAAAAATGTGCTCTGCCCAGAATTACAACATACTGGGGACTCCTAGACAAGAGCCAGCTCCAACACAAGACAAGCTTAAAATTGCTACAGAATTAGCATTAAGAGCACTCACAGGATTCATTCCAGGAAGGACAACAGACAAGATATATGGTAGTACTAAATCATTGAGCAAGAAGCCACTTAAAGGCTCAGTACAATCATATCACAGCCCTAACACTGAAATAGACCATTCAAGATCACAAGCCTCACCATGGAGAGGTAAACATAGGAGGAATAGAGCTCCAGGTTGATCTGTTTGTTCACAGCATTCTCACAGTCCTTGTGGTAGTTCTGACACGCTTGGGAGGCCATCATCACTAGCCTTGTTCATTAAAACCAAGACCACCCCAGAACTGAGTTGCTCCCCGACAAGCTCTGTATTTATACTCCTGGGGGCCATCCCGCACTGACACAGAGAAGGGCAGAGCTGATGATGACTGGCAATTGAAAAAAGCTTTAACATTTTGTTTCTAAATTAAGGTGGTTGTGACAAACTGCACGAGGAAGTCAATGAAGAAGAGGTGTCAGTTTCTCTGCCTGTTGTGCTGGGATATGAGACAGAAAGGTGGCAAATTGGCTCTGGGTCATAGAAAACTGTGACAGGATCAGACGGGGCAAGGACAGGAAGGATGTTCCCAATGATGGGGGAGTCCAGGATCAGGGTATCCTGATGTAAGAGGACTGGGTTGGACATTTAAGACTGAGAGGAATACAAACCCAAAATTTACAAAAGTTCCTGGGTGGACATTCAGAGGATTTTTAACGACAGAGGCCATTCAGCCCATCATGTCCGTATCGGCTTCCGAAAGAGCTACCCACCTAGTCCCCATCTCCAGCCCTATACCCTCTATATTCGTCACTCCCAAGTATATATCCAGCTCTTGTTTTGAAGCCACCTATGGGATCTACCTCCGCCACTCTCCCAGGCATCAGATTCCAAATCCTAACAACCTTCTGAATAGAGAGGTTTGTCCTCATCTCAGAGCTCCCTTACTGACAAATTGTGACCCCTCATCACTGCCGTATCAACTGGTGAAAACAGGATATCCTCCTTTACCCTGCCAGAATGTTCATTATTTTTGTCACTTCAACGGGGACACCTCTTAATCAACTATGCTTCAAGGAGATTTATCCCAATTTCCTTCATCTTTCCTTGTATCTAAAATCGCTCATTCCTGGTGTCATTCTCGTAAATGCCCTTTGAACTCTGTCGAGGGCTTTAATGTCCTTCCTTAAATACCATGCCCAGAACTGAACACAGTACTGCAAATGTGGTCTAACCCATGATTTGTGGAGGTGTAACATCTATTCCTCGCTTTTATACTCTCCGCATCTATTTGAAAACACACATTTCACAAAAGCCTTCTTCATAGCAGGTTAGTCCCGCTCGGCCACTTTCAGATAATCACATACTTGAAACCCAAAGTCCCTCTGCTCCCGTACTCACCTCAGATTTGTAACATCGAGCCTGTTTTGTCTTTCTATGTTTCTCAACCAAAATGCATTAATCTTTTATGTTATAGAACATAGAACATTACAGCACAGTACAGGCCCTTCGGCCCTGACGTTGTGCCGACCTGTCATACCGATCTGAAGCTCATCTAACCAACACTATTCCACGTACGTCCATATGCTTGTCCAATGACGACTTAAATGTACTTAAAGTTGGTGAATCTACGACCGTTGTAGGCAAAGCGTTCCATACCCTTACTATTCTCTGAGTAAAGCAACTACCTCTGACATCTGTCCTATATCTTTCACCCCTCAATTTAAAGCTATGCCCCCTCGTGCTCGCCGTTTCCGTCCTAGGGAAAAGGCTCTCCCTATCCAACCTGTCTAACCCTTTGATTATCTTATATGTCTCAATTAAGTCACCTCTCAACCTTCTTCTCTCTAACGAGAACAGCCTCAAGTCCCTCAGCCTTTCCTCGTAAGACTTTCCCTCCATACCAGGCAACATCCTAGTAAACCTCCTCTGCACCCTTTCCAAAACTTCCACATCCTTCTTATAACGCGGTGACCAGAATTGTACGCAATGCTCCAAGTGCGGCCGCACAAGAGTTTTGTACAGCTGCAGCATAACCTCTTGGTTCCGGAACATGATCCCTGGATTCATAAAAGCTAAAACACTGTATGCCTTCTTAACAACCCTGTCAACCTGGGTGGCAACTTTCAAGGATCTGTGTACATGGTCACCGAGATCTCTCTGCTCATCTACACTCCCAAGAATCTTACAGTACTTTGCCTTCCGGTTCCTCCTACCAAAGTACAACACCTCACACTTGTCCGCATTAACCTCCGTTTGCCACCTCTCAGCCCAGCTCTGCAACTTATCTACGTCTCTCTGTAACCTACAACATTCTTCGTCACTATCCACATCTCCACCGACCTTCGTGTCGTCTGCAAATTTACTAACCCATCCTTCTACGTTTATAAAAATGACAAACAGCAGTGGACCCAGCACCGACCCTTGCGGTACACCGCGAGTAACCGGTCTCTAGGATGAACATTTCCCATCAACCACCACGCTGTCTTCTTTCAGCAAGCCAATTTCTGATCCAAACTGCTATATCTCCCACAATCCCATTCCTCCGTATTTTGTACAATAGCCTAATCGAAAGCCTTGCCGAAATCCATATACACCACATCAACCGGTTTTCTCTCATCTACCTGTTTGGTCATATGTTGCAATGGGAAAGTGATTGGCAACATCAATATCTTACCGAATAAATATCTAACTGCTCATTCACATATTATCCTTTCCAAAAAGCAGCTGTTTTTTGCTTTATCATGGATGATTTACTTCTACTACTAGGAATGTAATCATATTCCCCACTCTCGGTCCTGGAATGGAATTGAAAAGAAGCAGGATCTCTCTATCTACCCTATCAAATCCATGAATCCACTTGTAAATTTCAAGCACAGACATCCCTTCCACTTCTACACCGAGAGACTTGGGAAAACTATTATCATCGTAGCCAATTAACTTTCTGCCCAGGTTCATTCCAGAAATTCTGTGCATAAGCATCTTTGGATTGAACCTACTGGAACAGTGCACTCCAGATGGGGTTGAACTAGGACTTGACAATTTCACAAAAGAAGGCCCATCCTGAGGTATTGGACCCGGTCTGAGATCAGGCTCACCATGAGAGAATGTGGTGGCTTTCCTTCTTGAATTGCTGTTGCCTATTTGCTGTCGTCAGATCCATAATGTTCCGAGTGAGGGAATTCCAGGATTCTGATCCACCGACCCTGGAGCATGGCGGGTCACGTTTCCAACTCAGGATGGCATGTCGCTTGGTGGAGTAGTTAGAGGGGGTGGTGTTCCCCTGTATCAGATGCTTTTCTCCCATGGCACGTAATTAGGGCTATGGAAAGTATTGTCTCAGGAGCGATGGTGGATTTCTGCAGCTTTTGGGAGGCAGTACACAGTGTACTCTGTGTGTCAGTGGTGCAAAGAATGAATCTCGTGGCTGGTGGGAGCGGGAGGCCATCACATTTCTGGAGTGGTGGACTGATCTTCTAATTCTGTGCAACAACTCTCTGGAGTTCTAGAATTAAGAAACTGATGAGTAGCATTAAATTCAGTGTCAAAAATGCATCCTTACTTAGTCTGGCCTGCATATGACACTGCAACCACAGCAAAGCGTGACACTCTGACCTGGCTTTGGCGGGGGGCAATCGGAAATGGATAAATGGTGTCAGCTCAGAGACATCCTCATCCTTTTTATAAAGGAATCTGTCACCCCTGAGCATCAGTAATTAGGCAGCCAGAGTGCTCTGCAGGTGTAGGTACATTCCAGTCAGTCAATCTACATCAGGAGAGCTTATTTCCTTGCTAAGAATAGGAACTGCTGCTTTCTGCCAGTGGCATTTGGGTTCGAGCTTTATTTTCTCCTGGTGTCATGAGCATTTGGCGTCCTTAGACTGCAGAGAAGTGATAGAAGTTCTACCACAGGGGCTCGAAGGTGGGGACTGCTTCATTACCTAATCAGGATCATTGTCTAGAAGCAGAGAGACTGATACACAAGAAAACAAACTTTGCCATTCTCCTACAAACAGCCACTGCCCTCACTCCTTCCACCACCGCAGCAAAAGAGAGAAACCAATTTCCCACATCTGGACACAATTGCTTATCTAAATGCTAAAGATCAGTGCATCTGAAATGCTGGATGTTCTGCTATATATATTCCTGTTCCAAAAAGAGTGAATGTATGCTCAAATCATTAGATTTGAAGTGCGACAACAAAATTGCTGGAAAGCTTGGGTCCTGGGACTGAACAGTTTTCTCTCCACAGATGCTCCCCAAACTTGCTATTTCCTGCCCCTGCTTATTTACAAAAGAGACCTAAACATTTGCAAGGGCAGTGTCTAACATTGAGACAGGGGGCTGGTTTCACTGAAGATATTGACCAGAAGCTGGTTTGGAATAAAGAAGTCAATACAACACTGCTTACTCGCCAAAAAAACCCAAACTGAACACTTGTGGAATTTCCACTACAAGGATTGCCCACCTAATTCCTACAAACAAGAGAAAAGGAGCAAGCCAGTGGGGCAGGCATTGAATCAAAGGTTAATCAGAACAGAAAAACACTTCATGATCAGGTGTCAAACAGCAATACCAAGAGCCAGAAGCAGCTGTGAAATTATGCAAAGTACTCAGTTGCATGGTGAACACTATTTTAATTTGCTCAGAGCACAACCAAGTTACTAGCATTATGTCACCATGTACAACATACACATTATTGACCCCATTCAGCCGAGTGTGAGCCTGTCAAACAGGTACTCTCCCATGCCATTGTCAGGGGCTCCCAGTCTCTTCAGGTTGGTGATGTGATCTCCCAGCTTCTTGATCATCTTCACTTGCTCATCCAAGTATTGCCTCTCCAGGAAGTCACACAGCTGGAAGAGAAAATTAATCCAGAGGATCAAAAGTGTCTGAAAGTGACCCCCATGACAGATGTGACCATCACAACCAGGTGGAGGTCCACTGAGGTGATGCATTTGTAAGTTTGTTTTACCAGCCTGCAGGAGGCTGCGAGAAGGTAATTGGATTTTTACCCAGAGAGTGCACAAACACACCACTTTCTTCCAAGAAGAAAGTTTACAAACTCACATGAGGGTCAGTGTGGCCAGAGGCGAGTTTGTGCAGATCCAGCAGACTCTGGTTCACATCCTTCTCCATCTGCAGAGCTCTCTGCATTGCCTCCAGACCACTGCCCCACTCATCCTGCTCTGGCTTCTGGAGGGAGGGAAGCAGGAACAGAAAGCACAGTTCAGCAGGCAGTTGTATCATTAGTCTACATCTGATCAGTTAGTTATCCCTCATCATTGTAGGGGAGGTACTGCAAACCAACTTGAATTTGAAGACAACAACTAGATTTTGTACTGAGGGAATAACAAATTTTCTAAACACATTCTACTGTTAATGTAGATTCTCAGAATTCACATGTAGAGAATAGGTACCAATGGAAGTAGTTCCTGGCTTCACTATTGTGGTGTTAGAAACATCTTCCAGATTCAGAAAGGCTGGACACTGCTACTTTCCACAGTGCAACAATTTCCTGTCTTAGCTTTTGTTACCTCATTCTGTCTGAAGGAGAGTCATTCACATTGATATCTACTCACTATTCTGGTTCCTCTCAATTGCCCTCATAAGTGCAGAGTATTTCCTTTCAACCTAAAGGAATCCTATTTTGGTGAACACCCTCCCCTTCACACAGTATTTGTTCAAGGCTAAAGCTAAATAGATGGAGATACCAGTCGATTGTAGCTGCTCACAAAAAGCTGCAAACAGAAGGCTTCAGAATCTAACCTTGATGTCCTGCAGGATGACTCGACCTCCACGTTTATTCTGGAATGCCATCAGTTTCTCAGCGTGTTCCCGTTCCTCATGGGACTGCTCCTTGAAGAACTCAGCAAAGTGATGCAGGGCAACATCATCCCGGTCAAAGTAAGAGAACTGTGGGGAGAGAGAGGCTAAAAGGAAACTGTCTGAAATTCATGAATGACACTCCTCACTCTGGAACTAACCTGGGCACCATCTGGATTCCACATTTAAGTGGTTAAAAAAACAGACAAAGCAGGAAGTCACCTTCCATGGATGATGAAGGGGAGAGCTGTCTAGAGCCATTAGACATCCCTGCTCTGCAGGTTAGAAACACTATTGTTCAGGAGGTGGAGACCAGTTCGGCCCCTGTCCAACTGAATGAAGGGACATGTGTTCATTAACACAACCAGAAAGCTCAGTCAGCAGTCTCATTATCACTATCACCCACCTGAATAACCGCAGTGTCCTACCACCCACTCCACAGAATTTTAACTGCTTTGTTAGAGAGAAAGAAAAAAAAACACATACATAGTCTGAAAATGTGCCCCTTTCCTCACATTGCATAGCTCAAAGCCACTTCTGAGAAAGGGTCAATGGACCCAGAGCTTGGATTTCTTCCAGCTCTGTAGAGCTTTTCTAGCTATTTTTGTTAGTGTTTAATGTCTAGCAGCAGCTGTTCTTTTAGTTCAGGGAACTTGACATCTTGAGCACAAGACAGTCCGGTGAATAGGGCAAGGTTTTAAAAAAGGAGTATATTTGTGTCAGGAAAAGCTTTTGTTGAGAAAAGGAATACAACCAAAGTTTTACAAAAATTAATTATTGACCAAGACCAGATCATCCCTCCAGAGTTAGATGAAAAAAATCACCAAGGGTTACATTGTCCAGAGACAGCAAGCTGGGCATCCACATCCAGGAGCCAGTTGGACATGAAGACAGTGGTCAAGTTTTGAACAGAGAGTCAGTGATAAGACCTGCACTAGATTGCAACAGGGGAAGGGCCACAGAAAATAATACATGTTACAGCTAATTCATTAACCCAGCATAAAAACCAAACAGGTCAACACTATCATAGCACAGGCTTCAATTCCACAAAGCTCACCAGGGAGAGGTAAACATAGGAGGAATAGAGCTCCAGGTTGATCTGCTTGTTAACAGCATCCTCACAGTCCTTGTGGTAGTTCTGACACACTCGGGAAACCATCTTCACTATTCCTGCTCACAAGCACCAAGAAAACTCTAGAACTAAGTCTCTCTCTCCCACAGGCTCTTGTATTTATAGTCCTGGGACCATCCTGCAGTCACACAGAGAGAGGCAGAACTGATGATGACTGACAGTTGCTGCTGGCCAATCAGGAACCACCCATGCATACAGGCACCAATGAGAGAGAGGGGGTGGGTGTGTTAAGCAGAGCTGATCAGAGGTGGAGATGAGAGCCAGGTCTGGATGGTTATTCTGTGATTGGAACAGCAGGAGGCCATTCGGCATCTCAAACCTTCTGCACCACTCACTCAGGTCATGGGTCATTTGGTTCTTTTTTAAAAGAAGTCAATTTGGTTTGAGAAAAGTTTTCACATTTTTTTTAATTAAGGTGGTTGTGAGCAACTGCATGAGGGATTCAATGAGGAAGAGGGGCATCAGTTTCTCAGCTTGTTGTGCTGGGATTTGGGAAAGAAAGTTGGGAAATTGTCTCTGGGTCATAGAAAATTGTAACAGTGTCAGCTGTGGAAAAGACAGGAAGGATGTTCCTGATTATGGGGGAGTTCAGGACCAGGGTTTGCAGTCTAAGGATACATTTAGAACTGAGGTGAGGAGAAATCTCTTCACCTCGGGGGGCGGGGTGGTGGATCCTGTGGAATTCTCTGCCACAGAAAAGGATTGAAGCCAAAACAGGAATTGGGGAGAGCTTTGAGGGCTGGATCAAAAGGGAATGCAGAGAGGGTGAGAATATGGTGCTGAGTTATGGAATCAGCCACAATCACATGGAATGGCAGAGCAGGCTGGAAGGGATGAATGGCCGACTCAACATTTATTTTCTATGATTCCACGTTTGTGCAACTAGCGCAGCCAGGGTCTTGTGGTTAAGGGGTCATGTCCCTAGCTGTGGACCAGGAGGCCTTGGTACAAGTTCCTACCAGATCCAGAGATCTTAAATCATCTCTACAGGCAGATTTAGAAAACAACCAGAACAGGTACAGGCACAAAGGACCGAATGGCCTCCTGCTGTGCCATAACAATTCTCCGATTCTGTGGTGGGTCTGTACCTGAGCAGAATCTCCCTGCCTCCAGCTCCTGCCTGTGGATTGTCACCTCGCAGTGATGGAAAGCCTCGAGTGTTCTGTTGGTTCTCAGAGTGATAAGTGAAGAGGATTTCACCTCCTGGCAGGGCCACCCAGGATGGTACGATCGAGGGGAGGGTCCTGATAAAGTGCAATGCAAAACCAGTCCCCAGCGGCCATCCAGGTGGAAGATAGGTGTGTGCGATCGTTGGCTGTGACAGTGGGTGTTGGTCAGCAGTGGGGGGATCCCCAGTCAACATTTCTTTGCCAGTGGAACTGGGTCTACCTTGTGTAAAGGACCATGTCTCTGCTGGCGTGTAACAGCTTTCCCACATGAAAGGTGCCTTGTACAGGTGGAATTCAAACCCCGTCCCCAAACTCTCAGAATTTCCTGAGTGGAAATTCAGAGCGTTTTTCACAACAGGAGGCCGTTCAGCCCACCGTTCCTGTAATAGCTTCTGAAAGAGCTACCTGATTAGTCTCACTTTCCAGCCCTATCTCTGTCACTCTCTAAATTCGTCACTTCCAAGGACATATCCAACTCTTGTTCTGAAACCAACCATGGAATCGACCTCCGTCACTCTCCCAGGCAGCACATTCCAAATCCGAACAACTTTCTGAGCAAAGAGTTTTCTAACCATTTCACTCTGATCTCCCCTACTGACAAACTGTGACCCCTCGTCACTGACAAGTCAACTGCTGAAATCAGAATATCCTGCTTTACTCTGACAAAATTGATCATAGTTTTGATCACGTCAATAAGGTCACCTACAAGGAGATTTCCCCCATTTTCCTTAATCTTTCCGTGTATCTAAAATTCCCCATTCCTGGGGTCATCGTAATAAATCACCTTTGAACACTTTTGAGGTTTTTCACATCCTTCCTTGAATGTCACGCCCAGAACTGAGTACATAATGGAAATGTGGTCTAACCAATGATTTGTAGAGGTGTAACATCAATTCGTTGCTTTTATCCTCGATGCCTCAATTTGAAAACTCAAGGTTCACAAAAGTGGCTCAATCTCCATTAATAACAGCTTCATCCTGCCTGACCACTTTCAGATAATCACATACTTGAAACTGAAAGTCGCTGAGCTCCTGTACTCACATCAGATTTGTAACATCGAGCCTGTTTTGACTTTGTGTTTCTTCGACAAAAATGCATTACTCACTTTTTTTTGTTGAAATTGGAAAGTGATTGGCAACATCAAACCTTGTGCAGTAAATATCTGTGTGTGCAGATATTGTCCTTTCCACAAAGAAATTGTTTTTGATATTATCCTGGATGATGTAATTCTAATGTGAAGATTGTCATCCCATTCTGCGCACAGTCCGAGATGATCATTGAGAAGAAATGGGTTCTTTCCTCTCTACCCTGTCAAATCCATTAATCCTCTGAAAATTATCAATTACAGCCATCCCTTAACCTTCTACACAGACGGACTGGACAAGCCGTTATCATGAATTAACCATCACTCTGTCCAGGTTACTTCCAGAAATTCTGTGCATAACCATCTTTGGGTCGAACCTGCCAGAACTGTGCACTCCGGCTGTGGTTGAACAGGAACTTGACCATTTCACCAAAACCTCTTCATCCAGAGGTATTTGAACCCCTCAGAGATCAGGGCCAACATTAGTTTAGAGAATGTGGTGACTTGCCTTCTTGCATTACTGTAGCCCATTTGGTGTAATCAAACCCATACTGCTGTTCGGGAGGGAACCTGGGAGCGATGTTTCCAACACCAGCTGATCGGTGGTTTGGTGTAGAACGTGGTGTTCCCACATATCATCTGCCCTTGTCCGATGGAAAGTAGTTACGGTTTTAAGAAGTTGGCTGAGGAGCTTTGGTGGATTCCTACAGCATTTGGTAGATGGTATATATTGCAGTCTCTGCGTATGTCAGTGGTGGAAGGATAGACGAAAGTGGCTGCTCGTTTGCTGGAGGCTGTCAACATTCTGGAGTGTTAGACTGCCACCTGTAATCCTGATACTGTCTGACTTGACAGAATTTCATGCACATCATTCTCTTTCCAGAAGAGATGGTCCCAACAAGCCTCTTCTGGTTCACTAATGTCCTTGTTCGTAAGAAACTGCCATCCTTACCTGATCGGGCCTTTGCGTAACGCCACAGGCAGAGCAAAGGGGTTTAATTTGAATTACTCATGGGCTGGGTGGGTAATCAGAGATGGATAATAAATGCTGCCCGTCAGTGATATCCTGATCCTGTTAAAGCACTTACACAAACCAGTCACATTGTAATTCAGGGCTGATTGATCGTGATTAGGCCCCCACAGTGCACTGTTTGGAGTCACAGGTCAGCCAGATCAGCTCTCCTGCTGAAGATTAATAAACGTAAAAATTGGAACTGCCGATTCTGCACATGGTATTTGTATTTTAGCTTGATTTTCCACCAGGCATCCTCAGTATTTGTCACCTCTTCGTTGCAGGGTAATAATAGAAATTATCACACAGGGAACGAGGTGGGCACCGCTTCATTCGCATGGCCGTTCCTAGACGTTAGCATTCTAAGAGAAGGTAGATTTTTCCTTCTCCTACATGTATAAAGGAAATACTGAAGAAACTAATTCCCTAGCTCTGGGAACAATGACATGAGCAATTGCTTATGTCAAAGAAAAAAAGAGACTGTGGAAAAGCATTGTATCTTAGTCTTGTAAGGAGGAATTTTACAAACTACTAAAATCACTAACATCTCGGCATGAGAACAAATTGCTGGAAAACACCTCACTGTCAGGCAACAAAGTCAATCAAGAGATGATTGAGTGTCTCATGTCCAGGTTCTGTTCAACCCTTCTCCCTACCAATGCTGCCCAACCTGAGATTTCCCAGCAGGTTGTGTTCCTGGTTTCCAGAATCTCCTTATTTAAAAGAGATGCAAACACATGGCCAAGGACAGTGCATTAGATCAGTGCCTACCCTTTAGGCAAAGGAATGATTTCAGTCAGTGTATTGATTAGAAGCTGGTCCTGCAAACTTGTCCCTGTGAGTACATGTCAGTAATGCTGATTTATCTGTCAACAACCTTACCAGTTATGGAATTTCCAATAAAAGGATTGCCCACTCAATCCCCAGACACAGCAGAATCAAACACTGATCAAGTTACTGGGGCAGGCATTGAATCAAAAGCTTGTCACAAAGAACAAAGGATTGATGATCAGACATTAAAACACAAAAAGCTCCAAGAACCAGAAGCTATGAAAATTACACACTGTGCTCAGTTCCATGGTGAACACTATTTTAATTTGCTCAGAGCACAACTAGTCATTTAGTAGAATGAGGTCACCTTGTACAACAGATATAGATATTGACCCCATTCAGCTGAGTGTGAGCCTGTCAAACAGGTACTCTCCCATGCCATTGTCAGGGGCTCCCAGTCTCTTCAGGTTGGTGATGTGATCTCCCAGCTTCTTGATCATCTTCATTTGCTCATCCAGGTAGTGCCTCTCCAGGAAGTCACACAGCTGGAAGACAAAGAGGGGAACTGGTTAAATCTGACCAAATGCAGCTTGGGAGACCGAGCAGTGAAGTGATGTCATGGAGATTGCCAAATACTTTCGAAAGTGCTCAGTTTTAGAAACAGGAGGATGTTGGTATAACCCAAGAAAACCCTCCACAATGTCAAATGAGATCTTGTGGCTAACAAAAAGGACCAAGTGTCTGATCACTGTTTTTATTCAGAAACCCAGATTTAAATACACCACACTCACATGAGGGTCTGTGTTGCCAGAGGCCAGTTTGTGCAGATCCAGCAGACTCTGGTTCACAACCTTCTCCATCTGCAGAGCTCTCTGCATTGCCTCCAGACCATTGCCCCACTCATCCTGCTCTGGCTTCTGGAGGGAGGGAAGCAGGAACAGAAAGCACAGCTCAGCAGGCAGTTGTATCATTAGTCTACATCTGATCAGTTAGTTATCCCGCATCATTGTAGGGGAGGTACTACAGGCCAACTTGACCTTGGTGAAACACCTGCTGTATTTGGTACTGTTCTTGAAGGGGACATTTCTAAACAGATCCTGCTATGCTGTGATCAGAGTGATATCAAGGCATCAGAAACATCTTGAGATGTATAAAGGCTTCATACTGATGCTTTCCGCACCTGAAAGATTTCTGTTTTCCCTTTTGACACCTCATGTTGTCCAAAGCAGCGTTAGACACCGATATGTGCTCACCATCCAGAATACTGGATTATCACAATTGCCAACTATTGTTCAATCACGTGCAAAAGTGTTTCCTTTTAGTGAAGGGAATCGTATTGTGGTGAGCAACCCCCCCATTCATACAGTATTTGCTCAGTCCTGAAGCTAAACAGATTGAGCGAGCCACAATTGAGTGGTATTTCACGAAAAGCTGCAAACAGAAGGCTTCAAAATCTAACCTTGATGTCCTGCAGGAGGATTCGGCCCCCACGTTTATTCTGGAAAGCCATCAGGTTCTCAGTGTGTTCCCGCTCCTCATGGGACTGCTCCTTGAAGAACTCAGCAAAGTGACGCAGGGCAACATCATCCCGGTCAAAGTAAGAGAACCGTGGGGAAGAGAAAGGCAGGAAAGGGAAACATATCTGATGTTAATCAATGGCACTCCTCAATCAGAAACTAACCTGGTCACTATCTTGATTCCACATTTAAGAACAAAGAAAATCACAGCACAGGAACAGGCCCTTCGGCCCTCCAAGCCTGCACCGATCGAGATCCTGTGTAAGTCTGTCATCTCTTTTCTAGGGTCAGTATCCCTTTGCTCCCTGCCCATCCATGTACCTGTCCTGATACATCTTAAAAAGACACTTGCGTGACTTCGTCTACCACCTCCACAGGCAAAGTGTGCCAGGCACCCTCCAACCTCTGCGTAAAGAGCTTGCCACACATCCACATGATAAATTGCCCGTAGCGTTCAGAAGTGTGGGGGGTTTTGGTGGGATGCTTCAAGGGCCAGTGTGGACATTTTTGGCTTAAAGGGCCTGTTTCCACACTGTAGGCAATCTAACCAAATCCCCTCTAAACTTTGCTCTTATTTTGAACTCATGACTCCGAGTCATTGAATCCCCGACTCTGGGAAAAAGCTTCTTGCTATTCACCTTGTCTATAGTTCTCATGATTTTGTTGACCTCAGTCAGGTTCCCCCCCGACCCCATCACCCTTCTAATGAAGATAATCTTAAATGCATTCATCTTTTATGTTATAGAACAGAGAACATGACAGCACAGTACAGGCCCTTCGGCCCTTGACGTTGTGCCGACCTGTCATACCGATCTGAAGCTCATCTAACCTACACTATTCCATGTACGTCCACATGCTTGTCCAATGACAACTTAAACGTACTTAACGTTGGTGAATCTCCTACCGTTGCAGGCAAAACGTTCCACACCCTTGCTATTCTCTGAGTAAAGAAACTACCTCTGACATCTGTCGTATATCTTTCACCCCTCAATTTAAAGCTATGCCCCTCGTGCTCGCTGTCTCCGTCTTGGGAAAAAGGCTCTCCCTATCCAACCTGTCTAACCCTTTGATTATCTTAGATGTCTCAATTAAGTCACCTCTCAACCTTCTTTTCTCTAACGAAAACAGCCTCAAGTCCCTCAGCCTTTGCTCGTAAGACTTTCCCTCCATACCAGGCAACATCCCAGTAAACCTCCTCTGCACCCTTTCCAAAACTTCCACATCCTTCTTATAATGCGGTGACCAGAACTGTACGCAATGCTACAAGTGCGGCCGCACAAGAGTTTTGTACAGCTGCAGCATAACCTCTTGGTTCCGGAACACGATCCCTGTATTCATAAAAGCTAAAACACTGTATGCCTTCTTAACAACCCTGTCAACCTGGGTGGCAACTTTCAAGGATCTGTGTACATGGTCACCGAGATCTCGCTGCTCATCTACACTACCAAGAATCTTACAGTACTTTGCCTTCCGGTTCCTCCTACCAAAGTGCATCACCTCACACTTGTCGGCATTAACCTCCATTTGCCACCTCTCAGCCCAGCTCTGCAACTTATCCACGTCTCTCTGTAACCTACAACATTCTTCGTCACTACCCACATCTCCACCGACCTTAGTGTCATCTGCAAATTTACTAACCCATCCTTCTACGTTTATAAAAATGACAAACAGCAGTGGACCCAACACGGACCCTTGCGGTACACCGCGAGTAACCGGTCTCCAGGATGAACATTTCCCATCAACCACCACCCTGTCTTCTTTCAGCAAGCCAATTTCTGATCCAAACTGCTATATCTCCCACAATCCCATTCCTCCGCATTTTGTACAATAGCCTACTGTGGGGAGCCTAATCGAACGCCTTGCCGAAATGCATATACACCACATCAACCGGTTTACTCTCATCTACCTGTTTGGTCATATGTTCCAATGGGAAAGTGATTGGCAACATCAACATCTTACCGAATAAATATCTAACTGCTCATTCACATATTATCCTTTCCAAAAAGCAGCTGTTTTTTGCTTTATCATGGATGATTTACTTCTACTGCTAGGAATGTCATCAAATTCCCCCCTCTCAGTCCTGGATGTGAATTGAAAAGAAGCAGGATCTCTCTATCTACCCTGTCAAATCCATGAATCCACTTGTAAATTTCAAGCACAGACATCCCGTCCACTTCTACATCGAGGGACTTGGGAAAACGATTATCATCGTAGCCAATTAACTTTCTGCCCAGGTTCATTCCAGAAATTCTGTGCATAAGCATCTTTGGATTGAACCTACTAGAACCATGCACTCGAGATGGAGTTGAGCTAGAACTTGACAATTTCACAAAAGGCGGCCCAGCCAGAGGTATTTGACCCGCTCGGAGATCACACCCACCATGAGAGAATGGGGTGGCTTTCCTTCTTTAATTGCTGTAGTCAGATCCACAATGTTCCTAGTGAGGGAATTCCAGGATTCTGATCCACCAACACTGGAGAATGGGGTGTTGTGTTTCCAACTCAGGATGGCAGGTAGCTTGATGGAGAACTTAGAGGGGGTGGTTTTCCCCTGTATCAGATGCCTTTCTCCCATGGCAAGTAATTAGGGCTTTGGAAAGTATTCTCAGGAGCTTTGGTGGATTTCTCCAGCTTTTGGGAGGCGGTACACAGTGTACTCCGTGTGTGTCAGTGGTGCAAAGAATGCATCTAGTGGCTGCTGGAGGCCATCAAGTTTCTGGAGTGGTGGAATGATCTCCTAATTCTGTGCGACAACTCTCTGGAGTTCTAGAATTAAGAAGCTGATGAGGAGCATTATATTCAGTGTCAAAAACCCATCCTTACCTGGCCTGCGTATGACGCTGCAACCACAGCCACGTGTGTGACTCTGACCTGGCCTTGGGGACAATGAGCAATGGATAAATAAATGGTGTCAGCTCAGAGACATCCTCATCCTTTAAATAAAGGAAACTGTCACCCCTGAGCACCAGTAATTAGGCAGCCATAGCACATTGCAGGTGGAGGTACATGCCGGTCAGCATACATCAGGAGAGCTTATTTCCTTGCTAAGCACACAAACTGCTGCTTTCTGCTAGTGGCATTTGCATTCTAGCTTTATTTTTACTAGGTGTCCTGAGCCTTTGGCATCTCTACATTGCAGAGCAATGATAGAAGTTCTACCACAGGGGCTCCAAGGTGGGCACTGCTGCATTACATAATGAGGATCATTGTCTAAAAGCAGAAAGACTGCTACACGAGAAAACAAATTTTGCCATTCTCCTACAATCAGGCAGTGCCCTTACTCCTTCCCCCACTGCAGCAAAAGAGAGTAAACTATTTCCCAGCTCTGGAAACAATTGCTTATCTAAAGTGCTAAAGATCAGTGCATCTTAGATGCTGGATGTTCCACTATATATTCCTGTTCAAAAGAGTGAAAGTATGCTCAAATTGCTAGATTTGAAGTGCGACAAAAAAATTGCTGGAAAGCCTCACAGGTCTGGCAACATCTGTCACGAGATGTGACTGTATCTTGGGTCCTGGGACTGAGAACAGTTCTCTCCACAGATGCTCCCCAAACCTGCTATTTCCTGCCCCTGCTTATTTACAAAAGAGACTTGAACATTGCCAAGGGCAGTGTCTAACATTGAGACAGGGGGCTGGTTTCACTGAAGATATTGACTAGAAGCTGGTTTGGAATAAAAAAGTCAATACAACACTGCTTACTAGCCAAAAACCCAAATTGAACACTTGTGGAATTTCCACTGCGAGGATTGCCCACCTAATTCCTACAAACAAGAGAAAAGGAGCAGACGACTGGGGCAGGCATTGAATCAAAGGGTAATCAGAACAGAAAAGGAATTAATGATCAGGTGTCAAACAGCAATACCAAGAGCCAGAAGCAGCTGTGAAATTATACAAAGTACTCAGTTCCATGGTGAACACTATTTTAATTTGCTCAGAGCACAACCAAGTTACTAGCATTATGTCACCATGTACAACAGACACATTATTGACCTCACTCAGCTGAGTGTGAGCCTGTCAAACAGGTACTCTCCCATGCCATTGTCAGGGGCTCCCAGTCTCTTCAGGTTGGTGATGTGATCTCCCAGCTTCTTGATCATCTTCACTTGCTCATCCAAGTAGTGCCTCTCCAGGAAGTCACACAGCTGGAAGACAAAATTAATCCAGAGGATCAAAAAGGTGTCTGAAAGTGACTTCCCATGACAGACGCGACCATCACCACCATGTGGAGGTCCACTTAGGTGATGCCTTTGAAAGGTTTTACCAGCCGGTAGGAGGCTGGGAGAAGGTAATTGGATTTTTAAACCAAGAGAGAGTGCACAAACACATCACTTTCTTCCAAGGAAGAGAGAGAATACAGTTTACAAACTCACATGAGGGTCCATGTGGCCAGAGGCCAGTTTGTGCAGATCCAGCAGACTCTGGTTCACATCCTTCTCCATCTGCAGAGCTCTCTGCATTGCCTCCAGACCATTGCCCCACTCATCCTGCTCTGGCTTCTGGAGGGAGGGAAGTGGGAACAGAAAGCAGAGTTCAGCAGGCAGTTGTATCATTAGTCTACATCGGTTAGTTATCCCTCATCATTGTAGGAGGTACTACAAACAAACTTGAATTTGTTCAAGACAACTAGATTTTGTACTGAGGGAATAAGAAATTTTCTAAACACATTCTACTGTTCATGTCGATTCTCAATTCACATGCAGAGAATAGGCTTCACGATTGTGGTGTTAGAAACATCTTCTAGATTCTGAAAGGCTGGACACTGCTACTTTCCACACTGCAACAATTTCCTGTCTCAGCTTTTGTTCCCTCAGTCTGTCTAAAGGAGAGTCATTCACATTGATATCTACTCACTATTCTGGTGAGTCTCAATTGATGATTATTTCCTGTCACCTAAAGGAAGCCTATTTTGCAGAACAACCTCCCCTTCATACAGTATTTGTTCAATGCTAAAGCTAAATAGAGGGAGATACCAGTCGATTGTAGCTGCTCACAAAGAGCTACACAAACAGAAGGCTTCAGAATCCAACCTTAATGTCCTGCAGGAGGACTCGACCTCCACGTTTATTCTGGAATGCCATCAGTTTCTCAGCGTGTTCCCGTTCCTCATGGGACTGCTCCTTGAAGAACTCAGCAAAGTGATGCAGGGCAACATCATCCCGGTCAAAGTAAGAGAACTGTGGAGGGAGGGAGGGAGGGAGAGAGGTTAAAAGGAAACTGTCTGAAATTCGTGAATGACACTCCTCACTCAGGAAATAACCTGGGCACCATCTTGATTCCACATTTAAGTGGTAAAAAAACAGGCAAAGCAGGAAGTCACCTTCCATGGATTATAACCCAAACAACAGATACTAAAGCAGCCTTTGTGCAGATATTTCACCAGCTTTCTGGAAATCAAGGACAAAAAGCAAATGCAATCCCTGGCCTGTGTGAGCGAGAAAGAGAGACAGTACATGTGGCATGGTGCCTGATGAAGTGGAGAGCTATCTATAGACATTAGACATCCCTGCTCTGCAGGTTAGAAACACTATTGTTCAGGAGGTGGAGACCAGTTAGGCCCCTGTCCAACTGAATGAAGGGACATGTGTTCGTGAACACAGCCAGAAAGCTCAGTCAGCAGCCTCATTATCACCATCACCCACCTGAATAACCCCAGTGTCCTACCATCCACTCCACAGAATTCTAACTGCTTTGTTAGAGAGAGAAAAAAAAATCACATACATAGTGTGAAAGTGTGCCTCTTTCCTCACATTGCATAGCTCAAAGCCACTTGAGAAAGGGTCAGTGGACCCAGAGCTTGGTTTTCAACCAGATGTTTAGAGCTTTTCTGTTGGTGTTTAGTGTCCAGCAGCTGCTGTTCTTTTAGTTCAGGGAACTTTACATCTTGAGCACAAGACAGTCTGGTGAATGGGGCAAGGTTTTAAACAAAAAGGAGTATATTTGTGTCAGGAAAAGTTTCCACCAGGGAAAGCTTTTGTTGAGAAAAGGAATGCAACCAATTTTAAAATTTAGTTATTGACAAAGACCACATCATCCCTCCAGAGTTAGATGAAAAATCACCAAGGGTTACATTGTCCAGAGACAGCAAGCTGGGCATCCACATCCAGGAGGCAGTTGGACATGAAGACAATGTTCAGGTTTTGAACAGAGAGTCAGTGTTAAGGCCTGCACTAGATTGCAACAGGGGAAGGGCCACAGAAAATAATACATGTTACAGCTAATTCATTAACTCAGCATAAAAACCAAACAGGTCAACACTATCATAGCACAGGCTTCAATTCCACAAAGCTCACCATGGAGAGGTAAACATAGGAGGAATAGAGCTCCAGGTTGATCTGCTTGTTAACAGCATCCTCACAGTCCTTGTGGTAGTTCTGACACACTTGGGAAACCATCTTCACTATTCCTGCTCACAAGCAGCAAGAAAACTCTAGAACTAAGTCTCTCTCTCCCACAGGCTCTTGTATTTATAGTCCTGGGACCATCCTGCAGTCACACAGAGAGAGGCAGAACTGATGATGACTGACAGTTGCTGCTAGCCAATCAGGAACCACCCCTGCATACAGGCACCAATGAGAGAGAGGGGGAGGGTGTGTTAAGCAGAGCTGATCAGAGGTGGAGATGAGAGCCAGGTCTGGATGGTTATTCTGTGATTGGAACAGCAGGAGGCCATTCGGCATCTCAAACCTTCTGCAGCACTCAATCAGGTCATAGATCATTTGGTTCTTTTCTAAAAGAAGTCAATTTGGTTTCAAAAAAGTTACACATTTTTTAAAAATTAAGGTGGTTGTGAGCAACTGCACGAGGGATTCAATGAGGAAGAGGGGCATCAGTTTCTCAGCTTGTTGTGCTGGGATTTGGGAAAGAAGGGTGGGAAATTGTCTCTGGGTCATAGAAAAATTATAACAGTGTCTGCTGTGGAAAAGACAGGAAGGATGTTCCTGATTATGGGGGAGGCCAGGACCAGGGTTTGCAATCTAAGGATACGTTTAGGACTGAGGTGAGGAGAAATCTCTTCACCTCGGGGGGCGAAGTGGTGGAACCTGTGGAATTCTCTGCCACAGAAAACGATTGAAGCCAAAACAGGAATTGGGGAGAGCTTTGAGGGCTGGATCAAAGGGGATTGCAGAGAGGGTGAGAATATGGTGCCGAGTTATGGAATCAGCCACAATCACATGGAATGGCAGAGCCGGCTGGAAGGGATGAATGGCCGACTCAACATTTCTTTTCTATGATCCTATGTTTCTGCAACCAGCGCAGCTAGGGTCTTGTGGTTTAGGGGTAATGTCCCTAGCTGTGGACCAGGAGGCCTTGGTACAAGTTCCTACCAGATCCAGAGCTCTTAAATCATCTCTACAGGCAGATTTAGAAAACAACCAGAACAGGTACAGGCACAAAGAACCGAATGGCCTCCTGCTGTGCCATAACAATTCTCCGATTCTGTGGCGGGTCTGTACCTGAGCAGAATCTCCCTGCCTCCAGCTCCTGCCTGTGGATTGTCACCTCGCAGTGATGGAAAGCCTCGAGTGTTCTGTTGGTTCTGAGAGGGATACCTGAAGAGGATTTCACCTCCTGGCAGGGCCACCCTGGACGGTACGATCGAGGGGAGGCTCCTGATAAGGTGCAATGCAAAACCAGTCCCCAGCGGCCATCCAGGTGGAAGATAGGTGTGTGCGATCGTTGGCTGTGACAGTGGGTGTTGGCCAGCAGTGGGGGGATCCCCAGTCAACATTTCTTTGCCAGTGGAACTGGGTCTACCTTGTGTAAAGGACCATGTCTCTGCTGATGTGTAACAGCTTTCCCACATTAAAGGTGCCTTGTACAGGTGGAATTCAAACCCCGTCCCCAAACTCTCAGAATTTCCTGGGTGGAAATTCAGAGCGTTCTTCACAACAGGAGGCCGTTCAGCCCACCGTTCCTGTATTAGCTTCTGAAAGAGCTACCTGATTAGTCCCACTTTCCAGCCCTATCTCTGTCCCTCTCTAAATTCGTCACTTCCAAGGACATATCCAACTCTTGTTTTGAAACCACCCATGGAATCGACCTCCGTCACTCTTCCAGGCAGCACATTCCAAATCCGAACAACTTTCTGAGCAAAGAGGTTTCTTCCCATTTCACTCTGATCTCCCCTACTGACAAACTGTGACCCCTCGTCACTGACAAGTCAACTGCTGAAATCAGAATATCCTTTTTACTCTATCAAAATTGTTCATAGTTTTGATCATGTCAACAAGGTCACCTGTAAGGAGATTTAGCCCATTTTCCTTCATCTTTCTGTGTATCTAAAATTCCTCATTCCTGGGGTCATTCTAATAAATCTCCTTTGAACTCTTTTGAGGTTTTTCATGTCGTGCCTTGAATGCCATGCCCAGAACTGAGTACATAATGGAAATGTGGTCTAACCAATGATTTGTACAGGTGCAATATCAATTCATTGCTTTTATTCTCGATGCCTCAATTTGAAAACACAAGGTTCACATAGGTGGCTCAATCTCCATTAATAACAGCTTCATCCTGCCTGACCACTTTCAGATAATCGCATACTTGAAACCGAAAGCCTCTGAGCTCCTGTACTCACATCAGATTTGTAACATCGAGCCTGTTTTGTCTTTCTGTGTTTCTTGGACAAAAATGCATTACTCATTTTTTTTTTCATGTCTTGAAATTGGAAAGTGATTGGCAACATCAAGCCTTGTGCAGTAAATATCTGTGCGTGCAAATGTTGTCCTTTCCACAAAGTAACTGTTTTTGACATGATCCTGGATGATGTAGTTCTCATGTGAAGATTGTCATCCCATTCTACGCACAGTCCGAGATGATCATTGAGAAGAAATGGGTTCTTTCCTCTCTACCCTGTCAAATCCGTTAGTCCTCTGAACAATATCAGTTACAGCCATCCCTTAACCTTCTACACAGAGGGACTGGACAAGCCATTATGATGAATTAACCATCTCTCTGTCCAGGTTACTTCCAGAAATTCTGTGCATGACCATTGTCGGGGTCGTACCTGCCAGAACTGTGCACTCCGGCTGTGGTTGAACAGGAACTTGACAATTTCACCAATACCTCTCCATCCAGAGGTATTTGAACCCCTCAGAGATCAGGGCTAACATTAGTTTCGAGAACGTGGTGACTTTCCTTCTTGCGTTACTGTTGCCCATTTGGTGTAGGCAAAGCCATACTGCTGTTAGGGAGGGAATGTGGGGCTATGTTTCCAACGCCAGATGAGCAGTGGCTTAGTGTAGAACGTGGAGAGGCATGGTGTTCCCACATTTCTGCGGCCCTTGTCCGATGGAAAGTAGTTATGGTTTTAAGAAGTTGTCTGAGGAGCTTTGGTGGATTCCTACAGCATTTGGTAGATGGTATATATTGCAGTCTCTGCGTATGTCAGTGGTGGAAGGATTGACTAAAGTGGCTGCTCGTTTGCTGGAGGCTGTCAACATTCTGTAGTGTTAGACTGCTACCTGTTTTCCTGATTCTGTCTGACATCACTGAATTTCCTGCACATCATTCTCATTCCAGAAGTGATGGTGCAAACAAGCCTCTTCTAGTTCACTAATGTCCTTGTTTGTAAGAAACTGCCATCCTTACCTGCTCTGGCTTATGTGTAACCCCACGGCCACAGCAAAGGGGTTTAATTTGAATTACTCATGGGCTGGGTGGGTAATCAGAGATGGATAATAAATGCTGCCCGTCAGTGATAGCCTGATCCTGTTAAAGCACTTACACAAACCAGTCACATTGTAATTCAGGGCTGATTGATAGTGATTAGGCCCCCAGCGTGCACTGTGTGGAGTCACAGATCAGCCAGTCGACAGCAGGCGATCTGATCTGCTTGAAAATTGAAACTGCTGATTTCTGCATATGCTCGTTGCATTTTAGCTTGCTTTTGCACCAAGCATCCTCAGTATTTGTCACCTCTTCGTTGCAGGGTAATAATAGAAATTATCACACAGGCAACAAGGGGGGCACTGCTTCATTCCCAACGCAGTTCCTCATCATCTTTAGCATTGTAAGACAAGGTAGATGTTTCCTTTCTCTTACATGTAAGAAGGAGATACTGAAGAAACTAATTCCCTAGCTCAGGGAAGAGTGCAATAAGCAATTGCTTATGTCAAAGAAAAAAACTGCGGAAAAGCATTCTATCTTACTCTTTGGGAGGAGGAATTTTACGATTTACGAAAATGAGTAACACCAAGGCATTAGAACAAATTGCTGGAAAACACCTCACTGTCAGGGAACAAAATCAAACAAGAGATGATCACGTGTCTCATGGCCAGGTTCTGTTCAACCCTTCTCCCTCCCAATGCTGCCAAACCTGAGATTTCCCAGCAGGTTTTGATCCTGGTTTCCAGAATCTGCTTATTTAAAAAGAGACCCAAACACATGACCAAGGGCAGTGCATTAGATCAGTGCCTACCCTTTAGGCAAAGGACTGATTTCAGTCAGTGCATTGATTGGAAGCTGGTCCTGCAAACTTGTCCCTGCGAGTAGATGTCAGTAATGCTGACTTATCTGTCAACAACCTTACCAGTTATGGAATTTCCAATAAAAGGATTGCCCACTCAATCCCCAGACACAGCAGAATCAAACACTGAGCAAGTTACTGGGGCAGGCATTGAATCAAAGGATGTCACAAAGAACAAAGGATTGATGATCAGACATGACAGCACAAAAAGCTCCAAGAACCAGAAGCTATGGAAATTACACACTGTACTCAATTCCATGGTGAATACTATTTTAATTTGCTCAGAGCACAACTAGTCATTTAGTAGAATGAGGTCACCATGTACAACAGATATAGATATTGACCCCATTCAGCTGAGTGTGAGCCTGTCAAACAGGTACTCTCCCATGCCATTGTCAGGGGCTCCCAGTCTCTTCAGGTTGGTGATGTGATCTCCCAGCTTCTTGATCATCTTCACTTGCTCATCCAAGTAGTGCCTCTCCAGGAAGTCACACAGCTGGAGAAAGCAAAGAGGGGAACTGGTTAAATCCAACAAAATACAGCTTGCGAGACCAAACAGTGAAGTGATGTCATGGAGATTGCCAAATACACTCGAGAAAGTGCTCAGTTTTAGAAACAGGATGATCTTGGTATAACCCAAGAAAACCCTCCACAATGTCAAAGGAGATCTTGTGGCTAACGAAAAGGACCAAGTGTCTGATCCCTGTTTTTAATTCAAAATCCCTGATTTAATACACCACACTCACATGAGGGTCCATGTGGCCAGAGGCTAGTTTGTGCAGATCCAGCAGACTCTGGTTCACATCCTTCTCCATCTGCAGAGCTCTCTGCATTGCCTCCAGACCATTGCCCCACTCATCCTGCTCTGGCTTCTGGAGGGAGGGAAGCAGGAACAGAAAGCACAGCTCAGCAGGCAGTTGTATCATTAGTCTACATCTGATCAGTTAATTATCCCTCATCATTGTAGGGGAAGTACTACAGGCCGACTTGACCTTGGTGAAACACCTGCTGTATTTGGTACTGTTCTTGAAGGGGACATTTCTAAACAGATCCTGCTATGCTGTGATCAGAGTAATCACAAGGCATCGGAAACATCTGCTAGATGTATTAAGGCTTCATACTGATGCTTTCCACACCTGAAAGATTTCTGTTTTCCCTTTTGACACCTCATCTTGTCCAAAGCAGCGGTAGACACCGATATTTGCTCACCATCCAGAATACTGGATTATCACAATTGCCAACTATTGTTCAATCACGTGCAAAAGTGTTTCCTTTTAGTGAAGGGAATCGTATTGTGGTGAGCAACCCCCCCATTCATACAGTATTTGCTCAGTCCTGAAGCTAAACAGATTGAGCTAGCCACAATGGAGTGGTATTTCACAAAAAGCTGCAAAAGAAAGCTTTGGAATCCAACCTTGATGTCCTGCAGGAGGATTCGGCCTCCACGTTTATTCTGGAAAGCCATCAGTTTCTCAGCGTGTTCCCGCTCCTCATGGAACTGCTCCTTGAAGAACTCAGCAAAGTGACGCAGGGCAACATCATCCCGGTCAAAGTAAGAGACCTGTCGGGGGAAAGAGGCAATAAAGGGAAATGTCTGAAATACATCAATGCCTCTTCTCAGATACTAACCCAGTTACCATCTTGACTCCACATTTAAGTGGGCAAAACTAGAGAGAGCCAGGAAGTCACCTTCCATGGATTATAACCCATGTAACAGATACTTAGCCAGACTTCTGGAAATAGAGAACAAAAACCAAATGCAATCCCTCACCTGTGTTTTGCTAAAATGGTGCGATAGAGTGTGGCATGGTGCACAATGAAGGGGACAGCTGTCTATAGCTATTAGATATCCCTGTTCTGCAGGTGATAAAACACTATTGTTCGCGAGGTGGAGACTAGTTAGGCCCCTATCCAACTGAATGAAATGCTATGAATAATGCAGTCAGTCATTAACACAGCCAGAAATCTCAGTCAGCAGCCTCATTATCACCATCACCCACCTGAATAACCCTAGTGTCCTACCACCCACTCCACACAGAATTCTAACTGCTTTGTTGTACACGAGTTAATATTTCAAGTGTGTGCCACTTTTCATAGCTCACAAAACACACTGAGCAAGGGTCAGTGGACCCAAAATTTGACCGGATTTCTTCCACCATTCCTTGCAGATCTGTAGAACTTTTCTAGCTATTCTTGTTGCTGTTTGATTTCCAGCAGTTGCTGTCTTTAGTTAAGGGAACTTTAGATCTTGAACATAAGCCAGTCTGGCAAATGGGGCAAGGTTCAAACAAAAGGATACATTTGTGTCCTACCAGGGAAGGTTTTCTGAAGAAAAAGGGATATAACCAAGTTAAATTTATCAGCAAAACCAGCTCAACCCTCCAGAGTTCAATGAAAACAATCACCAAGGGCTACACTGTCCCAAGATGGACAACTGGGGATCCACACCCAGGAGCCAGTTGTATATTAAGACAGTGTTCAAAACCTGAACAGAGAGTCAGTGTTAGGACTTGCACGAGATTGCATCAGGGGAAGGGCCACAGAAAACAATACATGCTACGGCTAAGTCATTAACCCAGCATAAAAACCCCAAACAGGTCAACACTTATCACACAGGCTTCAATTCCACAAAGCTCACCATGGAGAGGTAAACATAGGAGGAATAGAGCTCCAGGTTGATCTGCTTGTTAACAGCATCCTCACAGTCCTTGTGGTAGTTCTGACACACTCGGGAAGCCATCTTCACTATTCCTGCTCACAATCACAAGGACAACTCTGGAACAAAGGCCTCAATCCCCAAAGCTGTTGTGTTTCTACTCCTGAGACAACCGGCACTCACCCAGAGGGAGACCGAACTGATGATGACTGACAGTTGCTGCTAGCCAATCAGGAACCACCCATGCATAGAGGCACCAATGAGAGAGAGGGGGAGGGTGTGTTAAGCAGAGCTGATCAGAGGTGGAGATGAGAGCCAGGTCTGGATGGTTATTCTGTGATTGGAACAGCAGGAGGCCATTCGGCATCTCAAACCTTCTGCACCACTCACTCAGGTCATGGGTCATTTGGTTCTTTTTTAAAAGAAGTAAATATGGTTTGAGAAAAGATTGCTCGTTTTGTTTTTAAATTATGGTGGTTGTGATCAACTGCACAAGGGACTCATTGAGGAAGGGGAGTGTCAGTTTCTCAGCCTGTTGTGCTGGGATTTGGGAAAGAAAGGTGGGAAATTGGCTCGGGGTCATCGAAAATTGTCATAGTGTCAGCTGTGGAAAAGACAGGAAGGATGTTCCTGATGATGGAAAAGTTTAGGATCAGGGGTCACAGCCTAAGGACACATTTAGGACTGAGATGAGGAGAAATCTCTTCACCGAGAGAGTGGGGGTCCTGTGGAATTCTGTGCCACAGAAAACATTTGAGGCCAAAACTTTGAATGTTTTCCAGGAGCAGTTGGGTGTAGCTTTGAGGGCTGCTGGGATCAAAGAGTATGGAGAGAGAGAGGGAAGATGGGAATGAGTTAGGGGATCAACTTTCTGAGCAAAGAGGTTTCTTCCCATTTCACTCTGATCTCCCCTATTGACAAACTGTGAACTCTCGTCACTGACAAGTCAACTGCTGAAATCAGAATATCCTGTTTACTCTATCAAAATTGTTCATAGTTTTGATCACGTCAACAGGGTCACCTCTCAATAAGGTCACCTGCAAGGAAATTCACCCCATTTTCCTTAATCTTTCCGTGTATCTAAAATTCCTCATTCCTGGGGTCATTCTGATAAATCTCCTTTGAACTCTTTTGGAGGTTCTTCTTGTCCTTCCTTGAATGCCACGCCCAGAACTGAGTACATAATTGAAATGTGGTCTAACCAATGATTTGTAGAGGTGTAACATCAATTCGTTGCTTTTATACTCGATGCCTCAATTTGAAAACACAAGGTTCATAGAACAATACAGCGCAGAACGGGCCCTTCGGCCCTCGATGTTGTGCCGACCTGTGAGCTAATCCAAGCCCCACCTCCTACACCATCCCGTCATCATCCATATGCTTATCCAAGGACTGTTTAAATGCCCCTAACGTGGCTGAGTTAACTACATTGGCAGGCAGGGCTTTCCACGCCCTTACCACTCTCTGAGTAAAGAACCTGTCTCTGACAAATGTCTTAAATGTATCACCCCGCAATTTGTAGCTATGCCCCCTTGTACAAGTTGAAGTCATCATCCTCGGAAAAAGACTCTCACTGTCCACCCTATCTAATCCTCTGATCATCTTGTATGTCTCTATTAAATCCCCTCTTAGCCTACTTCTCTCCAATGAGAACAGATCCAAGTCCCTCAGCGTTTCTTCATAGGGCCTGCGCTCCAGACCAGGCAACATCCTGGTAAATCTCCTCTGCACCTTTCCCAATGCTTCCACATCCTTCCTGTAATGGGGTGACCAGAACTGCACGCAATATTCCAAATGAGGCCGCACTAGCGTTTTGTACAGTTGCAGCATGACATCACGGCTCCGGAACTCAATCCCTCTACCAATAAAACCTAACACACGGTAAGCCTTCTTATCAGCATCAACCTGGGTGACAACTTTCAGGGATCTATGTACATGGACACCAAGATCCATCTGCACATCCACACTGCCAAGAATCTTTCCATTGACCCGGTATTCTGCCTTCCTGCTATTCCCCCAAAAGTGAATCAACTCACATTTATCTGCATTGAACTCCATTTGCCACCTTTCAGCCCAATTCTGCAGTTTATCCAAGTCTCCCTCCAACGTGCAACATTCTTCCACACCGTCCACCACTCCACCGACTTTAGTGTCATCTGCAAACTTACTAACCCATCCACCTATGCCTGCGTCCAAGTCATTTATAAAAATGACAAACAGCAGTGGTCCTAAAGCAGATCCTTGAGGCACACCACGAGTGACCTGACTCCAGGCTGGATATTTTCCATCAACCACCACTCGTTGCCTTCTCACAGAAAGCCAGTTTCTAATCCAAACTGCTAAATCTCCCTCAATCCTGTGCCTCTGTATTTTCTCCAATAGCTTACCATGTGGAGCCTTATCAAAGGCTTTACTGAAGTCCATGTACACCATGTCAACTGCCCTTCCCTCATCCACATGCTTGGTTCACCTCAGCCTTCTCAATAACAGCTTCATCTTGGCTGGTCACTTTCAGATAATCACATACTTGAAACCCAAAGTCTCTCTGCTCCTGTACTCACATCAGATTTGTAACATTGAGCCTGTTTTGTCTTTCTATGTTTCTCAAACAAAATGTGTTATTCACATATTTTTAGTGTTGAAATTAGAAAGTGATTGTCAAAGTCAAGCCTTACCCAATAAATATCTAACAGCACGTGCACATATTATCTTCTCCACAAAGAAGCTGTTTTTGACATTATCCTGGATGATTTTGTTGAAATGTGAAAACTATAATCCTATTTTGCACACAGTCCTCAATGACCATAGACAAGAAATAGATTCTGTCTGTTCACTCTGTCAAATCCATTAATCCTCTTTGAAATTTCAAACACGGCCATCCCTTAACCTTCTACACAGAGGGACTGGGACAAACCGTTATCATCAATGAACCAGCTCTCTGTCCAAGTTCATTGTAGAAATTCTGTGCATAACCATCTTTGGGTCGAAGCTGCTAGAACTGAGCACTCCAGCTGTGGTTGAGCTGGAACTTGACAATTTCACAAAAGAACCATCAGCCAGAGGTAGTTGAAACCCTCGGAGATCAGGCCTAACATTAGATGAGAGAATGTGGTGGCTTGCCTTCTTGAATTGCTGTTGCCCATTTGGTGTAGGCAGATCCCCAATGCTGTTAGGGAGGGAATTCCAGGATTCTGATCCAGCAACCTGGGGGAATGGGACCATGTTTCCAACTCAGGATGGTGAATGGTTTGGTGTAGAACTTAGAGGCGGTTGTGTTCCATGTATTTGCTGCCCTTGTCCCATGGCAAGTAATGGGGGCTTTGGAAGGTGTTGTCTAAGGAGCTTTGGTGGATTTCTACAACATTTGGTGATAGTACACATTGCAGTCCCTGTGTGTCAGTGGTGGAAGGAGTGAATCTCGTGGCTGCTCTGAGCTGGCAACTCTTAAGCTTCTGGAGTGTTGGACTGATGCCCATTGTCCTGATTCTGTCTGAACAACTCTCTTCGGGCATTAAGAACCTAAAAATGAGCATGCAATTCCTAGTCTGAATAAAATATCCTTTTCACTGAAGTCATTCAGGGAAGGGAACTGCCAAACTGCCATCCTTACCTGGTCTGGCCAGTATATGACACCAAGCCTAAAGCACTGTGGGTGACTAATTGTCCCATGGGCAGTTCAGAGAGAGGATAAATGCTGCCTGGTCAGTGACATCCTTATCCTGTCAAGGAATTGTCAGTGGTCACCCATTAGAAACCAGTGACTGATTGTGATTGACAGCAATGAGCTAGACCCAATGCAGCGTGTGTGGAGCCACATGGAGGCCAGATTACATCAGAAAGCTGATTTTCTTCACAATTAAATGTAAAGGAAATTGTAACTACTGACTTCTGCAAGTGGTATTTTGTTTTTAGCTTGATTTTCACCAGGTGTCCTCAGCATTTGTCACCTTTGCATTGCAGAGCAAGGACAGGAGTTACAGCAGATGCTTTAGAAGGTGGGCACTGCTTCATTGCCTAATAGAGGCCATAGTCATTAGCATTGTCAGGGAGAAAGCAGAGCTTTCATTCTACTGAATGGAAAGGACATACGAGAGAAACCACTTCTCTCGCTCAGGAAACATGTAAATGGTAAACAGTTGCAAAAAAGCAGGTGTACCTTGCATGATTGGTCAACTTTATATTCTTCTAATGAGGAATTTTGTGACCTATTAAAGTCAGTAGAATTTAAGCAAGAGAACAAGTAGGTGGAAAACACCTCATGGCCTGGCAACAAAATCAGTCAAGAGATAAACACGTGTCTCATGTCCCGGTTCTGTTCAACACTTCTCACTACCAAACCTGAGATTTCCCAGCAGCTTTTGTTCCTGGTTTCCAGTGTCAGCTTGGTTTTTCCAAAAATGCTGAAGATTGAGTGAATGGACAGGCCTTGGCAATGCCAATTGTTTAGGCACAGGACAGATTTCAGTCATGGTTTTGACCAGAAGCTGGTCCTGAAAAATTGTCCTGGGGAAGCGGAGGACAGATTTTGTTGTGGCATTGTCTGCAATGCAGATGTTTGCCAGTTGTGGCATTTCCAAGGTCAAGATTGCCCACTCAATCCCTACAGACAGACGCTCAGCAGAAGCAAACACCGAGCCAATAACTGGGGCAGGCAGTGAATCAAAAGGTTGTCAAAGAACAAAATCCATTTTGTGATCACTTGTTAAAACAGCAACCAGAAGCAGCTATGAAGTGACACAGTACTCAGTTCCATGGTGAACACTGCTTTTATTTGCTCAGAGCACAACCAAAGCCATTCACGAGAATGAGGTCACCATGTACAACAGATATTATTGACCCCACTCAGCTGAGTGTGAGCCTATCAAACAGGTACTCTCCCGTGCCATTGTCAGGGGCTCCCAGTCTCTTCAGGTTGGTGATGTGATCTCCCAGTTTCTTGATCATCTTCACTTGCTCATCCAAGTAGTGCCTCTCCAGGAAGTCACACAGCTGGAAGACAAAATTAGTCCAGAGGATCAAAAAGCAGTCTGAAAGTGACCTCCCATGACAGATGTGACCATCACCACCACGTGGAGGTCCACGTAGGTGATGCCTTTGAAAGGTTTTAACAGCCGGCAGGAGGCTGGGAGAAGGTAATTGGATTTTTAACCCAGAGAGTGCACAAACACACCACTTTCTTCCAAGAAAGAGAGAGAAAAGTTTACAAACTCACATGAGGGTCAGTGTGGCTAGAGGAGAGTTTGTGCAGATCCAGCAGACTCTGGTTCACATCCTTCTCCATCTGCAGAGCTCTCTGCATTGCCTCCAGACCATTGCCCCACTCATCCTGCTCTGGCTTCTGGAGGGAGGGAAGCAGGAACAGAAAGCACAGCTCAGCAGGCAGTTGTATCATTAGTCTACATCTGATCAGTTAGTTATCCCTCATCATTGTAGGGGAGGTACTACAGGCCAACTTGACCTTGGTAAAACACCTGCTGTATTTGGTACTGTTCTTGAAGGGGACATTTCTAAACAGATCCTGCTATGCTGTGATCAGAGTGATCTCAAGGCATCAGAAACATCTTTAGATGTATAAAGGCTTCATACTGATGCTTTCCACACCTGAAAGATTTCTGTTTTCCCTTTTGACACCTCATCTTGTCCAAAGCAGCGTTAGACACTGATATTTACTCACCATCCAGAATACTGGATTATCACAATTGCCAACTGTTGTTCAATCACAAGTGCAAAAGTGTTTCCTTTTAGTGAAGGGAATCCTATTGTGGTGAGCAACCCTCCCATTCATACAGCATTTGTTCAGTCCTGAAGCTAAACAGATTGAGCTAGCCACAATTGAGTGGTATTTCACGAAAAGCTGCAAACAGAAGGCTTTGGAATCCAACCTTGATGTCCTGCAGGAGGATTCGGCCCCCACGTTTATTCTGGAAAGCCATCAGGTTCTCAGCGTGTTCCTGCTCCTCATGGGACTGCTCCTTGAAGAACTCAGCAAAGTGACGCAGGGCAACATCATCCCGGTCAAAGTAAGAGAACTGTGGGGGAAGAGAAAGGCAGGAAAGGGAAACATATCTGATGTTAATCAATGGCACTCCTCAATCAGAAACTAACCTGGTCACCATCTTGATTGCACACTTAAGAACAAAGAAAATCACAGCACAGGAGCAGGCCCTTTGGCCCTCCAAGCCTGCACCGATCGAGATCCTGTTGACGTCTGTCATCTCTTTTCTAGGGTCAGTATCCCGTTGCTCCCTGCCCATCCATGTACCTGTCCAGATACATCTTAAAAAGACACTTGCGTGACTTCGTCTCCCACCTCCACATGCAACGTGTGCCAGGCACCCTTCAACCTCTGCGGAAAGAGCTTGCCACACATCCACATGATAAATTGCCCGTAGGGTTCAGAAGTGTGGGGGGTTTTGGTGGGATGCTTCAAGGGCCAGTGTGGACATTTTTGGCTAAAAGGGCCTGTTTCCACATTGTAGGCAATCTAACCAAATCCCCTCGAAACTTTGCTCTTATTTTGAACTCATGACTCCGAGTCATTGAATCCCCGACTCTGGGAAAAAGCTTCTTGCTATTCACCTTGTCTATAGTTCTCATGATTTTGTTGACCTCAGTCAGGTTCCCCACCGACCCCATCACCCTTCTAATGAAAATAATCTTAAATGCATTCATCTTTTATGTTATAGAACAGAGAACATGACAGCACAGTACAGGCCCTTCGGCCCTTGACGTTGTGCCGACCTGTCATACCGATCTGAAGCTCATCTAACCTACACTATTCCATGTACGTCCATATGCTTGTCCAATGACAACTTAAATGTACTTAAAGTTGGTGAATCTACTACCGTTGCAGGCAAAACGTTCCACACCCTTGCTATTCTCTGAGTAAAGAAACTACCTCTGACATCTGTCATATATCTTTCACCCCTCAATTTAAAGCTATGCCCCTCGTGCTCGCTGTCTCCGTCTTAGGAAAAAGGCTCTCCCTATCCAACCTGTCTAACCCTTTGATTATCTTATATGCCTCAATTAAGTCACCTCTCAACCTTCTTTTCTCTAACGAAAACAGCCTCAAGTCCCTCAGCCTTTCCTCGTAAGACTTTCCCTCCATACCAGGCAACATCCCAGTAAACCTCCTCTGCACCCTTTCCAAAACTTCCACATCCTTCTTATAATGCGGTGACCAGAACTGTACGCAATGCTACAAGTGCGGCCGCACAAGAGTTTTGTACAGCTGCAGCATAACCTCTTGGTTCCGGAACACGATCCCTGTATTCATAAAAGCTAAAACACTGTCTGCCTTCTTAACAACCCTGTCAACCTGGGTGGCAACTTTCAAGGATCTGTGTACATGGTCACCGAGATCTCGCTGCTCATCTACACTACCAAGAATCTTACAGTACTTTGCCTTCGGGTTCCTCCTACCAAAGTGCATCACCTCACACTTGTCCGCATTAACCTCCATTTGCCACCTCTCAGCCCAGCTCTGCAACTTATCTACGTCTCTCTGTAACCTACAACATTCTTCGTCACTACCCACATCTCCACCGACCTTAGTGTCGTCTGCAAATTTACTAACCCATCCTTCTACGTTTATAAAAATGACAAACAGCAGTGGACCCAACACGGACCCTTGCGGTACACCGCGAGTAACCGGTCTCCAGGATGAACATTTCCAATCAACCACCACGCTGTCTTCTTTCAGCAAGCCAATTTCTGATCCAAACTGTTATATCTCCCACAATCCCATTCCTCCGCATTTTGTACAACAGCCAACTGTGGGGAGCCTAATCGAACGCCTTGCTGAAATCCATATGCACCACATCAACCGGTTTACTCTCATCTACCTGTTTCGTTATATGTTCCAATGGGAAAGTGATTGGCAACATCAACATCTTACCGAATAAATATCTAACTGCTCATTCACATATTATCCTTTCCAAAAAGCAGCTGTTTTTTGCTTTATCGTGGATGATTTACTTCTACTGCTAGGAATGTAATCATATTCCCCCCTCTCAGTCCTGGATGCGAATTGAAAAGAAGCAAGATCTCTCTATCTACCCTATCAAATCCATGAATCCACTTGTAAATTTCAAGCACAGACATCCCGTCCACTTCTACATCGAGGGACTTGGGAAAACGATTATCATCGGAGCCAATTAACTTTCTGCCCAGGTTCATTCCAGAAATTTTGTGCATAAGCATCTTTGGATTGAACCTACTAGAACCGTGCACTCGAGATGGAGTTGAGCTAGAACTTGACAATTTCAC